>NW_024412467.1:5757564-5762286 GCF_014898765.1 Herpailurus yagouaroundi
GGCTCTGCGCTGATGGCTCAGAGCCTGGAGCCTGTTTCCGATTCTGTGTCTCCCTCTCTCTCTGCCCCTCCCCCGTTCATGCTCTGTGTCTCTCTGTCCCAAAAATAAATAAACGTTGAAAAAAAAAAAGTGACTAAATCGGGGCGCCTGGGTGGCTCAGTCGGTTAAGCGTCCGACTTCAGCTCAGGTCACGGTCTCGCAGTCCGTGAGTTCGAGCCCTGCATCGGGCTCTGGGCTGATGGCTCAGAGCCTGGAGCCTGCTTCCGATTCTGTGTCTCCCTCTCTCTCTCTGCCCCTCCCCCATTCATGCTCTGTCTCTCTCTGTCTCAAAATAAATAAAACCATTAAAAAAAATTTTTTTAATAAAAAAAAAATAAAAGTGACTAAATCAATATTACATTTTAAATTCTGGAAGGGTTAAAACAGACCTATGCTGCATGAAAATATTCTAATTCCAGTAACCAAGTTAAATAAAGCTATCAGATTAATCCATCTGGAATGAGAAAATATTAAAATTCAAAAAAGCAGGGGCACCTGGGTGGCTCAGGTGATTAAACATCTGACTGGCTCACGTCACGATTTCATGATTTATGGGTTTGTGCCCCGCGTTGGGCTCTGTGCTGACAGCTCAGAGCCTGGAGCCTGCTTCAGATTCTGTGTCTCCTTTTCTCTCTGCCCTGACCCAGCTGCCATTCTATCTTTCCCTCTCAAAAAATAAATAAATGTTAATTTTTTTTTTCAAAAAAGCACAGTGTAAAGGATATCTACTTTATGTCATAATGAAGACCTCGGGATCCCGAGGTTCACATCTTTATAGCCTGGAGGAAGAAAAGGCTTTGCACAGGACTCATGCTCAATTGAAGAAAATATGGTATTTTGGGGGCTCCTGGGTGGCTCAGTAAGTTAAGCATCTGACTCTTGATTTTGGCTCAGGTCATGATCTCAGGGTTTGTGAGTTTGAGCCCCACATTGGGCTCTGCACTGGCAGCGCAGGGCCTGCTTGGGATTCTGTCTTTCCCTCTTTCTCTGCCTGTACCTCTGTCTCTCTCTCTCTTTCTCTCTCTCTCTCTCTCTCTCTGTGTCTCATTAAGTAAATAAACAAACAAAAAAAAAATATGGTACTTTCAAAATAACAGGTCTAACTTCTTTACTCTTTCTGTAGTGGATATACTGTAAATCGGTTGTAAAAACATTATATTGTATTCTTTTTAAGTTTATTTACTTTTTGAGAAAGAGAAAGAGAGTGCACGCATGCGCACGTGAGTGTGGGAGGGGCAGAGAGAGGGAGAAAGAGAGAATCCCAAGCAAGTTCTATGTTGTCAGGACAGGGTCAGTACCGTGGGGCTTGATCTCAGGAACCAAGAGATCATGACCTAAGCAGAAATCTAGAGCTGGATGTTTAACCAGCTGAACCACCCAGGTGCCCCAGTATATTGTATTTCTAAAATGCAAACTCTAAAATGTAGGACTTGCACAAATCTCAGATTTTTACTAGGAACCTATACAGATTACATGAAGCACACTTTGACTAGTGTTTAGAAAAAAAAAAAAAAAACTATACCAACAATATCCTCAATTTAGATTCCTTTCTATTCAAGGTTTTTGGTTTTATAAATAAAGGTTGGTGCTTTACACCAAGCTCCATGCAGCTCAGGGTTTTATTTTGTTTTTTGATGAAATCATGTCTGTGATAAGGTCTGGAGGTGTGAGCGAGTATGGGGGTAGGTAGAAGGAAGTAAAAGACCACAGAACCCTGAGATCAACAGCCACGGCACCTGCTACTCAGGAAAAATTAAGATTTCTACGTATACTTCTGCAGGAGTTTTGGAGGAGGAAACAGGTTAATTTCTTCAATCAACAAATATTTACAGAGTGCCTCCCCTGTACCAAGCATTGTTTTAGGTATTGAAGAAAAAGATTTAGATAAAACGGACAAAATCCCTCTTACATTCTAGTGACTTTAAATTTGCATCAACAACAATGACAAGAGGACCAGTTATTGAGAATGCCCACTTATTAGGCACTTACTGGGTACTGGGTACTCTTCTAGAAGCCTTCCATTTCACCCTTACGACAGTCCTATAAAGCAGGTACGGACAAATTTCACTAATTTCAAACTGCACATTTCTTTACATTTTAGCATCTCTCAGTTTGAGAAGTGTCTTCTAATCAATGGTGTCTCAACATTATAATGGGTGACGCCTCTTTCCTTTCTGAGTGTTCTATAAATTAATGGCAAGTCTTAAAATTAATAGTTTTACAGTTTTATGCTCATTTCACACAGGAAAGAGGTAAAAAAAAAAAAAAACCTTAAGTATCTTGGCAAGGTCCTACTGCTGGTAGGTATAGGAGTTAGAATTTAAAAGTTTTGAATGTAGGGGCACCTGGGTGGCTCAGGCGGTTGAGTGACCGATTTCGGCTCAGGTCATGAGCTCATGGCTTGTGAGTTCGAGCCCCACATTGGGCTCTGTGCTGACAGCTTGTCAGCACAGAGCCTGCTTCAGATCCTCTGTCCCCCACTGTCTGCCTCTCCCCCTTTTGCACTCTCCCAAAAATAAATTAATTAAAAATAAATAAAGTTTTGAGTGTAGAAATATGCAAAATCAAAAACCAAATTATTCTTTTTTTGTGACTATTTGTAACAACTAAGTGGCTACACTCAAAAGAGAAATACAAATGAAAACTATAGTAAGATACCACTTTTTCCCTAAGAGGAACAGATTTTAAATGTTAGCTGACATAGTATACAGGGGAGGGTGTGAGGAAACACTGTTTTACGTTGTTGATGGAAATGTAGTCTGGAACATCTTGTTTAGTGGGTATCTTGCAATTCCTACCACGATTTAAAATGTACACACCTAGGTATGATACAGCCATTCTATTTCTAGCAATTTATCAGCCAGTTAATATTTATACATACATGAAGTGACACGTTTCTGAGATTATACACTGCAGCACTGCCTGTAAGATCAAAAGATCAGAAGCCACCCAAAGATCCATCAGTAAGAGTCTAGTTAAATGTGGTCAACATCTGGTATAGAATAGATACATTTATTTTTTTTGAAAAAGGAACAAGGCAGCTTTTTATGTACTGATTGAAATTATCTCCAAGATAGGTTATCAAGTGCAAAAAGAAACATAAGAATTTGTAGTACATTAACATTTGAATTTAAAAAAGCATGTATCTACACAAAAACACACAGGTAAGCATGTGCTTATATGTGCAAAAGTAACTCTAGAAATATACATATAAAACCAGAAACAGTGGTTGCTTCTGGAGAGGGGAACAGGGGTCTGTAAGGGTTAGGAGGAAGGCTTTCTTTGAATACAGTATTCAGCATTTTATTATCAATTTTATAATTAAAAACCAAGAAGAAACTTAGTACATTCTCCCACAGCTGTGGCCATTACTACTTGGAACGTTCCAATTATGTAGTGACATGGACAAAGCGTCAAACTGGGAGTTTAGAGACTGTGTTTTAACCCTGCATTTTCTGTGGGTGGATAAGTAAGTGCTTTGCATAGTTATGGTATGCAGATCAAAAGAAAAGTAAAATATACAGACTTCATGTATGCAAAATATTAAGTTCTAGCCCATAATTCAGGGACTTTTCCTGGAGAGGCGAAAAAAACCCAACAAGACATGATCCCTGTCCTATGATAGTCACAGCATAGTAGAGTGGAAGGGTTGTGTCAATGGTAAATACGTAACAGGGCAAAGTAATTAAGTGCAGTATTTGTGACCATCTCTCTCTACTGCCCTGTTGGATAAGAAGCATCTTACCCCCATTACTGTGCCTGTCCCCTAGGGAAAAACTCCCATTTACTGAATGGAACTGGATTCTAAGAGCACGGCAAATCAAATAATCAAAGCATACGTGCGTCAGAGTGGAAGCATGAGGACGATTTCCTGTGTGCGTCAGAAAAGATGCAAAGAAGGTGAAATTAAACTGGGTTTGGAAGTTTGAATCCTACAGGACAAAGGAGCCTTTTCCTTACCTATAGAGGTAGAGGTGGGATGGGGCGTGGCAGGATTACAAGAGCCATAAAGGCTTGCCCAGCCCTATGGTTTAGGGAGACATGAAGAGATGCCAGACCCCCGTGCTGAGTTGTCACATTACTATCATCAGTGGCAGGAAAGTACCAGAACACACCATGTTGAAGATCCCAAGAATTATACCCCCAAGCAGAAACATAATGGAGTGCAAAAGGCAAGAATATCTAACACATTGTGTGGAGAAGTGAAAAAGTGGACTGGTAAGAAAATAGAAGCACAAAGAATTGGACAGAGGAAGATAATCAGCTTGCACAAGAGACACTGCACAAACCAGGAGAACATCAGAATGCCCCAGGCAGGCATAGTGCTGAGGGGAAAGGCACTTTAAAACCTTAAATATACCAACTGAAACTTTTAAACTAAATCTGAAGAAGAAAGTGTTGATAAGAAATAAAAAGTCAAGAGTAAAGTCAAACAAGCAGCTTTAAAATCATCCCCCTTTACAGGTGCCTGGGTGGCTCAGTGGGTTAAGTGTCCAGACTCTTGATTTCGACTCAGGTCATGATCTCACAAGTCATGGGTTTGAGCCCCACGTACAGCCCTGTGTTGATGGCACAGAGCCTGCCTGGGATTCTCTGTCTCCCTCTCTCTCTGGCCCTCCTCTGCGTGTGTGTGTGTGTGTGTGTGTGTGCGTGCGTGCACACACACACACACACACACACACA
>NW_024412467.1:5762386-5811549 GCF_014898765.1 Herpailurus yagouaroundi
TAGAATATTCTCCTTTCTTACCCATGTATGTTCCACATATCAATGGAGGTAAATTAAAAAGAATTTGGGTTTTTTAAATTCCTTTATTTTTATTTGACACGTGTGCATTTAAAATACCTCCGGAATTCTGAAAGGCACCCAGAGGTAGTGTTGAATAGTGGAAAATATTAACAGTCATTAGGAGAAGCTGGTTATCTTATTTTTTTTCCCAGATGCTAACATTCTAGTCTTCCAACTTCAAGATAAGAGTGTTAATGTACACACTGAAAAAGCACTGCAAATCCTAACTGTAATCCTGTCTCCTTAATCTTGCACAAAAACCCCTGAGAGGATGAATTATTGGCCTGTGGAAACACTTGCATTTCACTATTCTTTGGCAACAAAATTCTGGAAATTGTGCAAGTCAGAATCTGTATTGCAGGTTGGTAATCATAGGAGAGGCACACACACTGGGGCCTTTCAACCACTGAAATAATGTGCTGAGGAAGACACAGGCCAGGCCTGGGGAGCTCATTCCAAAAACGGTATCAACCCACAGCCCACCAATCACGGGACTCCCGACAGTCTTAAAACTTGAGCAGTAGAGCTAAAGAAAAAAAAAAAAAGGCAGTAACAGCTTCCTCATTTCTCTAGTGAATGCCTACACTGGTTGCTGTGAACATCACTAGCATTAATGTTTCTCGGTACATTTCAATAAAAATAACTTCAGCCACAAAGAAGTCATTAATTAGATTTTATGATGAAATGTATTGCTGAGAGGGTGCCTGGGTGGCTCAATCAGCTAAGCATCTGACTTCGGCTCAGGTCACGATCTCACGGTTCATGGGTTTGAGCCCCATGTCAGGCTCTGTGCTGACAGCTCGGAGCCTGGAGCCTGCTTCGGATTCTATGTCTCCTTCTCTCTCTGCTCCCCCCCCCCCCCCCACCCTGCCCCACCCTGCTCATGTTCTGTCCCTCTCTCAAAAACAAATAGAACATTAAATAATTTTTTTTAAATGTATTGCTGAGAAACAAAGTGTGCTTTTCAGGGTGGGGGCAAAAGGTATGGGCACTTTTTAATTTAACTTCTGTTTGTGTCTTCCACACTATTTTCCAGATTTCCCAGGTTAAAACGTTGTTACAAGATTTTAGAAACTAAGGTCAAATGAGTAAGTTGTTTTATCTTCTTTTTTTATTTAAATTCCAGTGAGCTAACGTACAGTGTGATATTATTTTCAGGAGTACAAGAGAGTGATTCAACACTTCCATACATCACCCGGGGCTTGTCACAACAAGTGCCCTTCTTAATCCCCATCATCTATTTCCCCCATCCCCCCCCCCACTTCCCCTCTGGCATGTTTTACCTTCTGGGTTTTTTAAAATTTTTTATTTATTTTGAGAGAGAGCTAGAGAGCACAAGTGGGGGAGGAGCAGAGAGAAGGAGAAACAAAATCCCAAGCAGGCTCTGCACCATCAGCCCAGAGCCTGACGTGGGGCTCGAATTCACAAACCGTGAGATCATGACTTGAGCCGAGATCAGATGTCAGGTAGTTAACCGAATGCACCACCCAGGTGCCCCTGGTGAGTTGTATCTTCTTAATTAAAATGGTAAATGTTGGCAAAAGTCTCTCTCACATAGGTGTCAGCCTCTGAGAGTAGACCAGGCATTTGACACAACAAGGATGGGATGAGGAACAGGAGTAAACATTTCCCCACGCCCGTCACACACACGCAGCGGAGGTTTTAAAATAATTCTTTTAAATTCCATTCCATTTTGGGTTTTCTTTTCTTTCCACCTTTCTATCTCAATTTGCCAAAGCGAAATGTGTCATATACCTGCAACCTGGGTTGCCAGATAAAAACAGGATACCTAGCTGCATATAAATTTCAGATAAATGAATACATTTTTAATAAAAATACATCCCACATATTGCCTGAGACACATCTGTATTAGAAAAAAGTACTCACGGTTTATCTGAAACTCAAATCTAACTGGGGGTCCTGTATTTTCATTTGCTACTTCTGGTAGCCCCAATGTATCAAGTGAATAGCATGCCGTCCTGGTGGGGGTGGGAAGGGTTGGTAGATACAGTGCACAGCAGCGACGAGACACAGAACATGGTTGGGGCAGGGTACAAACGCTGATGACAGAGGACAAGAGGGGGTGACCAGTGGGGCTGTGGGAGGCAAGGGTAGTACCGTGCCCCAGCCCTTGGGACAGCACGATTCCTGGCCCTGCCTTGTCCTCGTCTCTTCCTGATGGTAGTAAATATCGTGGAGGCAGTATACAACCAATGGCAGTACAAACTTTTAGGTTTTTAGGAGGTATTTTTAGGTTTGATAAATAAGTTGAAAACACAGTAACCACCATCTACACAGATCCACTATGTAGATCTTCTTTTGATTATTTTTTATCAATACTTTTATACTGAATGTTGGCAAAGGATTTCATTATGAACTTTGCTCTTCCCCAGTTACTAACATTTCTGAGCGTGTTTGGGTGGAGAGGTGGAGGGGTTTCCGTTTTCTGCCCATGACTCCACCTGCCCGTGGAAGGAAGTCACAAATGCCAGCTGATGTCTTGATAAATGGAACAGGACAGCGTTCTACCTGCTTCTAAGCTGCCTTGCTGCCGTCTTCCTATTTCTATGCGTCAGGGTTTCAGTTGATTTTCTCCTCCACCTTTCTCAAGTGATTTAGAATCTGACTTGCCCTGTTTCTCTGGCATGGACACCTGCCGTACTGGTCCTAAAGAGTTCCAAAGCCTTTGGCCAGAACCCCTGTGAGGCCTATCTGCCCAGCCCCCACACCCATAGGGAGGAGTCAGGCAAGAAAGCAAGTTGGACAGGGCTCTATGAGAAACGGAGTGCAGGCATCGCCCGATCCGCTAAGTCTCTGATGTCCAGCTTTATTCAAGATGACTTTGCCCCAGGCTGATGGTACCTGAATCAGGTGTGTGGGAGGTTGGGGGAGTGGGGAGAGAGTGAAGGCGAAGGTGGTGGTTTTTAGGACAGGCTTGGCTGCTTTACAAGGAGGTCACTGGTCTCCCCCTACTTCTGTCTTCTGTCTCTCTTATTCCTTCTTACACATCTATTTCTACACAGAGTTTACCTATTTATTTTGAGAAAGAGAGAGTGCAAGCAGGGGAAGGGCAGAGAGAGAGGGAGAGAGAGAATCCCAAGCATGCTCTGCACTGTCAGCGCAAAGCCCAATGTAGGGCTCGATCTCATGAACGGTGAAATCATGACCTGAGCCGAAATTGAGAGTTGGACACTTAACTGACTGAGCCACCCAGGCAGTCCCAGAGTTGACCTTTAAATTTAGACTGGGAACAGAGGAGAGAGGCAAGTAAGAAGGCCCAGTTTGACCTTGAGCTTGAGCCGTCAATCTACCTTTTATCAGAGCATCTTACACTGTGGCTTTTCAGCTACTTGTGGTGCAGGGGTGATGGGCCTGGACCCTGGAACTAGACTATTCTGTAACTTACTAGCTACGTGACCTTGAGCAATCACTTAATCTCTCCATGTCTCAGTTTCGCCAACTGTAAAACAGGATAATCAGAAGGTATGAGGAGTAAGTGAGTTATGTGTGTGTAAAGCTATGAGGAGAGTGCCAGTTACAGGGGGCGCTCTAAATAGTTGAGTAGTAATCATAATCATAGTCATAACAACACCGCCAACCAAATAGGTCCACTGAGATTCCATTCGCTTTGTCAAACTTCAGGGTGACTGGCAAATCAGAATTCTGACATCCATCGGGTGATGGCTGTATCATTTTAGCAACATTAAAATCTCTGCCATTTACACACGCTTCCATACTACCCAACCCTACCGAGTAACAACGTAAACTAACATGTTAAAAAAAACTGTTTAACTTTTAGATCTAATGTCACTTTAAGAGGAAAAGAGAGAAACACAAAGGTACAGTGGTAAAGGTAGGCTCGAGGAAACATGATGAGTTACTCGGCTTGAATCACATGCTGAGGAGGGTTAAAAACCAGGAAAATGCTTCTGGGTCAGGTTGGCACAGATCAGGAAGCAACGGGGTAGCCAGGGATGTTGACTGTTGAAGTAAAAGAACCAGCTGAACTCTGCGTGCGTCTCTGGTAACAATTACACGATCACCTTGAGAGGAGAGACATTTTAACAAACGGAAGCACAGATTTTATACCAAGAGAGCTCTTTAGTTACGTCCATTATTTTGAGGCTGAGTTCGTCATTTGGCTTCGGACTGGAGTTTCTGGAGCCGAGGAAAATGGTTTTCCTATTTACCGACGTGCTCGCTTCCCTGGGCTTCAAGGCCAGAAGCTGAGCACGGTTTTAAGTGCGGCACGTGTAACCACAATAAGGCAACGCGATCAGTTAGACGTGTATCCCATTGTTCCTGATATTTAGCAACATCCCTAAAATTACTTTTAAAACATTTTTTAGTCTTTGCCAAAGATGGGGAAGAGAGTTAAGTGCACAAATGGCTTTGGACAATCTGCTGCGGAGAACTGTTTTAAGCATGGCATAAACATGCCAAATCAATAACTTGTTTCTTTATCCGCATGTGCCATGAAAATCTGGCTATCATAGAGTGCCGTATCCATTAAAAACTGAATATGCTATTTCCAGACAGCAGATAGCTCAAAGCTCAACAGGGCCAGCAGGCAATGATCCAAATTCACATCTCCCTCTCTAGAAGAACCACTCAAAGCACTCTGTTGCTACATTATGGTACTGAAAGCACAGGGGATGATGAAGCCGTGCCAATACTGTAGCTGCCTCGGGACCCCGTCAAATGGCCACCATTCTTCAGACATAAAGAGCTGGGGAAAGTGACTTTTGTGACCTTCAATCACTAGACAAATCTGATGAATGGAGAAATGTAAATCAACATTTACAGCATTTCTAAAGTGAAACTGTCCCTTTTGCTTCAGGTAGGTTATGTGCATTTACAAAAACTTGACGTCACAGAGACTAACAGTCTCTTAGGGAAGAAGGAAAGGATCACGGTTTAACCCAAGACTCCCCCCCACCCCCCACCCAAGACTTTGAAGATAAATGTTTGCTGTATGCTTCTGTCCACATGAAGCCACGGACAACATTTCACACTTTTTATTAAACACTATTTCACTGTACAGGAGTTGACATGAGTCTCAGGAAGTCTCTTAAGTCTCAGGAAGTGGGGGTTGTGCAAATAGGTGACAGGACTTTTTTGTATATTTGATATTGTCCTTAAAGAGGCATTGTACTGATATATTACTTACAATTATTCCATTCAAGTCACGCCTCGCATAATCGTTAAGATAAAAATACCTTACCCTTTAATATTTTTACAGGATCTAATTATATAAATAAGTGATTGGGGGGGTGGAATATGGATTCTACCCTCACTTTTCCTGCTCACAACACATTTGTTTGGTCCTTTAACCCAACTACCAACACACGTTTAACCACTCTTTTCCTATTTCTCTGTTGTTAAGCCACTTTCTATAGTAATACTTCATTTGCCCAACCTTCAGAAACCAGCTTTCCTAGGAGGCTTCAAGATAAATAATATTTACCCTTAAAATGTCACTGTTTCTAAAAATAGACTACACACATCTCTACTATTTTAAAACATCTGCTTCTCGATGTACTTTAGGCCTGATCGTTTTACTCTGGGACAACTAAAATGTGCAGGGATCTTTGGGTGTCTGGGTCCAAATTAAGTGGTCTTGGGCAGCTGCACTTCTTAGAGTTCCTTTGTTAATGACCTAGCGTCTTTATGGCCTTGTCCTGGCCTTCATTTTTACTATGCCGCCACGTTTTAGTGGAGCTCTGACTTCTTGAAGCAATAACCACCCCCTTTGTAACTGCTGCTAGGGCTGACGGTGATTTGGGAAACCAGACATCTATATTTGCTGGAAATAGTCTTTTTAAAAGTGGACTGTGTGTGGATGGGGGGCAGGGGGACTTGAAGAAGTAATGAGGTGAGGAGAGAGAACTAAACATGGATTTTGACAGTCCTGACTGGCAGACTTTGCAGATTCTGAGCTGGGTTTTACAGAGCAGAGAAGCCTGCACAAAAGGCCTCTGGCTGAAGCAAGCACTAATGTTTGTTTTCTATCTACTCATACGCTAACTCATCAAGCGTATTCATACAAAGCCGTTTTGGGGGCACATATGAATTTGTTTATAGTTTAACTGATACACATCTGTGTCTGTAGAAATAACACTAGTCACCAAAAAAGAAAGAAAGAAAGAAAAAACAAAAGCTTATTCCACCAACATGGCTTTATAATAATGTTTCTTCTCATGTGTGCCTATTCATTCATGTTTATAAGTGTAGATAATTATTAAAATAATTATAGTCACTAAAAGCACATGAGATGCCCACTTCGTAAAATACACAAACTGTAATAGTGGTAATCTGTTAAAGACTCACTTTTAATGGTGGAATGCATATTAATTTATGCAGATTAACTATGTTTAGAAACTTACTCAACTATGCAGATGTTAAAAACCACTACAGACTTAAACAGAATTTTGTACTTTTTCTTTCTACGCATTTTCGTATTTTGATAGCTTTTTACATTAGCACTTTATAAACATCTGTGTTTAGGTAATAAACTTAGACATTCCCCCTGAACACATAAATCTGATAAAATCTAACAAGAAAAAAAGAAGGAAATACAGAGAGAGAGAGAGAGAGAGAGAGAGAGAGATATTTTATATGCATGGCAATACTTTTTTCAGGCCAGAGACAGAAAGCACATGGTACTATGCAGTTTTAATGAAAAGTGTTCTGATTATAGCCTACTCTACTTATCCATAACTTATCCAAAGAAAAAATTCAACTTCAGTGACCTGGAAGGCCTCCGGACCTGTAACCTTTCCTGGTAGGTAGTATGAGGTGTTTTCAGAAATTACAAGCTACGTTTATTACGTGTTTATTAAAATAACAGTGGACAGCATCCGATGCACAAAATGCAATCAGCTTACCTGCCACTTTGGACTGTCTTTACCAATGTCCCCTTTTATTAGGACAGACGAGTGGGATTTCGCTGTGGTTAAGCCTCTTTATATGTCTGCATTAGAAGAACTAAAAACAATTTCTTTTTTTTTTTTTTTCAACGTTTTTATTTATTTTTTGGACAGAGAGAGACAGAGCATGAACGGGGGAGGGGCAGAGAGAGAGGGAGACACACGGAATCGGAAACAGGCTCCAGGCTCCGAGCGATCAGCCCAGAGCCTGACGCGGGTCTCGAACTCACGGACCGCGAGATCGTGACCTGGCTGAAGTCGGACGCTTAACCGACTGCGCCACCCAGGCGCCCCATAAAAACAATTTCTAAAAATGGATATGGAACCAGAGATAACAGTCCAAAATGAAATTCTTCCAGTCTCCAGAAAAATTTGTCTTAAGAGTATAAAAAATAAATGAGGTATTTTCCTTAAGACTCATTCTGAGTGTACATTTTGCTCTAAGTTTTGTTAGTTTCTGCAACAGCATTTAAGAGAGAACCAACTGACCATTTACAACCTGAACAATGGCTTCAGAGTATGATTAAGACATGCACCTGGCCTCACTCAAACAACACATTTGTTTAACCCGGTGACTTTCCGGTGTCTGGGGTCAGGCAGGAGCAATCTGGGTTGGGTCGAGGAGGGCAGGGGGCGGGGAGGAGAGAAGAGCAAATGTAACTGACTCACTGAGAACAGAACAGTTGTACTAACTACCCTTTGTAATTACAACTGTTTTAACAGTTTCTAGCGGCCAAGGCTATCATTTTGGTGACCCGCTATAATTTGGGATGTAGCCCCAGGAAGTCATGCCAACTTTAGAACATGAGCTGCATTGCTGAGTTTACTCAGCATGATGAATCCAATGAAACACCGAGTGTTCCTACTTTGGTATAAATGTACATCAAGGGAAAAATTAACAATAAAAGGAATCTAGCTAGAGAGGAAAGGAATACCACAAAATTCACTCCCAGGAAAATTTCAAACGTGTAGAAAGAAAACATATACAGAATAGCATGATGAACCCCCATAAACTCATCATTCAGTTTCAATAACCATCAACACGTGGCCAATCTTATTGTACCCTCCCTACCCAACCCCTGCCTTGCCTTTTTTTTTTTTTAAAGTAAATCGCAAACAGCCTATACTTTATTTTATACGAGCTTTCATTTACAATGCATGTATGTATTTAACCCAAAGGTCACTACAGAAATCTCACCAAACAGGAGGTGTTTAAGCCAACTTTAACCACATCTTACAAAATGTTCTAGCTAAAACCTATCTGCTTAGAAAGCTAATTTGTTTGAATATAACTGGGTAATTACAATGACAAAGTAACTGGAAAGGCAACCCCCTTGTATTTTATTTGTGGGGAAAAAAGGTACATTCTAAGACTGAGAAAGCAGTGTCTGTTACTCAGTCCCTGTGATGCTAGTCTTTGTAAACACCCATCAACAGGAGACCAGGTTAAAAGTGACCGGGGTAGACTTGCCCTGGATGGAGCCCAGAGAAAAGGGAGGCGGCCAGTAAGGGGCAGGAGCCGCCTGGAAACTTTCCCCTTTTCCGTCACTACACATGCAGAATACAGCAGGATGCCAACAGGCCAAACCTTTGGAACTTCAAAAATCACTCATCAAGCAGTCTAGCTCCTTACAATAATTTATTACCGATCTGAAAGCAAAGATCAAAAGGAACACTCCATCTAGCATTTATATATTCAATTCCTCATTGCCCAGTGACTAATTTGTAGAGGAATGAAGTCTTCACAAGGGAAGCCAAAATAATCTGAGGTGACTTTGATACAATGCCACAAAGGATATGAAGAGGAAGCCGGTAGAGGCTGCAAATGGCGAAGTTCCATTAAGAGCTCTAATAAAAGAATAATGGAATTTCCCTTCACTGTGAATTAAAAAATGTTAGAAGTGGGCAAAATTCAGACGAGTCAGGCAAAACCTTGGATTCGTCACAGCCTTTTATTGTTCTTAAATGTTAACTTTACCCACTGCTGTATGTTAAATGGCTTCATCTTAAAGAAAAAATGCAACTTTCCCATCAGGAATCTCGTTCCCTTTGCTGGTGTATTACTTATCAGCCTGCACCTTGTCTCCCCTTTGTCAGGCACTCCCAGCTCTCTCCATGTCTTTCGAACAAATTGCCACATTCTGCAAAGCGACTGGTTTAACTTGAAAAATGTAATTTGAAATGATATAATTTTTAGTACCGTATATTGCCATGGTCACATGAAGCAGAAACACCTCGTTCACAAACTGTTGGTGCTTAAAGTCAACTGGTCACTATAGAAACACCAGAAGCTACTGAAAATCTTTCAACTTCCATGAACAACTGGCACAATTTTTTCCTCCTGAATCCAGACATCTCCCGTATTCTCAACTGAGGAAAATAGTTTTCACACTACTTATTTTGGCTAGTTAAAAAATCCCCACCACATGTCTCCTTGTAAATTCATAGATAAGGATTTAAGTTTATATTAGCATTTCAACTGTGCAAATTTTTTGTTCGCTTCTGAAATCACCTCGAATTAACAGATTTACTGGAACCTTACATGAAATAGAAGTTGTGCACAAGTCTCGGAAATCTTGTAATATATTTCCCTGTGATGATGTGGTGTGGAGCATTTTCTTCAGAAACAGTTAAATGTGTGTGTGTGTGTGTGTGTGTGTGTGTGTGTGTGTGTGTGTGTGTTTTAAAGAGCCCTTATCTTTTACCATTATATGGTGAAATGCTTATAAGTAAAAAGATATTCGGGAATTCTTCAAATATGGGGAGCGCAGAATATGGGATATAAATGAAGCAAGACTGGCCATGAGTCTATAAAGCTGGGGCACAAACACGGAGGAGTCGTGACGCTATTTGGTCTTCTAGAAGGCAAAACTTTTGGCAGGGGGTATTTCAGATATTATGCGATATACTGCTCATTGTTGGGGATTTTATTTAGAAAGAAATAACTTTCTACCAGGAGCAATGGAAAACCAACAGTCGGCAGTTCCTATTTCAACGATCTTTACCAATTCAAAAGTCAAGTGCATCACTTTAGTGTTTGGAAGGGGAAAAAAAAACCCCAACCAAATAAATAATACCCCCAGTTCTGTCTTTCCATCGACTTTGAGATTTCAGTGACAATATGCAACTACATTTTAATGTGAATAAAAAAGAATGACATTAGTTCGGAAATAAAGATTTTCTGATTTCTTTAGAAGAGATAAAGAGTTGACAAATTAAAATGGAAATGTAAACATAACCGGAAAACGTACTTCAGAATCGCTATGTACTAGTGAGACTTCTGCTCTATGTTCAGAAAGATATCTATCCAATACACGAATAACATGCTTCTCTTACCTTGTGATCATACGGATTGTAAGAATGGAATACCCGAGAGAGATCTTTTGTTCTTTGCTTTTTCTGTGGAAGAAAACACAAACATCTGAGTGGACAGGTGGCAAAAATATATACAGGCATATGTATCTATAGGCAGACTTACCTATCTCCGTCTTTCTACCCATCTACCTGCATTAACATATTGTTTAGAGATTCTTCCTTGTGCAAACCAAGGGGCCACAGTGCCAACCTGGGACACAGGGATGCAGTTAGAAACGAAAGCCACTTGATGGTTATGTGGGTGGTTGTCACAGACCAGGCAGGCAACCTTTCCTAGAGGTTTCCTGGTTGAAACACGAATCATCCTCAAAAAAACCCTCTATTTTTAAACACACAACCCGGAGAGTAAAATGAAGTAAAAAACTGAAGCGAAAGAAAACTCAAACACATTTGAGGGTGTGCAATTTCACTGTAATACCAAGCGCTGTCACTCTGAACTAGGCACTGCTAGGCATCCTTTTAAACAAAATACTTTCATCTGGCTTCCTAGTCACAATTGGATCTGTCTGCTTGAGCCTCTAGCTGTATGCTGGAGGCCACCTTTGTCCTGTCACTGCTGTATGGCCCAAGTGCCTTGCCCGGTGTCTCACGCACAGTAAGCCCTCAACGCGTATTTGCGACACTAATGAATAAATGAATACACCTGAGTTAGACGGGCATTTAACTGTAAGCATCTATAATGATGACACAAGCCTCATATATTGTTATGAAAAGACAATCTCTTTTACCTTCTAATGATATGTTTTTCTCAAGCTGAACCCACTACTTGAGAACCGTCTCTACCTCCTGCTCCCCCAGTGTCTGTGACCCTGGAGAGAGGGTGGGGTTCTCTATTATCATTGACTGTAAGAGGCAGATTGTTTTCTCACACACTGTGACCTGTCCACCCACCATAACGACCACAGATAATTTTGTGTATGGTTCTAGATCTTCTGTGCATATATTTTTATCGACAACTATTACTTTCAAAGAAAGGGGGTCTGGGACTGCCGGGTGGCTCAGTCGGTTAAGCGTCTGACTTCGGCTCAGGTCATGATCTCGCGGTCCGTGAGTTCGAGCCCCGTGTCGGGCTCTGTGCTGACAGCTCAGAGCCTGGAGTCTGCTTCGGATTCTTTGTCTCCTCTTTCTGCTCCTCCCCCTCTCATGCTGTCAGTTTCTCTCTCTCAAAAATAAACATTAAAAAAACTAAAAAAAAAAAAAAGGAGATCATTCTGTACACACTACCCTAAAATCTACTTTTTCCACTTCACAGTTTGTCCCTGCCAAACTTAAAAGAGTTGTATAACCAGATCTGCAACCCCTTAAACGGGGTACTGAAATCCAAAAACTTCTGAAAGCTGAACTCTTTTCTGTAACTCATTTTAGTTCTTTAATAAAACGGTCACCTTTGCACAAACATCTTTGCCAGCTTGACAGTGTGCATTTTTTTTAAAAAAGATAAAGTACAGAAGAACAGATACAGAGTCAAATAGCATGCCACGCTGGTTACCCTGATGGATGAGGCCAAACGCTGCCCCAACTTGCCGTCTCACCAAGAGTGAACGAGAAGGGATTGAAGTGAAAGTTGGAAATTCTTTTTTTTAAGTTTATTTATTTATTTTTTGGGGGGGAGGGGGGAGGGAGAGAGAGAGAGAGAGAGAGAGAGAGAGAGAGAGAGAGAATAGGAGCCAGGGAGGAGCAGAGAGAGGGAGAGAGAATCCCAAACAGGCTCCACATGCTGTCAGCACAGAGCCCGACTTCAGGCTTGATCCCAAGACCCTGGGATCATGGGTCAAAATCAAGAGTCAGGCACTTTTAACTGACTGAACCAGCTCGGTACCTCAAAAATTACTTCTCAATTTACAGAGCAGATAAAACATCTTTAAGACAGATACCGACCACGTCCTCAGATGCCAATTATAGAATTTATTTCTTTGGGGCACCAAGGTGGCTCAGTCCATTAAGCGTCCCACTTCAGCTCTGGTCATGGTCTCATGGCTCATGGGGTAGAGCCCCACATTGGACTCTGTGCTGACAGCTCGGAGCCTGGATCCTGCTTCGGATTCTGTGTCTCCCTCTCGCTCTCTGCCCCCACCCCTGCTCACGCTCTGTCTCTCTCTCTCTCTCAAAAATAAGTAAACATTAAAATAAAAAATCTATAATTTTTTTCTTATGTTTATTTAGTGTTCGCCATAGCTAGCCCCCACCGCATCTTACATTTCTGGCACAAGCATGGCCGGTCTGTCCTTGATACAGCCCACACCCTGCTTCGGACTCCCCTCTGCTGTTGTTAATCGGACTACCAGGTTCCTGGCTGCTTCGGTCTTCACTTGTGAATGAATCCTTGCCTGGTATCCATGTTTTCTTGGGAAGTACTTCCCGATTTCCTCCAACTCCAGGGTCTGCGTGAGCACGTCTGTCACACCTTCCTATGCCAGTGACGTAAGCAGACCTTCTGGCCTGGGTCGTACATGACCTTCTGCAGCCACTTGGCTAAGGAGTTGAATCTGCTATTAACCAGGATCTTGCATTAGAGTCATTTGTACACACTCATTGCACTCCTTTAGACCAGCTTTCCTATTTCCGCACTGTCTTTGGGGACACAATTCCACTTGCCAGTCCTTCAAGTCACTCGGCTTTGTTTCTACGTTCTGACACCTGCTAAAAGTCATCCCTCCCTGCCGCCAGCCCAAACCCTCACTCCTCCGTTCACCTCGTAAGAGGGCCTCCGACCACTAAACCCTAAAGTAATTCAACACTCCTTTTCCATGGAGAGCAAGGATGAGCCTCTAACTGATTGGAAATAGTCCCTTGGCTCTAGAAGAGCCCTAAAATCTGTATTGTACAGGTAGCTTGCCCACCAAGGTTTTCCTTAGCTTCTCATTTTCTCTGTCCTTTCCATGGACCCACTCAGTTGTGTAACAGTTCTTGGCTTGTGCTTCAATCAGAAGAAAAATGACGGATACTAACATTTCCTTTGGTACAAGATTCACTATAAAACGTGGAGGGACATTTTTTTCAGAAAGGAAACGATGCTAGGAAAGATAAAATATGGAGCGTATCAGTGTTCAATTTAGGAGGTGTCCAAAAGACTGTTCAGTCCTCAAATGGCTGAGCTACGACTAGCTTGGGTTGGCCGGTGGAAATGGAATATTCAGAGGTTGTTTTGTGTGACCTTTTCATGTGGTTTTGGTTTTATATCTCTATTTTGACAGCTAAAATCTATACATGCCTTTACCTCAAATTACTCTGGGAAGGAAGTGGGGTATAAATGACAAGTAAATAACAATTCGGATTAGCACCCAAAGCAGCCAGTGAGGAAAAATGCTTTTCTTTCTGACAACAAATTCATTATATACAAATACAGTGAAGTCTTGGCTATGAGTACTGAAAGTTTATATGTATTGGTTCAGTTAACTGAAAACTACCACTACTTTTCCTATGAGGTCAGGATCATATAGCCCAGTGGTGTACGTTCTGGGATCCAGGACAGGGGCTGATAAATGATGGCCCATGGGCCAACCCAGTCCACCACCTGCTTTTGTAAGCAAAATTTTACCAAGACATAGCCAGATGCTTCTGTTTACGTATCATCTATGACCGTTTTCACGCTGCGAGAGCAAAGTTGAGTGGTTACAGCAGAGATCACGTGGCCCATAAATCCTCAAGTATTTACTATCTGGCCCTTTACAGAAACAGTTAGTCACCCCAGATCTCGAATCTCTGCCTTGGACCACGTCTACTTGTAGCGATAGTTCCCGGACCCTGAACCTTGCTCCTTCCACTCGATGAAGACAGTTCAAGGACCAATCGTAACCTACACCCTGACACGTCAGGATGAATATACCAGTCCAAACAACCATGACCTGTCTGGCTCTCAGGATTTTACTTGTGAACAGTCTATGTGCAGACACAATTTTCCAAGTTGGCTCGTTGAGCGTGCGGAAATAGATATGGGGCTTTTAGAGCCTTCTGCGTCCACACTGTAACGCCTCATTACAGGAACTCTGAGATCTTTTGCTAAATTCTAGCCACATGGAAGATCTTAACACGCAAGTGGCTAACGCACGGCCATGCTTGGTAGCAAGCCGGTTTCTCACAGGCAGACAATGCTAAGGGTACTAGGCTACAAGACTTGTTGAGCCTTGCTATCAGCACTTTTAACTGAAACTGAATGCTGAGCCAAAAATGGAATAATTAGATACTTTCCTATTGCATCATCGTGTGGGTCTAACCTACCTCCCACTTTTTAGCCTGTTAAAACAAACAATGCAGTCATGCAAGCACCAGCTAATTCTCCGGGTGTGTAAAAAGTAAACATGTCAAACAAGGTGTGTGATGTGCTTAGAACGAGGGTGCCCAACAACTCTGTCAACTGTATGAGGCACCTTCCCGTCACCTGCATCCCGAATCCTGCGGTCCAGGCTGCAGAGACGAGAGGGAGATGACAAGAGACTGTGTGCTGAGCCTTGCAGGCTGCGTAGGTAGCTGGGTTTAAGGCAGTCTGAAACCGTGGTAAAACTTGTAGATTTCTGAGAACCCCAACCTGTAGGTATTTCCTAAACTGCTTTGTATTTCACTCTCTAAGAACAGAGAACACCGATGACTCCTTTCGTGTCCAAGTTTAAACTCCTTTTCGGACACCACCACCAAGCTAAAAGCCCCAATGGAGCATTTTTTTTTTTTTTTTTAACAGTTCAGGTTTCCAGACAGTATAATCATTTCCATTTTCATCAAGGGGACACAGGAATTAGATCTGAAAGAAGCACCACATATGATGAGAATCTGGACTTGGAAGGTGAGGTTATGGAACCAATCAAACTGTACCAATATCCTCCAGTTTAACTTCTCCTGGGCTCCCCGCATGAAGTCCATGTTTTCTGTGCTCAGTGTCTACTTGTAGATACTATGATATAAATGTCTCAGTAAACCTAGTGGTAAGAAGCCGAAAGAGCAGGTTTGAGCTTCAATGTAGTAACTTCCTGTTTCCCTCTTCTGCACATAAGGAGCTTGGAAAGTCACCACTCTGGCCTCATGGCAAGTAACAAGCTTGAACACACTGAAAAACCAACAACTCTTTTTGGATAAGGGAGGGAATAACAGAAGAAAGTGTTACCCCCAGAACTGGGAGGGACCAGGAAGCCGACACGGGGGATGTGGCTTCCTGCAGTGTGAGGCTGCCATAGGAACCAGCACTGTAGGAAAACCGGAAGGGTAACTGACGGATTGCGGGAGGCTCAGGGCAGATGACCATTAGGAGCTTGGGGGCGATCCAGTCATGGGACGGGAGCAGGTGGTCCACGACACAGAGAGATTTACCTCCAGGAGCTCAACCAGGTTCCCACGGTAAATGTGGGAGAAAAATCTCCTGTGGTTTCTGGCATGGGGAGGGGACAAAGCAGCATTGTGAAACCAGCCAGAACACTCCGTTCTTAATAAGGCCTGCCCTCAGGGGAAACCAGTTAACCAGACTCTAACCTGCTTGGGTATTACCAGAGTCTAGCTAACCTGAGAAGGGAAATACCCAACCTCAGTCCACTTAGCCATCCTGTTCCACCCACGGAAGGAGGGAAACACTAAGAAAATGTTTGCAGTCCAGGAGCACAGAGTCACTAAAAGACTGAGCTCTAATCACAGGACTCTGGAATGCTTTCCCTGTCCTCACACCTCAACACCAGGTACCTCAAGGCCTATTTTCAGCAGTTCCTTTTGCTCAGCACATCACATCTGGCTATCGAGAAAAATTACAAGACATACCAAGTGACAAAAAACTCAATCTGAAGATGGACCAAGCTTGAGGACCAGACATGGCAGCGTGCTGGATTTATCAGACTGGGAATTTAAAATATGTGGAGGGCTCTAATGGCTAAAGTAGACAGTATGCAAGAACAGATGAAAAATGCAAACAGAGAGATGGAAATCTAAGAATGAGCCTCCCCCAAACTCATCCCCCCCACCCCCAATGCTAAAGATAAACACTAACAGAAATGGAGAATGCCTCTAACAGGCTCATCAGTAGACTGGACATGGATGAAGAAGGAATCTCTGAGCTCAAGGCATATCAACAGAATTCTCAAAAACCAAAATGAAAAAAGAACAAAGACTGAAGTGGGGAAAAAAAAAAAAAAGAGAGAGAATATCCATGGGCGCCTGAGTGGCTGAGTCGGTTAAGCATCCAACTCTTAGTCTCAGCTCATGATCTCTTGGTTCATACAGCAAGGAGCCTGCTTGGGATTCTCTCTCTCTCTCTGCCCCTCTCTGGCTCATGTTTTCTCTCTTTCTCTCTCAAAATAAATAAATAAACTTCAAAAAAAAAATTGAATTTAAGGACTGTGGGGGCAGTTGCAAAAAGTGTAACATATGGGGGCATCAGAAGGGGAAGAAAGAGAGAAAGGAACACATATATTTGAAACAATAATGCCTGAGAATTTCCCCAAATTAATGTCAGACACCAAACCACAGATCTAGGAAGTTCAGACAACACAAGAAGGACAATGACAAGAAAACCTATTCTTTTACATATTCTTATTCTAATTTATTCTTGAGAGACAGGGACAGAGCACAAGCAGGGGAGGGGCAGAGAGAGAGGGAGATACAGAATCCGAAGCAGGCTCCAGGCTCTGAGCTGTCAGCACAGAGCCCGACGCGGGGCTTGAACTCATGGACCGTGAGATCATGACCTGAGCCGAAGCTGGATGCTTAACCGACTGAGCCACCCAGGCGCCCCTATTATAATTTTCAAATTATAGCAAATCAAAAACAAATTCCTGAAAGAGGCCAAGGGTGGGGGAGGAATTTCTTATCTATAGAGGAACAAAGATAAGAACTGTATCTGACATCTTAGAAACCATGCAGGCGAGAAAGAAATATTCAAAGTGCTGAGAAGAAAAAACCATCAACTTAGAATTCTGTACCCTGCGAAATTATCCCTCAAAGATGAATAAATAAAAACCTCCTCAGACAAACAACAACTGAGGGAATTTGTTGGCAGTAGATCTCATTTGCAAGAAACGTTAAAAGCAGTTCTTTAGAGAGAAGGAAAATGATAGAGAACAGAAATCTGGATCTGAAGGAAGGGCACTGAAAACGTGGGGCAAAAAAGTGCAGGTAAAAGAAATTTTATTCTCCTTATTCTTAACTGATCTAACAGATAACAGTTTATTCGAAACAGTAACGGCAACAATGTACTTGGTTTTGCATGGATCTGTGTATGTGAACTGAATGACAATGACACAAGGCATGACAGGAAGAAATAAAGATGACTGTGTTATTATTATAAGGTACTCACACTCCCCTACAGTAGTATCATATGACATGGAATTGGATTTTTTTTATTTTTATTTTTTTGCTTGGATTGTTTGGAACTATGTATTGCCAACTCTATGGCAAGCCACTAACACAGGTTCAAAACAAAGTATAACTGATATGGTAAGAAAGGAGAGTTTAAAGCCACTTATTTTTTCTTGTCCCCTTGTTGGCAGAGAGCCTGAGAAGTAGTTAAGCCCTGGCAAGGAGAAACAGAAGAGAAGTAGCCAAGACAACTCATCAGGCCCTGCCTGACCTTTGGGTCCTACAGGCACACAAGGCAATGACAATGGCAGGGTCTGGGAGTGTTAGGTTCTAAACAAATTCCCAAAGAGACTGGAGTCAAAATTCTATGTAATAAAAGCCAGGGGACAAGGACTGGTCAGTTAGTGCCTGCCAGGGACACGCATTCGGTAGGGAAGTCAGAGAACCACATCCTGAGGCCAAAGGGCCAAAAAACCAGCCAAGATGTGCAAGATTAAAAACAAATGACTGAGGGTCGAAGGGGTTCTTGGCAAAACTTGCAAGAACTAGGAGAATTAAGTGAGGACAGGGCTTAGCAAGGATACCCAGGACATGAAAGTCAGGGATAAGAATGGAAGCAGCTCGGAAATGTTAAGAGGTAAGTGAAGGTGCTAACAACCACAACTGTGGTCTGACGGTAAGGTAGGTCTCCTGTCTGCCTTGGGACCTTCTACTACACTTCCTGCCGGGGGCAGACCCCAGGCTCCAGTCGTCAGGACGCGGGCAGTGTCAGGCTTATTAAACTCAGTCTGCAACGTGCCAGCATTTGGTTGAAGAGGGAAAAGATTATAGCTTACTGGAGAGTTCAGGTTTTGACAAAGAACTAAAGGAACGGAGTCTATAGATAGATTATGCCATTTATGATTTGTAAGAAAGTAGGCTGGATGTAAGCACACGGGGAAAAGAAAGGAAAGGAGGTGGTGCTGTGGAATCAGAGAGATGGCTAGAGGACTAGAGCACACAATGTTGCGAAGGGGACAATCACATCTAGGTCTCAGAAGGGGCTTCCTAATGGTGTGAGAGGTGGAGCACGGGTGCCAGGCTAGAGGCTGAAGGTGGTACGACAGGACGTGGCAATGGTTCAGAGGAAAGGACAGCACCCCATCCCAGGTTCAGCTAGGTGGGGCGACGAGGTGGGATGGATGGAGGAAGAGGAAGGGCGCAGGCCTTACAGCTCTTGGTGACTGGTTAGGGAAGGAGCCCAAGAGAGGGAAGGGCGTGGATGGCTCTAAGATTTCAGGTTCAGATAACCACGGGAAGGGAAGCGCTCCCTGCACTGACATGAGGAATCCAGGCAAAAAGTAAGTTTTTGGGGGGTAAGGGGTGGAGGGTGGCAGGTGGGGTGGGGAATTCAGATTGAACAGACTGTGTTTGAGCGGCTGGCTGTGACACATTTGGGAGATAATGGGGGAGTGAGACACAAGGGTTTGGTGCCAGCAGAGAGATGGGGGCCATGGATCTGGGAATCATGAGCCTACAGGTGTAAGTTAATAAAGCAGAAGAGGGGATGTGATCACACGGGGAGCATACAGAATAAAGGAGGCAAGAAGTTGAGAGGAGAAGACGGAAGTTAACATCTCAGCAAATCAGCTCTCTGACCGTGGGCGAGGAATCCGCTCTGGACGTCGTGACATGAGGGGCCAGTGGTTCTCAGTGGTTCTCAACCCTGGCTGCAGGCTGGAACCAGTGAGGAACCTTTAAAATATACCAGGGCTCTGGTCTAGATCCCCAGTGGCACTGAGCCAACTGGCACGATGGGATCTATTTGAAAGCTCTCGGGTTTTCCAACGTGCGGTCAAAGTTGAGGACCACCAGCCGACATGCTCCCTGAGGTCTCTCCTCGCTGTCAGCCTCTGTCTTCTACGTGGGTTCCCCGCTGGCCTTCAGCTTTTGGCATTCTGGGTTCTGAATTCAAACAGCATTTTCATTCTTAATGTCAATATTCCGTCAGCAGCTTTGCTTTACTTCCCAACCTCTTCCTTGACTCAAGAATGAACTCTCTTCAGGAATTCCTCAGGGGCACATCGAGGCTTTGGCTGCAGGGAATAGGCTACTGCTATATATCTAGTTCCCTTGGTGAGTGCTTCTGAAAAATTAATGGGAGGCTAATTTAATAAACCTGAAACTTTATTTTGTTATCAATGTATAAAACATCAGAAGCTTAATTAAAAGCACTTGACGTTATCAGCACTCAATCACAATCTCACTCTTTATATTGGACATATTTGGATGGAGTCCCTAGGATAATAATCACTCAAGATCACTAAGAAGAAAGAACAGGTCCCTGGAATCTAAAATAACGAATTCAAAATTAGTTTAAAAAAAAAAAAAACATTAGTGATGTGAAATAGGTCTGGTGATCAAAGACACCCAAAACACTCAGGAAAACAAACTCTTCAGAATCTCATCTGCTTTTCCTTCATAAGGCACGTATGTAATAGTTTTGTGTTCTGTGATAAATGGCTACAGTAAGGAGGGTGGGGAAAGTAAAGAAAAATAGGCTGCTCTAAGCCTACATACATTTTTCACCTCTTACTTTCTACTACGATCTGGAAGGTAACAGAGATGACCCAACTTTGTCTATGCTCTTGAATTTCCTTCTCTGCTTCTGGTTACAGCAAATTCTAGGAGAGTCTCAGGTTCTTTAGAGCCTGGAGTCCCCACAGTGGAGGGCACGGCGTAGGCATGTCTCAGAAGACACTTAGAGGAAACAGCAGACTTCAAAGAGTGGGAGTTAGGAAATAGGGAAGCCAGTGAGTTCACCCATTGTTAATGGTATTCAAAAAAAGCCAACCAGCCAAATGTGGAGACGTACCACTGATTTTGAAGCACAGCAGGTATCAGAGGGAACGCTTTTTTTTTTCTTTTTGGCTTTGTGGTTTCTCAAATAACCTCAGTGGAATTGTGGCTGCGATAACCAGTCTCTCATTTTCACAGTGGGCGTGGTAAAGGAGCTCCTTAACTAGGCAACACATGCTGGAGCAAAGTCTAAAAAGGGAATTCTGCATTAATTCGACTGATAAAATATCAGTGGCCATATCTTCTTATATCAAGCTCACCTTACTTTCTAAAGAGAACATTTGTTCGCAAGGACAGGTCATTCTTTGGCGACAAAGGCGTGCCTGGCACAGGAGAAAGGGAAGGAGACGGAACTGTTCTGCGATGGTAGGAGTAGGCGTTGCCAAAATGTGTAGCCATTTCAAGCAGTTAGGAGAGAAACAGCCTTGCGACATAAATAAAACGCCTATAAAATTAAAAAGACAGAGTCAAAGGGTCCCAAATACTACATACCACACAATGGTTCATTCAAGGTTCCTTTGTATGGGAACTTCTGGTGCTCAAAAGTAGCACACAAGAGTATGAGCTGCTATAAATATCAATTCAATATCACTTATCTTCAGTCTGACCTTCTAACGACCACAAAAGAGAGTTGACTTTACTTCTTATCTGGATTACTGTAGTAATATTTTCTTTCCTGGACTCTCCGGGTCCAGTTTTCATCCTCCAGATCAAGAACTGGCAGAAAATGGTCTGCAGGCCAAATTTGGCCTGGCCACCAATTTTTGTATAGTCTGTGATTTGTTTTTACAATTTTAAGTGGCTGAAGTAAAAAAAAACAAAAACAAAACAAAACAAAAAAACAAAAACCAAAGAACAAGAATATTGGTGACATGTGAAAATTATACATAGTTCAAATTCCCATCAAGTTTTACGGGAACACAGCCACGCTCATTGGTTCTCGCATTGTTTGTGGTTGATTTTGCGCTCGGTGGTGGGGGAGAAGCGTTACAACAGAAACCGTGTGACCTGTAAGCCAAAAACATCTATTATCTGGCCCTTTACAGAAAGAGTTTGCCAAACCCTGCTCCAAACCGTTCGTGCGCAA
Organism: Herpailurus yagouaroundi; assembly: GCF_014898765.1. Taxonomy (NCBI): domain Eukaryota; kingdom Metazoa; phylum Chordata; class Mammalia; order Carnivora; family Felidae; genus Herpailurus; species Herpailurus yagouaroundi. Next base: position 5,783,945 of record NW_024412467.1, read on the forward strand.
CCCTGGCTGCACCGACCATGTCTGGACCCCCTCGCCACGGATTCCGATGTAACGACCTGGGGTACAGCCCAGGATTTGGAATTTTAGCAAACATTTGCAGGTGATGCTAATGTGAAGCCACGGTCTGGAGCCACTGCTTAACCCACCTCTGAATAGAGGCCAGAGTTCACTTCCGAATGCACGGTCATCTGAGGTCACTCTCCCCTTTAACAACTTTCAAGGACGCCCAGCTGCTCAGAGAATCAAGCACCAAGTACCGCATCAGGGCTCTGCCTCAGGTTCCCGGCTAATACCAAAGACAACGTCTCGTTCCTGACGGACCTGCATTTTATCAAGCCCACATCTTGCCCACGCTGTTCTCTTTGCCCTGGAACGCCTACCCTACTATCTCCGTGCACTACATTCATCCTGAAGAGCCCCGTTCAAAGATTACTTCTGTGCCGGATCCCCACCTCCACCCACCAGACAGAATTTTTTTTCTTTCAATTTTTTAAATCTTTATTTATTTTTGAGAGAGAGAGACAGAGAGAGAGGGAGACACAGAATCCAAAGCTGACTCTAGGCTCTGAGCTGTCAGCACAGAGCCTGACGCGGGTCTCGAAACCATGAACCATGAGGTCGTGACCTGAGCCGAAGTCAGACACTTAACCGACTGAGCCAACCAGGCGCCCCCAGAAAGAATCTTTTTAACTATGTGCTCCCACAGACCTTTGGCACTTACTGTGCGTCAGCATCTCCTGGAGAGGAGAAACTGCGTGTTGGTCATCGGGGAGGCCCTTTTCCATCCACAAGACTTTATTAAATTGCTTGCACATGGGAGCCACTCAGCAAACACTGCCATCCCCTTAGTCCCTCGTATTTGGGTCTGAGCTTCATTGAGCCATCTAGTCCCTCAAACCCAACACTCAGGTCACCGATTCCCTGCAGGATCTCAATCCATGACACAACACTTCAACTTCTGTCACCTCTGTCTGCCCACCCTTTGGCCTCCACTTTCCCCGACCTCCACTGATGCGGTCGCTCGCTTGTGTCCTGAGTGATTCGGAGACTGTGTGTGGATGGAGGCCTCCCAGTACTCCCTGCTCATTGCTCTGTGAGGAGCCAGTCTGCGGCTCTTCCTGTTCCTCATAAGAGCCACCCACAAACTCTTCCTGTCTCTATTCTCACCCTCTACATCTAAAATACATTCTCCCAGGGGCACCTGGGGGGCTCAGTTGGTTACGCATCCAACTTCGGCTCAGGTCACGATCTCGCAGTCTGTGAGTTCGAGCCCCGTGTCGGGCTCTGTGCTGACAGCTCAGAGCCTAGAGCCTGCTTCGGGTTCTGTGTCTCCTTCTCTGTCCATGTTCCTCACCAGCTCACACTCTGTCTCTCTCTCTCTCAAAAGTAAATAAACATTGGGCGCCTGGGTGGCGCAGTCGGTTAAGCGTCCGACTTCAGCCAGGTCACGATCTCGCGGTCCGGGAGTTCGAGCCCCGCGTCGGGCTCTGGGCTGATGGCTCGGAGCCTGGAGCCTGTTTCCGATTCTGTGTCTCCCTCTCTCTCTGCCCCTCCCCTGTTCATGCTCTGTCTCTCTCTGTCCCAAAAATAAATTAAAAAAAAAAAAAAAAAAAAAAACGTTGAAAAAAAATTAAATAAAAAAAAAGTAAATAAACATTAAAAATTTAAAAAAATAAAAAATACATTCTCCCACCTCTAAAACTTAGTTACTAATTGAATGACACATTCATTCATTTGACACGTTTACTGTGTGTCCCTCACGTTGCAGGGACCATACTAAGCCCTGGTGAGACAGAAAGCAAGCCAGAGGAGGCCCCTGGATTTGAGAAACTAGAGGGGAGAAACAGTGAGTGTGCTTAACTGGGGACCAAGCACACAGTAAATACATATGTTTGCTGAGCGAATGAAAAAGAAATACAGGGTGTTCATATTTGGTACTAACACTGCTCACACCAAGTGGCTATGCCAATAAATGACCTGTTTATGATTCTTCCATAGATTATTAAAGGCAAATTTATTTTATGTTGGAATTATTTTCGTAACTATAAATGTAGTTCAAGATGATAATTGTAAAAACTCCAGAATTTGAAACTTGTTTCCCAAGGGACTCTGCTTTCTTAACCCTTTCTCTGACAAGTTATACACAGGATTGGGGAACGACAGCATCCAGTATCTTTTGCTGGTTAGAAAAATATTAGGGAAGGACAACATCAACAGTTATATGTCATGGAATACCCTTACTTTAAAAATAAATCAGTAAATATAACAATCGATAACATTTCAGAATATACTGATCAGTAGTCAGATAAGTGACGTATATTAGACACTAGGTTTGTAACATACCCAAACACCTTATAACACAAGGATAAATATCATCCCCCCACCAAATTCCTCCTCCCTCTGGTTACTTTGAATCTAAGTAGTTTGACAAAGCAAAGACAATAGCTTTTAATCTAATTCCTGTAAAATCTTCTTTCACACAACTTTGGTATTTAGACTAATTCATAGTTTTACCGGGATACAGACCGACTCATAGGTCTAGTGATTGATTACTCCTGCATGAAGAGGTTTCACCGTTATTTTTATTTTTTTTTTAAGTAGGTTCCACACTCCAACCTGGGGCTCAAACTCACCGCCCTGAGATCAAGGGTCTCATGCTCCGCTCCACACACAGGCCAGCCAGGTGCTCCTCACTGTGGTTTTTAGAATTTAAAACATTCCTTTAACATATGACAAGATAACTTCCCTCACAGTGATATTTTAGAAGAATCAGCAGTTACAGTGTTAAAACTCTGGGAGCCCCTCCCGCTATCATGATCCAGCAAAGAGTGTGGCCCACAGGTCTGCTTCTATGTCCTACAATGTTTTTGTCTCCAGTTTCACTGAGTTATAAATTATTTGAAATTAGGGAGAGGCTGGGGACAAATGGCTTAACTTTTTTCTACCTGCTTAATAATAATGTCTGGTACCTATAAATTATTTTAGTAGGGACAAAGTATACAATTAAGCAAAAAGCAACAACAGGAAGTCGTATCAGAGATGGAATGGTGCGAGAGTACGATTCTGCAGGTGGCTATGACACAGGCAAGGTGGAGCTGTCTGTATTTCTCTGTTGTCATCACATTATCTCTCTTCCTCTTATTTGTGGAGAGGTGGTAATGTGCCTTTACTGACTCGAACATTCCACGAGAATGCTTTTGGAAGTCCAACGTCGTGAAATACAGAGTTGGGCAGTCTGGATCTGCGCGAACTCTATTAACACTCAGAGCCTCACCCCAGCTTCCAGAGGCTAATCCACATAGCACCCGGGGGGGGAAGCATGATGAAAAAAGAATGGAGAAAACTAAATTTCTCTGACCTACAGATAAGCTGCTGTAGAGTCCTAAAAACTGATCAAAACCAATGCACCTCCTTCATGACCCTGCATAACCCCTGGTGTCAGCCCATTTGAAGAGAAGCTTGAAAACTGTTCCATGTCAGTTATTGCTGCATCTCCAGAGAAACCCACGGCTCGTTTTTATTATGATTCCACGACTGGGACCTGGAAGGTCAGACGTGACAATGTAGGGTTGATAACTCTCCTACTTTCTACATCTAATTTAGCACCTACTGTAAAAAGTCATTTCTATCAGCCATGCACCATCACTGAGATCTCTCCCTGCCCCATCACACCAATAAGGAGAGTCTAAAATTCATTTCAGGGGTGGCTGGGCTTTTTGACCTATCTTCTCCTCACATACGATGTCAAAAATAGACGGATTTTTGTTCCGTATATTGAACACACACATTTTCTTTTTTATCTTTGGCCTTTATGATCAGAGAGTCTTTATTTGATAACCACAAGACAATTTAATATACAGTTCAATCTTCTCCCTTCTCTCGTCCTCATGACACTTCAGACTTCAGTGGATTCCTTTTCATACTGTACAGCAAGGTTCCTGCACAGGCAGCTAGTCGGGGACAATCTCTGAGGCTGGCTCCGTCCTCACCAGAAAGAAGGCACAGGTACGTATGTGAGTGGGTGGGAGCAGGGGGCAGGGGTGACAGCGGAGGGCCTATGAAACTAGAGCGAGGGCAAGGCAGGAGGAACATGAAAAACGAGGCTTCCCTTGAGCCCAGTCCAACACCTCAAAGAACCCCAGTTATTCATAATCCGTGTTATAGAAGTTTTCGTAGAAATGAACCCATATTCACACAAATAGGAAAAAATGCCCAGACGGTTGGTTCCAAATAACCGTCCTGACCATTTAAGGCCTGAGGAAACAGGCCAAACGGGGCACTCGGACCACGCTGACCACCACGGACTGCACGGCAGCTGAAGCATCACTGTCCCATCTGCCAAACTCCCTCTCCACCCTGAGGGGCCGGGTCTGCCACAGAGATCGCCTGCAGGCGAAGCGCGGGCCTGTCCGCTCGGCCTCAGGATGCTGCCGCCCCGTAAGCGCCCCCGGCTCTCCTCTCTGCCTCTTTCCTTCCATTCCCTCTTCAGAGAGGAAAGGACCCCACCATCCACTTACTGCGCATATCCTGTTCCTTCTGCCTTTCCACTGGGAGGGGACAAAGGACAAAAGGCCTCCAGATCTAACATCCCTGCACGTTTAGGATTCGAAATGGCAAGAGTGCCTTGGAAAAAGCTCAATCAACTGCCTGACTGTGATGATTTTAAAAGAGTTATGCTTAAATGAACTTTAATCAATCTCAGAGTCTAAACATTTTTTTTTTTGACATTTATATAGTGGTTTCTATTTTCAAAGTGCTCACAACTATGTTTTAATGATAAGCACTCGTTCACTCAAATATTTACTGAATATCTGCTCCGTGCGTTTTTATCAGCAATCAGCCCCCTTCCTTCAAGCAGTGACTCCATCTACTGGCTTTCTCGGTTCCCCAAGAGCCAAGAAGCATAAACTTCTTTTTTTATTTCACAGCAACGTTGGAAGGTCTTTATCAACCTATTAATTGTAGGAAAACGCTCCGTGCTCTTTTTACTTCTTTCTCCTTTAATTACAGCATCTTCTTAGCTCTTTATACTCCTGTGTACCTCCAACACATTTCCAGGTTGGAGAGTATGCTTTGGTGTTTGTCTTGGGAATTCTCCATGTGTTTGTTGCTGTGTTTAGTAACTCTGCTAATCCTAACCCCCTGAAGAGGAAATTGGTCAGTTTTTTTCATATAATTGGTTTTGCAACACATATTGAATCTAAAAGGGTCAACCCGCACAACAGTCTCCCAGCTTCCCTTTCCACTTTCTGCTTCCTTAGAAGTAACTCCCCTTTGACTCTCTGAGTTTATTCTTTTGGTATATTCTTTTGTCACCATGTTGCTAAATAACATGTCTTCATAGTGACTCTAATTTTTTGTAATGTTTTTAATTATTTTTGAGAGAGAGAGAGACAGAGAGACAGAGCATGAGTGGGGGAGGGGCAGAGAAAGAGACACACACACAGAACCTGAAGCAGGCTTCAGGCTCTGAGCCATCAGCACAGAGCCCGATGTGGGACTCAAACTCATGAACTGTGAGATCACGACCTGAGCCAAAGTCAGACGCTTAACTGACTGAACTACCCAGGCGCCCCTAAACTTTTCAGCACTAGATACCATCGACTGGTTTCCCAGTATGGCAAGTGAGTTTCTAGTCCCTGCCCTGCCTGCTCACCTCCTCTGCCCAATACAGCAACACCACACACATCCCGGTCGGATTCAGCTGTGTCGTAACTATGATTATATGTCCTTTCCTGTATATTTTATTTTCCTTGGAATTAAAAGAAACAAAACACCTCATTTACTATTTGCTTAATTGTCTGTGTGTTTATCCCCAATTCAACCTCAAATTCTCCTCCACTGACCCAAATCAGTTTCAAGAAGCTAATTCCCACTAAATACGTATCCTTTTCATTTTCTTGAAGAAGGTTCTCCCAGAGCTTTCAAGCCTGCTCTGAGGGAGTCGGGTTGCTCTAAAGTACTCACGAATGGCTCTCCCTTCCACCGCCATTCTGCACACTCTGTTCACCCCCTCTGTGTTGTTTCGTTTCCTTTATCTTAGATCTTCTCTCTTAGTGTATTCTCTTGTTTTGATGATGCCCAGACAGGCAATAAGTCTCCAGCTCAATCGGTCGAGCGTCCGACTCTTGATCTTGGCTCAGGTCACGATCTCACGGTTTGTGGGCTCGAGCCCTGCGTTGGGTTCTGTGCTGAGTGTGGAGTGCTTGGGATTCTCTCTCCCTCTCTCTCTCTCTGCCCTCTGGCGTGTGCGTGCGTGCACTCTGTCTCTCTCAAAATAAATAAACTTAAAAAGAAAGCTTCCTGAGCAGGAACATGCTGAATGATGCTTTGGTTGGATATTAAATTCTAAGACAGAAAGCATTTTAGTTTTTTCAGAATTGAGAGGGCATCACCCACTTGTCACTTGAAGCCATTCTGACTGTTGATCCTTCAAATGTGGCCAGACATGCTCTCTTGTCTTGATGTACAGTTTATTTCTCATCCATAATGCTGGGTCCAGTGTAACTGCTTGCATCTGGCATGGCATGTCCTTCAGACACAGGAAATGCCCTTGAATCATTTCCCTGACAGTCTCTCCCTTCTCTGTTCAGTCTTTCTGTAATTCCTGCTATTTGAATGTTGGGCTCTCTTGGAATTGGTCCTTTAATCTCCCTTTTTTGTCTATTTTCTATGTAATTTCTTCTTTTTTTGTTTCCTGGAGATTTCCTCTATCTTCCAACTTCACTGAATTTTTAAATATTGCTACTAAGTTTTTAATTTCTAAGTATTGCTTTTGTTCTCTAAATCATTCTTTTTATGGTATCCTGATATTGTGTTATGAATATACCTTTTCTCATTTCTCTGAGAATATCAAAGATATATATATTTTTTAAGTTTTCTTCTCCCTGAATAGTCCTGTTTCTCCACCACCCCGGTCCCCCCTCTTTTGTTGGTTTTGGCCCAGTCCTTCTTGTTATTTGGTGGTTTTCCTCAGAAAGGAAAGGATTCTGGAAATCCTTGATTGCCTATTCAAGTTTAAGGGTAAGGGATTGTTACGGATTGAACTCTGTCTCCCCCAAAATTCATATGTAGAAGCCTTAACTCCCAATGTGACAAATAAGGTCTTTAAGGAGGTAATTAAGGGGAGGGGCTGGTTGGCTCAGTCAGTAGAGCATATCACTCTTGATCTCAGCATTGTGAGTTCAAGGCCCACATTGGCCATGAAGCCTACTCTGACAACAACAACAACAACAACAAAAGTAATTATGGGTAATGAATTTGTAAGGGTGGGACTGGAAAAGGAAGAGAGATCAGAGACCCTTCTCTCTCACTGTGCACTCAGGAGAGGAAAGGCCATGATAGGACACAGTGGAAAGGAGGTCATCTACAAGCCAGGAAGGGAGGTCTCACCAGAAACCAACCCTGTCAGCATTGTGATCTTGGATTTTCAGACTCCAGAAGTGTAAGATAAAAATTTCTGTTGTTTAAGCCACCACAAGTCTGTGGTATTTTGTTACGGCTGCCCCAGGAGACCAATGTAGAGACTAAAACTGATGGAAAGTTCTGAGCCTACCTATGGCTGTGCTTACCAATATGGGCCTTACTATAGAGTGACCTGGCTGGACTAATTCTGGAACCTCTAATGCCAGCATCTTTTCAGTGCTGGACTGGCTGGGTTTCCCAAAAAACTCTTCTAAACTCTTGCTGGGAAGGTAAAGGCAGGCATGAACGCCAGGGCCCTAGCTGCATGCAGAAACAAAGAGAGCAAGAGGTATCCGTATCTACGTGGACCAAATCCCCCTTGCCTTCAACCATGCCCAGCAGCTTCCGGTCCAGGGACCTTCTTATATATTCCTGTGATAGTTGATTTTATGTGTCAGTTTGACTAGGCCATGGGGTACCCAGACACTTGGCCAAATATCCTGGGTGTTTCTGGATGAGATTAACATTGGAGCTGGTAGACTGAATAGGGCAGACTGTACTCCCCAGTGTGAGAGAGCTTCATCTCATCAGCCGAAGACTGAGTCTGAGGCAACTCCTCCTGACAGAGTGACTGAGCTGGGGCACAGGTCTCTTCTGACCTTTGGACTTGAACTGTACCACTGGCTCTTTTTGGGTCTAGAGCCATCAGCTTTAGGACCATAACTTACATCACTGGCTGTGCTGGTTGTCAGGCCTTTGGATGTGGACCAGAACCATATGATGGCTCTCCCAGTCTCCAGCTTGCTGACAAATCTTGGGACTTCTCAGCGCCCCTCCCTCCCTCCCTGCCTCTTTCTCTCTCTCTATACGCATGAGGGTATGTACACGTGCACATCCTACTGGCCCTCTTTCTCTCAAGATCTCTTGTACGTTTGCCCTTCAGAACAAGCTTCCGGTCTTCTGTCAGGGAGTGAGGGGCTATCGCCTGGAAGCCCGAGTTGGGGAGGAAATGGAGACATCTAACCTCTTCTTACCCTTTTCCTTATTTTAGTCCTCTCCCTTCTTGCCTCGTTCTCCTTCCAGAGGTGCCAGCTGATTCTTGGGCCATTCAAGGATGCTTCTTGGTTTGGGTTTTGGCTCACCTGCACTGTTCGTGTTTAGGATACTCTAGGGAGGTGAGCTCGCTGTCAACCCTCCATCTATTTTCTTGCCACCACAGCTTTGTTGCTGCTATTTCCTCTCCTGTTTTCTTTAGCCTTGCAGGTTAATAATCCTGTAATAAAAACCTCTGCACTGTAGTTTTATATAGTAGGATTTGGAAGAGAACGAAATTTGATCTATCTAGATCTTTCTGTTCAAACCTGAGGCCGAACTTATTCTCTGACCAACTGTTAGTACTCTTAAAAAAAAAAAATCTCTTAATTCACTTAGCTCACATGTTACACATCTGGAATTTTAGAAGTTTATCTTTCAAAACAATCACTTTAAAGAATAAAGTGAAGTGATAATCTAACGTTAGAACCCCCAGTATAAGAGTGAAGAATTCTGGGATAAAACTTATTTTTACGTATTCTGTTTGTGCATGTTTAAGAGATACACACACACACACGCACACACACACACACACAGCATCCTTTTGTTCTGGAGGCTGTTTAAGAGTAACCCATAAGATCAGTCTCTATCAGCAAAAGGCACTGTGAAAGTAGCATTTACAACTCTTTTTCGTTTGTTTTCCCCAAACACAACAGATTCTGTGTTTTCTGAAGACTGTGCTCAAGGACAGAAGGGACCAAGTGTTCTAGCTACGAAAAGCAATCGAAGGTGTCAAAGTTGGGCTTACCCCTTTGGCCAAGCTGGCACTTAGAGTTTGGCTTAACCTACAGCCTTGATGTACATGCCACCCTTTCGTAGGACAGAGATCAGACCAAAGGTCAGCAAAATGTCTGGCAGTGTCGGCACACAGTAGTCACTCAATAAACGTTAGCTCCTCTTATCAACGTGTGTGCTTTGTATGTTCTCACGAACGTAACTCTGGAACAGTTCAATAGTATCACTTGTATTCATTATCTTATCACAAGCTAACACTTAACAGGTGTCTATTCGGCTATAGTTACAAAGATGGAACCCTTGTAAACTTTCTCCATAAGTGACCAGATGTGTGTCTCCGTAAAGTCAAAGAATGATGATGGCGTTCATGCTGTAGAGCAGCATCTGAAAACATCAATAAGCTGATGATTTCTAACCACTGCTTCGGTTCATATGGAAATTTCCATTTCAATTGCTTGTATCTATACATTTTCAAAAATTCAAAAGCAAAAAAAAAACAAAAAAACAAAAAAACAAAAACAAAACCCAAAAAACGAAAAACCAAAACCCTCCAGTATCTTCAAACCTTACAGAATTAGCATTACATTTACGGCCTATGCTGCTCCCCAGATTTTACTCTGGCTTATAAAGTCTGACCTGCCCTGACCCTTGTTCATCTTGCCTTACTGCATTTCCTAAGAGATTTCGGCCATACTGCCTTCCCTTTTGTTTCTCCATGCTCATCCGTTCTGAAGGTCTTTGTGTGAAAGCCAAGGTTGGCTCCTCATCCTTATCAAAATTCAGACATCGCCTCTGCAGAGAGGTCTTTGCTGATCAACACAAAGGATCCACCCAGTCATTATTTAGTATATTAATCTATTAAAGTGCAACATACTCTCCGGTATTTTGCTGATGTTTGTTTGTTTGCTGTTTCCCTCGCTAGCTAGAATGTAAGCTCCATGAGAAGAGAGCCCTTACCCAAGCTGCCCATCACCACAGTGTCAGGCACCTAGGAGCACTCACTAGGTATCTGCTGAATGAATAGGAAGAAAAAATAAAGATCACAAAGACAGTCCTCATGATGACATAAGGTTGGCAAAAAACCCCAACTTTAATTCCACACTTAAAAAATACGGGAGGGTGCCTGGGTGGCTCAGTCGGTTAAGCATCCGACTTCAGCTCAGGTCATGATCTCACGGTTTGTGAGTCTGAGCCCTGCATCGGGCTCTGTGCTGACAGCTCAGAGCCTGGAGCCTGCTTCGGATTCTCTGTCTCGCTCTCTCCCTCTGGCCCTCCCCTGCTTCTTCTCTGTCCATCTCTCTCAAAATTAAACATTAAAAAAAAAATTTGTTTAATATGGGAGACAATTAAGTTTCAAAGTCCTGAGGTACAGTTTCTTTGGTCCCTTATATCAGGCTTGGAGGGTCTCTGACATGGGCCCTACCAAGGAATACCGGGCCTGAAAACACAGTGTTTTACGGTAATGAAATTTTATTCCTTCTAGTAACCAGAAAGTAAAAGTTCATTTAAAAATTTTATTTTTGGTTACTTTTTTAAGCTGTTAATTATCCAGGCCAAGATTAAAATACAACTAAACACTGATGATTTGAACAATTAAACAGGTGCTAAAAAGAAAAAAAAAAAAAAAAAAAAAAGGCAATAGGCCCCAAACAGAGTGACTTATGCTAAGCCCCACATCACCAAACGAAGATGTAATTAGAGTTCCAGCTGTCCCAGAAACGTACTCTTAAGCCAGTCAGTCGGGAATTGCCACAGCAGCCCCGGGTCTCGGTCATCTGCCTCATTAGACTCCAGCCATCTCCCGAGGGGAAGTAAGCCTGGAACCAACCTGCATTCTTGTCCAGTATAACTCCCTTGTTCCTGCTTCCTTCTGCCTTTCATTCTGGACGGCTCCTCAGAGCTGCCTTCTATCTGCTGGATGGGATGCTGCCACATTCACGAGGTGTTGACTAAAAGCTGTTGATTAAGAGCTGTAAATTCTACCCAGGTGAAATTTGTTTTTTAACACAGGTTTTTTTGTATGTGTGTAGAGATATATACACACAAACAGCCTGTTCTTGTTTTCTTTCTTTTTTTTTTCCTAATTCCTTTTTTTCCTTTTTTTTTTTTTCCTAATTAGTTGTTGCTGCTGAATAGGTCTCTCTTCTCTCTCTTAAGTAATCTCTACACCCAATGTGGGGCTCAAACTCATGACCCCGAGGCTCAAGAGCTGTATGCTCTACCCACTGATCCAGCCAGGTGCCCTTTTATTTGTTTTCTTAAACTGAAGACATTAAATCCATATAATTGGTTCTTAACCTTTTGTGGAATAACGATCTCTTTCAAGAATCTGATGAAAACCAACTGAGTCCCTCCCCTGGGGTGGGGGGACTACGTACAGACTCTTACATTGTTCTACACAATTTAGTTGGTTTCCAGATCCTCTGAAGCCTGTGGATGTAGTAACTCAGATCAAGAAACTCCCGCTCGGTTTTTAATTCCCTTTAGAATCTCCTTAAGGCATAGGAATTTTAGAACATTCAACTTACTACCTACTGGCGTCATCGAGAATGCCAGTGTATCTTTTTTGTTTTATGTCTTAAAAATCAAGAAAAGTAAATGCTACACTTTTAACTCCCCGAAACACAAAATACTACAAAGCTTCATGGTGCTGATTTAGTATCCACAGATGACCATGTAGAAGGGATCACTTAACACTCCTTTATATCATATTGATTTTCAAGACTCTCAGTAACATGGTTTCACTTTGAAGACAAATACCATGTTGTACAGCCAAGTATTAATAAAATAAATTAGTGAAATATAAACACAGTTCCGAACTTTTAAACAAGTGGTGGCCTATAGCTTTTTCACTTGGCTGTTTGGGGCTGGGCTGCATTTTTTCCATTATAAATGATGGTTATATTCTGGGAGAACTTCCACAACCCCCCAAACCCTAAACAGTAATAGCAACAACAGAACATCCAAACAATGATTTCACCTGCAGATCACTGTATTTCAGTGCCACTTACAAACTGCTCCCTTGAATTCTCTTGCACCTTCGGGCCAGATGAACTAATCTGACAGTGCTCTGTGTTTCATTCTGTCCCAGATTTCCACAGGCGCAGATTCTCAAAGTACTGTCTTTGTCTCTGATCTGTTTTTCTCTGTTACGTTTATATGAAGCATATTCACTGTGTGTTGTTCTCACAAATGAACCTATTTCTGGAAGTTAGTGTCTTTATCCGGCCTTATCAGCAATGATGTGGTCAGCCTGCACTTAGCCTTTCATTCAACAAACATTCACTGTAGGTGTTGGCCATCTATGAGAAATGTCCTATGGGTGGCTGTCCCACGGTGGACAGGACATAAACTGAGGCAGGAATAAGCTCATCAGGTGATACAAATCACCATGCACATGGTTCCTACAGGCCATGGATGGTTATATCCGGGTATTTCAAAAATATATTAACATTTTCGGGTAAATCTGTGCTGTTGTTGCTGTTGTTTTTCTGGGAAGAGTGCGTATGTATGTGTCTATAGTAAATATCACATGTAATCAAATTCTGAAAACCTGTGAAGAACCATTGATCTAGAATTAGGGACAGGTGAAGGTTTCTTACAAATTACTTATTTTGGTGACCATGGAAGTCAATGATCTTTCAACACTTGACGTTTTCAGAGGACCGGCTGAGACCTACATGGGAAGGAGCAGAAAACAGTGACACAGGCAGTGATACCCACCCTAGGCTCTCTCTTTAGAAGGCAGCTACACAAGCACATCTTTGGGAGTCTGAAGCTTCATTTCAGGTGGCTTCTCAAAGTTCTAGTTACAACCCACAGAGAGTCTACTCCCCTAGGAGAGTTTCAGTAGAAAACTGTTTCCTCCACTCGTTCTATTTCCAGTGATGTCTGACATCACTTGCTCAGGGTTTGATAGAGTACCAGGCGCATAGTTGGCCCATAATTTCATGCAGTTTATACTATTTTGTTTTGTTAGGCCTTTATGCTGAAAAGGAAGAGTCCACAAGACCTATGGAAGGAGAAGCAGACAGATGTGGTCAAATTAGAGAACGCCATACTAATTAATTAATAAGCAAGAGACTCGGTAGGCCACAGAGCTTTAGGAAACCATCCTAATCAATGCTTGGTACATAAATGTTTTGTTTCCTGAAAAATATGTATATTTTAAAATGACACCTAGACCTCATGAAATAAAGGGTTGAAGATGAGGGACTATGGTGGCTTTTAACTTTTGTAAATTTCCTCAACGTTTTCATTCTGGTTTTCACTTGTTTCCAACAGAGATTACCGAAAAAGTCAAAGTATAAAAGGAATGTGGGCCCAGCAAGGGAGAACTTAAGCCCTGGATCTTACTTGAAGGTGGTCTTGGGGTGAAAGAAAACATGGCAATTAGTGGGGCGGCAAAGGGGGCAGGTGAGGGATGAAACTCAATGCCACAACCTGACCCTCAATGCTTACAGATACACCTCGTACAGCCAGAGCAATACTGCTGTCTGCCTGTGGCCCCTGTCATTCACTCACTGTGGCCTTACCACGGACGAGGCATTGGGTTGAGAATATTCCCTCACCAAGACTCAGAGGACACAGAGTCCTACACCTTTCAAGTTGCCATCCTGGTTAAGGCACTTTGCCTTTAAATGAGGAAGATTTTGGCTCTAAAATTCTGTCTTTAAAATAGAAATCAAGGATTCTGTATTTTAATTAAGTCTCTCAAAGCTTTATTTTTGGCACTGTGTTTTCTTTCTTCCTGGCCACTGTAATTTATTATTGAGAAAACTGTTGGGAAGCAGAGTATAGAGCCAGAACGTTTGGTTTAAATATCCCAACTCCAGCGGAGTCAGGGTAAGTCAGTCGGTTAGGTGTCCAACTTCGGCTGAGGTCATAATCTCACAGTCGGGAGATTTGACCTCTGTGCCAAGCTCCGTCCTGACAGCTCAGAGCCCGGAGCCTGCTTGGGATTCTGTGTCTTCCTCTCTTTCTCTCTTTCTCTCTCTCTCTGCCCCTCCCCCACTCATGTTCTCGCGCTCTCTCTCTCTCTCTTAAAAATAAAGAAACGTTAAAAAAAAAAATTAAGAATCCCAACTCCACTACTAGCTGTGTGACTTTGAACAAGATACATATGCTCTCTGTGCCTCAGTTTCCTCAAATGTAAAAAGGGATAACAGCAGTCATCACCTAGGGTTATTGTGAAGATGAGACACAGGCACCAGGCATGTCAGGTACACAGTGAGCATCACACGAGGTACACGCCAGCTTCTCCCTTCAAAGTCTCTCTTGTTCATTCCGTCTGCCTATTCTTGTATCCACCGCCAACCTCTTTGATCTCATGGCAACACTATTTCCTCACCATCTCCATTCCTGCCTGAGGCCTTCCACCATTTTGATGCATCCTACATATGGCTTCTAATCTGTTTCCTCCAGCACTACTGAAATCGTGCTGCAACTGTGCCATTCATTCTTCTACTCAAACGTGGTGGGTGTTGCCTACGGAGTACGGGTGATGTACTTCTGACAGCTCAGCTTGAGATCTTTCTCTAGGAGCGGTCTCAAGGGGTAACCAGGTTGTGTGTGTGATTACACAGTCAAAATTCCCTTGACTGGCCCCAAACCACTTCCCAAAAGGATCCTTCCCATTATTCACTGCAAACCTTGCATTTTAGAAGGACGAAACTTCTCATCATTTTCTAGAAACATCTTGTACTGCACTCCTAATGTGTTTTGTACAATGAGAAGCTCAGCTTAAATATCCCCCTTTTTTCTTGACAGTGACTTCAATCATCCCACTCATCAGGCCCTGCATTTTAACAGCCCTTTGTATCACTTTCACAGCAGTGGAGACACATTGCCTTGTATAGTCTCCCTTTATGTCATCCTTCGCCTCCTTTCTGGATCATACGCTGCTTGAGAGTGAGGAACGCTCAGAAGTCACTCTGATATGTGGTGCCGTGCCCAGTCCAGTCCCTTGCATACAGAAGTCTATTTGATATTATGTCATCATTTCATAGTAGGTATATTTGATACTAGGTATATTACTTAATGCTATCCTAACTGCTGTTTTAATGGTAATTTTTAATAAGATACCAGTAGTTCTGATGGCCAAAGTGACCAAGAAACTTCAACTACTCCCCAAAGCCACATTTTGGGGCATTACCATCCATATGACTTTGTGGTCACTGCACGGTGGTGAGAAGTATCAGCAGAGAGCCACCGTGTCACCTCCCATCTGCCCCTGCTATCAGAAGGTAAAAGCAAATTAAATGTTTTCACAGTGCTTTTTATGTTCTTCACTGGGATAGGATTTCAGGTACCTGACAAATTATTCATTTGGATAACCTTTTAAAAACTTTAGAGAACACACTGATTGTCATTTTAATGGAATCTGACTGATTCTGGGTTAAGTTGGTAAGAAGAATGAAGAGGGCTGTTCTCTGGGGGCTTTGGGGCTCCTGGGGCCCCCTGTGAAGACTTACTATCAAGTTAGTTGGGAAGAGATCCATCCATTACTACTTGACATTAACTGCCTATGGCCCTAGTAATATCAATCACATGCTTTTGTCCTTGATTACAGAACCAACTGGAATTTACCTGTAGAATTCTTCCTTCACGTTTTATATTTGACTGTCATAACAAAACAAGTTCAAAACACCCAGAAAGTGGTTGCAGAGATTCTCTGTGATTTCACTGACAACTGAGGTTGAGAGGAAAGGCTATAAAGGGATGTAGCATACAAGGAAAGTGTTTCTGATTCCAACAGAATTTATTTTTTAAATTTTTCTTAGAGAGAGTGAAAACAGGGGAAAGGGGCAAGGGAGAGAGAGAATCTTAGGCAGGTCCCGTGCTCAGCACAGAGCCCAACACGGGGCTCAATCCCACGACCCTGGGATCATGACCTGAGCCGAAATCAAGAGTCAGACACTCAAGTGATTGAGCCATTGCAGTGCCTCCGATTCCAACAGAATGTCTCTGACACTCAGTGATATCCAGACAGAGCTGATGAGTTAGTATTATAGCATTTCAGGAGTAGCGTTTCACTCAGGGCCAGGAATTCCCCGTAAAAATTAAAGATATTTCACTCACAATTTTTTCTAGCTCCTCTTGACCCACACAAGTTTTCCATTTCTGAGGATGAAAACCGTACATGTGCCACCTGCTGTGTAAACACACAAAGCACTGCAACAAAATAAATTTCTGCCTTTCCTAGTCTACGTTCTCCTGTCACTGCACACTCCTTCTGAAGTACCTGGTGTAAACAGAGAATAGTCTAAGAATTAAAAACTGTTAGAAATAATTCAAAGATTTAAAATTAATTCAAACTAAGATAAAGGGGAGCCTGGGTGGCTCAGTCAGTTAAGCATCTGACTTTGGCTCAGGTCATGATTTCACAGTTCATGGGTTCGAGCCCCACATCGGGTTTTGAGCTGATGGCTCAGAGCTTGGAGCCTGGAGCCTGCTTCGGATTCTGTGTCCCCCTTTCTCTGCCCTTCCCCTGCTCGTGCTCTGTGTCTCTCTCAAAAATAAATAAACATTAAAAAAAACTAAAAACACACACACACACAAACTTAGGAATGAGAAGTCTTTTAGACTAGGTAACGGTGGAGGTCCACCCACTAAAAAATGGAAAGTGTGAACCACGCCACCTAAGATTTCTGAGTTTTCGAGGCCTCTTTTTTCTTTCTTTTATGATGCTGTTAAATATTGGGGGTTAAAATTCTTATGAAAATATCGATAACTATATGGTGGAGAAACCAGACATCATCTGAATCCAGTGATCAAAATTAGTACCACCAATAAGGACGAAAGAACACCATGTGCCTCCAGATGTGATATACTGAGAACAGAATATCATGTATTTAGGTGAAGAGGGCAAAACACAGAACAGGAACCTACTCATGAGGAAAATGAAACCCACAATGAGAGGCAGTCTATAAAGCACCAAGCCAGTATTCTTTAAAAATGTCAATATATCATGAAAGGTAAAGAAAAGCTGAGTTAGTGTCTAGGTTAAAGGAGACTAAAGAGATGTGGCAACGAAGTCAAGACCTGATCCCGAACTGTGTCCTAGATCGGAAAACAGTGACTCCAAAGAACGCTGCTGGGACTCTTGACAAACTATAATCAACACTGTAGGTTAAAGTATTGTATCCATGTTAAACTCCCTGATTAAGGTTAACAACACTAATGATTATGTAAGATCCTCCTTCTTAGGAAACCCTCACTAACTATTAAGCAGTAATCTACTCTGAAATTGTTCAGGGGATAAATATCAGCCAGTCTGTCTGTATGTCTGTCTAGCCAACTCTCCAGAGAAAGCAAATTTAGCAAAGTGTTGAAGCTTGGCGAAGGCCCCGCTATGCTGGAGATGCGCTATTCTTACAACTTCTCTGTAAGTTTAAAAATCATTTTAAGAAGTTGTCAATTTTTCTAGGACCTATAAATAAAAACTCACTGCTATAATAGAAAAATAAAACTGTGGAAACCAGTACTTTTTTGGTCAAAATCTTCTAAAATTATTTTGAATTTCTGGGATAAATATTTATTTTATGGTTCATAAGAGCATGGAGCAAAGTCAGAAAGAAGAACCCACATCTCGGGCACTGTCACTTAAATGTTATGAAATCTTGTGCAAATCCGCTTTCCTTTGAGCCTCGGCGGGCTCATCTGAAAAGTAAAAAAATAATACCTAAAAGTATTGTTGGAAGAATAACCTGAGACAAAGTGCATGAAAAGCATAGACTATGTTTCTTTTCCCTGCCTGTATAACTTCTCATTTTATAGACCATTTCTATACAGGTACGTTATTGGGTGTAGCAAACAGAAAGAATCAGGACATTCATCTTAGATTATAAGATATCAGGACATAGTTAGTACAGTATATTTTACCCATTTGAATGCTTATCTGCTCATATTTGATACTTTACTCCTTAACTGTAATATAAACATCGTTCCAAGAGGCAGGAGTTAGAAAAGCATGTTATGTTAAATTACCAAATATATAGTGTTATCCTACATATGCATTTAATATTAGCTCCATTACTTAGAACTACACTTATAGGTCCCTTTGAAGGTTATAAATATGAAGTTGTTAATGAACCATATTATCACTGAAAAATAATAAGATAAAAAAATAAGATAGGTCATTATAAGATTCTTTATCTGTAGAAGTTACTCCAAAGAGTCTACTCACTTCTAAAGTTGTTAATAAAAAGTGAATTCAAATTGAATATTACAATTTTAATAAATCAAGTTCATATAAAAGGCATAAAAGAATTATGTAGATCCGTGCAATTTTTTCTGAAACTTACATAAAACAAGGTATGTAATCACCATCGAAAAAACGTTAGACTAAAATATAATAAAGATGACTTTCCAAAGGATAGAGTTTATATTCTCTTTATTTAATAAAAATTCACTCTGTCCATCTCAACCGTAATACCTACCACCATTCAGCATCTGAGAGAAAAATTTACAATGACATATCCTCCTACTGTTTTGTCATAATTATAAATTCAGAAGAGAAACAAGATAAAAATAAATGCCAAAAGGAAAACAAAACATTAAACAATCATAAGAAACAAGATGAGCGTATTTTTTCTCAAAAAAAAAAAAAAAAATTTTTTTTTTTTTTTTTTTGTTTGAGACAGAGAGAGAGCGAGCACATGTGCAGGGAAGAGGTGGGGAGAGACAGAGAATCCCAAGCAGGCTCCACACTCAGTACAGAGCCCAACGCAGGGCTCGATCCCACAACCCTGGGATCATAACCTGAGCCAAAATCAAGAGTCGGATGCTCAACTGAACTAAACCACCCAGGCGTCCCAGAAGTTGTTTTTGTTTGTTTGTTTGTTTAATGATTTTCTATAAGCTGACTACAAAAGCACAAAAAACTGTTACCATCGAACTCAAGGCTCTCAAGTCATATCTGACTCTTCGTTGTCCTAAAGTTGACTTATTTTACAAAACCTGAAATACCAAGACAAACCATGGTTCCAAAATATACTCATCACTGATTTTTTTCTTACAACGGCTTGTAATTAACAGAAGGGACATATGAAAGGACTTTAGATATCAACAAAAACATGTGTCTTTCTTGTCTTATCTTTACCATCTTGACCAAAAAACAATTCCACAGAAACATGGCTCCATCCTGGAGTTACAGTCTACACATGTCTAGTACATGTCTTGTCCTGTGGGTCTCACCACACAAAACTGATATGCATGATAATGAAATTCAGTTCATCAACGTCAATCAGGACTAAATGAAAAGTCAGGCAGTGCTCTGTGGCAGGCAAGAGGTCAGATTCAGAGGGCAGAAAGTTAAGGGGAGCAGCAAGGGTACACAGAGAGAAGGTTGCAGTTTTCTGAAAGAATGAATGAGTCAGGCTGAGAGGAATCAGGAGCATGATTATTCTTCAAAAGTCACTTATGGCAGAGAACACTAATAAAGATCTCACCAGTGATACCTCTTTCCTGAGGTGTTTGTTTCACTGGGTCCCTTAGACAGCTTCCTGGATGGCGAGTTCCTGCATAAGTCCGCTGTATCATTCCATGTCCATGTATCTTTTTTATACCCCCAAGAATAGTTTCTCCTGAGAAACAGCACTTACTTTCCTTCATGAGATCTTGACAAAACATTCTACTTTTATTCACTCCAAATTAATCACCTTTGGTAAATTCTCTAACACTTCAATTTCAAGATGGTAGACAACCAAAGGGCTTCCTAGTATTGGCAAGGCCACAGTATTAGTGGCGGTGGCAGATTTCCCTCCACACAACTGAGGCTAAACAATTCTTGTCATTTTCACATTCTTCAAAGCTCCAAACATTATTACCAGTTTCCTTTACTCTTTTAGTGTGAAAGTGGGATAAGAGGAAAAGGAAAAGCACTCAGTTTTTTAAAAAAAAAAATTTTTTTTTCAACGTTTTTTATTTATTTTTTGGACAGAGAGAGACAGAGCATGAACGGGGGAGGGGCAGAGAGAGAGGGAGACACAGAATCGGAAGCAGGCTCCAGGCTCCGAGCCATCAGCCCAGAGCCCGACGCGGGGCTCGAACTCACGGATCGCGAGATCGTGACCTGGCTGAAGTCGGAAGCTTAACCGACTGCGCCACCCAGGCACCCCGAAAAGCACTCAGTTTTAAAAGGATTTAAAAAAGAACGATCCAATCAGAGCTCCAGTTTCTCAAATGCTCCCAAATCCAGAGTTTTCCACAGTTCACAATGCACATACACACACACACACACACACACACACACACACACACACACACGGGTGATAAGCTTATCTTATGGCACTTAGAACAAAAACACAGAAGATGATAAAGAGGCTACACGGGAAAAGCCAGTCCTGTAACTGCCACGTAGACAGAGTTTGGGAGGAGATAAAATCATGTTGGGGGGAGGGATGGGAAACAGACAAGGGTAGGGGTCTGGCGGGGTCTGGCATTTCTCCTTCTTAGTACAAGAGGCCTAGGCCTGGTCTAGGGAGCAATCTCATGACCATTAAGAAACAGAACACCAACAGCACCAACAGGAACAAAGGCAGAAACGAGATGTAATGCCCTAAATTCGCGGCATGTTCAAGGGTCCTTGGAAAATGTTCTGGCCTACCAATATTTGTCCGTGAGCCTGGAATCAATCAAAGGCCAACTAAGTGACCTTCTGTACAGCAAATGAATATTCTCCACTGGACACAGAATAACTATGCTGACATGTAGCTAAGCCTAATGCTTGCAGTTATTAGGTCCAAAAGAAAAATACTGATTGAAGGTCTCAGTAATAAGTCCTTGAGATTTCTTAAACTCACCTATTAGTCTCTAAACCTATCTTGTACAGTTACCTAACTGGGCTTCCTGGCACGACACACAGAATGAGCTTTCAAAAACAAACACATGATAACTGCTATTCAACAGCTCCCTAGGGCCCACAGGACAGTCCAAGGCCACCCAGCACGGCTGACAAGGCCTTGTTTGTCCAGGGCTAGCCTGTGGCTCCTGGCTCATTCATGGAGCTCATACACTTGCAGACCCCACCAAACCCAACCAAAGACTGCAACGTGCCTTACTGTCCTAAATATCATGCATTTTGAGCACTTTAGGCTCATTAAATGTCCCATGTTTTCTGTATTCCCAGGTCTCTCCACGTGCTGCTCCCTCCAGGGAGCCTGACGCAGAGGAAATGAACATGGTGCACGCTGGGATCTCCAGCAGCCAGGTGTTGTGGGTGCATGAAGAATACTGGAAGGAAGTGCATGGCCTCAGGGTAGAGAGAGAAAGGCAGGACCTTCTCTCTCCATGTGAGCTTGGGCAAGTTAACTCATCACTCTGAGCTTCAGTTTCCTCATGTGTAAAATGACCATAATAACTTTTGAGAATGAAATTAGATAATACACGCGAAGGGCTCAGAACAATGTCAGACATACACTGATGGCTAAATGGATGCTAATTCTTACTGTTATTTTGTTAGGACATTATTATGATTAGGCCTATAGATTACTGTGCCGGGTGGGTAGCATCAGGGTAAGTTTTCACAGATCTAGGAGCAAACAGCTGTCATCTAGTCGCACAGCACACTCTGGGTAGCATAAAGGCTGAAAGCAATCAATTTCCCTGTCTCAAAGAGCTAGACGATGCCCTCAGTTCAAACAACCCCATTGTTGGCATATTCATTCCCCATGGTGACAGTAACAAGTTATCAAACTTAGTGGCTTAACGCAACACAAATTTATTATCTTACAGTTCTGGAAGTGACACGTCTCAGGGGTCTTATGGGCTAAAACCAAGATGTTAGCAGAGCTGTGTTCCTTCTGGAAGATCTAAGGGAGGATCTGTTCCTTGTCTTCTTCAGCTTCTGGAGACCGCCTGCGTTCCTAACTCATGGTCCCCTTCTTGATCTTCAAAGCACATTGCTCTGATCCTCTGCGCGTGTCCTCCACTCTCTTCCCTCTAACTCTAACCCTCACGCCTCCCTCTCACAAGAACCCTTGTGAAGACACAGCCCACCCACACCACCTGCAACAATGTGCCAGTTCAAGCGCATTAACTTAATCACATGCGCGAGGGCCTTTGTACTATATACAGTAACACATCCACGGGTTTGGGGATCAGGATATGGGTATCTTCGGGGGCCTATTATTCTCTCTAGCATAGCTGGTCCCACTGCTGCTATTTGGAGCCCCCATAAACAACTAATTTAATTATTGTGTTTTAGTAGTCCTCGTCAGTCAATTAACTGAGCATACAGACAGAAAGTTTTCAGATTCATAACAAAGTAAAAGATGGAAGGATTGGGAAATGCAGATTATATACCAATGATCTACAAAAAGAAAGCACCTAGATTTTTAAAGTATAGTTTTAAAATATAGTTTAAAATATAGTTTATGGTTTTAAAACCATATGAGAGAGAATCAAAGATTATGAAGAACTTCAAGGGGTCTTAGAGATCATTTAGTTCAATTTTCTATTTGTGAAATGAATGCCATCTGTATAAAAGCTCACACAAGGTAGAAGGTTTCCCAGCTTCCTCTCTGGGTATAGATCACCTATATAGTAACCTGCTGTTACTACAGTCTTCATGATGTACCGTTAAGTGATCTGAAATCCATAGAACAAAACTAGGGTTAGGCTAAAAACTCTATCCAAAATGGAAGTCAAAAGAGAAATGATATCCAGAAAAGTAGAATTTAAAAGATTAACTGCATGTGGTGGGATCAAATACAATTAAATGCAGAAGAATCTGAAGAGTCCTTGTAAAAGCAAAAAAAAAAAAACAATAAAAGAAGTAAAAAGGAAAAGGGCCTTGAGAAAAGGAGAGTCTCCCCATGCGTGTTTAGGAATCAGTTTAGAATAAAGAGTGCTAGACAATCTAGAGTACAAAGACTCCTAAAAATATTTTTACCTTTCCCCCAAAGAAAAAAGCCTAATTTGAAAATCGGAGATTGTGGCAGGGCACCTGGGTGGCTCAGTCGGTTAAGCGTCCAACTTTGGCTCAGGTCATGATCTCGTAGTTCGTTAGAGTCCCGTGTCGGGCTCTGTGCTGACAGCTCAGAGACTGAAGCCTGCTTCAGATTCTGTGTCTCCCTCTCTTTGTCCCTTCCCCGCTCGTGCACTCTCTCCCTCTCACTTTCCTTCTTTCTCAAAAATAAATTAACATTCAAAAAAAAAAAAAAAAAAGAAAGAAAGAAAATACGAGACTCTGTAAGTAATGTAATCATGTTATGAAGTAAGGTCTAAGTGCCAGGAAGTAAAAGTGTCTTTCCATGAAGACAACTTGATGCACTCCAACAAAAAATTGTAGAAATATTTAGAAAAAGTGACAAAGCTGTATTCTATATTTCTGTTTTGCTTTTTATTTTTTTATTTTTTTATTTTTATTTTTTTATTTTATTTTTAATTTTTTTCTTAATGTTTATTTTTGAGACAGAGAGAGACAGAGCATGAACGGGGGAGGGTCAGAGAGAGAGGGAGACAAGAATCAGAAACAGGCTCCAGGCTCTGAGCCGTCAGCCCAGAGCCTGACGCGGGGCTCTAACTCACAGACCATGAGATCATGACCTGAGCCGAAGTCGGATGCCCAACCGGCTGAGCCACCCAGGCGCCCCTCTGTTTTGCTTTTTAAAATAAAGTATGTTCTGGGGGGACCTGGGTGGCTCAGTCGGTTCAGCAGCCACCTTCGGCTCAGGTCATGATCTCACCGTTCATGCGTTCCAGCCCCACGTCGGGTTCTGTGCTGACAGCTCAGAGCCTGGAGCCCACTTGAGATTCGGTGTCTCCCTCTTTCTCGGACTCTCCCCCACTTGCATTCTGTGTTTCTCTTTCTCAAAAATAAACACTTAAAAATTAAAAAAAATAATAAAAGTATGTTCTGCACTCCTACGCAGCTAGAATTTGGGAGAGCCATTACGTGTCACTGAATAAGGTCTGTATGTGACTGAAGAACAATTCCTCATCCAACATTTGTTCCAAGTGGCCACCCTGCCTTGGTTTGAATACCTCCAGCAAAAATTCAGTCCCTGACAGGGAAACCTGTTATGAACAGTTTCAGCAAAGCTGTCTCTGTCCCAAGGTGGCCTTCTATGTCTCTCAGGCACACGTACCCACACTCCTCAGGGCTGAGTCAAGAAGAGTACCATGGCCTCGTTATCCTCAGGGTAAATATTCTAGAAACTGCAGCTAAGGGAGTTATGATTCTTTTATGCTGACATGTATCTAAAGACATGATCTTACTCTCTGGTTCCAAGAAGGGAGATAGGCAAGCAGGTGGATTTAATGTCACAATTTAATACTTCAAACCAATATGAACATTCCAACAGCCACTCTTGTCACCTCAAGATTGTTCTTCAAGCCATAGGCCTCTTAAAGATTTCATCCCAACATCATTATTTTTTATCAAAATTTTCTTAAAAAGAAAAAAGTCTGGAATTGAAAGATAAGGATCCAAAGACTTTTAAAACTTAAGTGACCTTTTCCAGGCAGACTAAGAACCTCAGTGACAATTTGAAAACACTATTAGAGTTACTTAAGATTAATGAAGACTAATGAAGGAAGGCTCAATCGAAAAGAAAATAAAAACATGCAAATTTGACCTTTCATCTAAAAGTCTAAGGTCGCTCTCATTTAGCTTAGGTGATCTTACTATTAAATCTCTTATACATTAATCATCTTGCAAAAGCTAAGAGAAAAATAAATTTTACTTTATCTTGTTCATGAAAATACACTGCCTAATTTATTTCCATTATAAATTTAAGTGAGTTATACTCTTTTTTCAGCAGGGAATAAAAGACTGGAGAAGTGCCCCCCACCAACCTATGCAAATACAAAACTCAATTGGGCTTTATCCACTTGGTGATTTAAATGATTAAGAGATACATATAATTTACTTCATTATTAAGAGCTCTACTATAAAACATTAAAAACTGCATATATTTATATTAATACTAGTATTCATTTAAAGGAGTATTCACATAAAAGTAGGTGATATGATGCATCCATGTAGAAAGGTACCCCTCTGATGTTGGGATGCTGAGACTGGGGGAGGCTGTGCACGTGTGGGCAGGGAGTATATGGGAACTCTATGTCCTTCCCTCGAAACTGTGCTGTGAACCTGAAACTGCTGTACCATGTAAAGAAAAAAAAAAGGTTGTGCTAAACCAGGACCAGGTTATTAAAATCTAAAAATGTAAGGAAGATGTTAAGGGGCTACGTTTAAAAGGTAAATGACAGCGGAAAAGAAAAAGCACCTGTAAGCTGATTTTATGTAATGAGTTTTGCTTCTGGCTGAGGCAAACTAGCTTCTATCAGACCAGCAATCTTGCCAAGAACAATT
This sequence comes from Herpailurus yagouaroundi, assembly GCF_014898765.1. Taxonomy (NCBI): domain Eukaryota; kingdom Metazoa; phylum Chordata; class Mammalia; order Carnivora; family Felidae; genus Herpailurus; species Herpailurus yagouaroundi. The sequence continues at coordinate 5,809,497 of NW_024412467.1, forward strand.
GGAAAAAGTGAGTAAAAGGTATAATATGTCCTGTTTCAACATCAAAAACTATCAAGGTAGTGAGAACCTGAGGGACCAAGATCCCCAAGAGGAGAGAAGCCCATAAGCTCCATACTTGGAGTCACTTTCTGCAGATCAATTATATTTCTCAGATCAATCAAAATAACCAAGCTTTACCATAGAGCCTTGCAGATGCAAGTTAATTCTACCCAGAAGACGATACTTCACTGACTAGTATCTCTAGGTTCATTTTGTTTGGGTTTTTTTTACACAAATGATGGTCACCATTTAATAAAAATGATCAGGCACATGGAAAAAAAAAAAGACAAATGATCAAAATCAAGAAGAAAAAAAAGACAACAGAAAGAACCAACATTAGAACCAGATATTGGAGAATTCAGAATGAGCTTTAAGATAATGGAGTTAAAAGATGTTAAAAACGAATAAAAAAAAATGTTAAAGACGAATTTCACTAGAATACTAAAATCCATGAAGAAAAAAATCAAATTGTTCTTTTTGTTTTGAGAGAGAGCATGCGTGCACGTGTGTGCATGTGCACAAGCTGGGGAGGGACAGAGAGAGAGAATCCCAAGCAGGCTCTGCACTGCCAGTACAGAGCCTGATGGGGGGCTCAAACCCACGAACTGTGAGATCATGACCTGAGCCGAAATCAAGAGTCAGACACTTAATGGACTAAGTCACTCAGGTGTCCCTCAAATTATTCTTTAGAAGAAAAAACAAATTAACTAAAATTAGAAATTCCATAGATGGGTTTGAGAGCTGACTAAAAACAGATGAAGAGAGGCTTAGTGAACTAGAACAGCACTTCACGCACGCTAATGTGCACACGAATCATTTGGAGATGAGGACTAGGATTGCTGAGGTCTGGGGTGGCGTCTAGGACTCTGCATTTCTCCAGACACCACACCGTGACAATGGCCCAGCGACTGCTGCAAATATCAAGAAACTAAAAAAAAAAAAAAAAAACAGGTGAGGAGAAAAAAATCTAGAAATACAAAGAGAATGAAGAAAGAAAAATATTAAAAAGGATAGCTTAGACAATGGGGAAAGTGATGAAAATGGCTAACATATATAAATGAAATCTCCAAAGACAGGATGAGAGAATGGAGTCCAAGAAATACCTGAAGAGAGAATGGATGACATTTTCCAAAGCTGATCAAAGAGATCAGAGTGAGTGAGATCACAGTGAGATTTAGAGTGTGCACCCTGGCAGGGGAGGGGAGTGAAGGAGTTTGTGGGGCCATCTTGGAATTCTACTTACCACATTAGGCAATTCTATCAAACATCTAAGGAAGAAATAGTATAAATTCTATACAAACTCTTCCAGAAAAATGTAAAGAAATACTTTCTGACTCATTATATGAGGCCAACATCACTCTCATACCAAAGTGAAGAAGATATCACTGAAAACTACAGGTCAAAATCCTCCATGAACAAATATGCAAAAATTCTTCACAAAATTTTAGCAAATTTACAATTACGTATCAAAAGTAATACATTATGACCAAATGAAGTTTCTCCCAGGAAAGCAAGGTTGATTTACACATTTGAAAGCATTCAGTATAGTTCACAATATTAGCAGACTTAAAACAAACTATATAATTATTTCCATAGATGAAGATAAAGTGATTAAGTTCAATTTCATTCATGATTAAAACAAGTGCAAGCGTGCACTTGTGTGTTCACACACACAAACTCTGGGTAAATTGGGAGTAGAAAGGAACTTCTGTAATCCCCAAATTATAGTCAACTTTTATACCTAATGGAGAAATTCGGAAGACTTTTCCTTTGAGTTTGGGAAGAAGAGAAAATGGCCAATTCTACTCAACAGCATACTATTAAGTCCCAGCCAGTGCAATAAGACAAGAAGTAAAAGTTATGAGGATTGGAAAGGAAGAAACAAAACTGCAATTATCAGCTGATGACAGAATTATATACATAGAAAACTCTGAAGAAAAAACTACAGAAAAATTATTAGGATTACTAAGTCAATTCAGCAAAGTTGACCGGTGAAAGATAAGTATGTTATATA
>NW_024412467.1:5811649-5867069 GCF_014898765.1 Herpailurus yagouaroundi
TAAACGTTTATTTATTTTTGAGACAGAGAGAGACAGAGCATGAATGGGGGAGGGTCAGAGAGAGAGGGAGACACAGAATCTGAAACAGGCTCCAGGCTCTGAGCTGTCAGCACAGAGCCCGACGCGGGGCCCGAACTCACGGACCGCAAGATCATGACCTGAGCCGAAGTCGGCCACTTAACCGACTGAGCCACCCAGGCGCCCCAAGATAAGTATGCTAAAATCAACTATATTTTTAGAGCAGGAACAATTAAAAAAATGAAAAACAGTCACTTTAGTAGTATCAAGGGGGGAGGCCTCAGTCGGTTAAGTGTCCAACTTCAGCTGAGGTCATGATCACGTGGTTCATGGGTTCAGGCCCTGCATAGGGCTGGGTGCTGACAGCTCAGAGCCTGGAGCCTGCTTCAGAGTCTGTTTCTCGGTCTCTCTCTGCCCCTCCCCACCCCTTGCGCGCCGTCTCTCTCTCTCTCAAAAATAAACAAACATCAAAAAAAAATTTTTTTTGAAGTTTATGTAGATGAGTCAAACAAAAGTCACAGACAAGAACGTTCACACCTGTTCTCAGTTGCGGTACTAACAGTGGAATGTTGAAAATACCCAATTCTCTTTTCACGTTAGGGTGGCTAAGCAAGCACGCAGTGGAACACTGTACAGAAATGAAAATAGACGAGCAAGAGCTACCTGCAAAAACAGACTAGTCTCAGCAACATAATCTTGTTTAAAAAAAATGAAAATTGGGGGCTTGAGGGAGGTGCGCACGGCAGAGTGGGCACCCAGGGACACTTCATGCCTCACTATTTTAGGACAGATCAGAGAGACTGTAACAATTCCTGAAATAAATACCAACAATCTCAATAAGCAACAGGTTCAACTCCTGACAGAGATGTAGAGATTTTTCAGATGTGAAATTTGAGATAGCTGTATTAGCCTCCCAAACTGTATAATAATAAACAATGAAGAAAAAGATGAAAAATTATTTAACGAAGCTAAATGTGATATAATTTACTAGAAAATCCATTTTTAAAATGATTTTTTTTAATATAATCTTCTCTTTGTAAATTTTTTTTTAATGTTTATTTTTGAGAGAGACAGAGCACAAATAGGGGAGGGGTAGAGAAAGAGAGAGAGGGAGAGACACAGAATCTAAAGTAGGCTTCAGGCTCTGAGCTGTGAGCACAGAGCCTGATGTGGGGCTCGAACCCTCCAATTGTGAGATCATGGCCTAAGCTGAAGTCGGACGCTTAACCAACTGAGCCACCCAGCCGCCTGGGTTTTTATGTAATCTTGACACCCAAAGTGGGGCTTGAACTCACTGCCATGAGATCAAGGGTCACAAGCTCTACCAACTGAGCCAGCCAGGCACCCTGAAGAATCCACTTCTTGTTAATGCTGAACAGTTAACTTAAAACTTCAGGCAAGAATGTGTGGCAAGTATTAATTTTACTGAAAAACAGAAACAATCAAAAGAATTCCCCGCATTAAAAAAAAAAAAAAAAGCCAAACATTCAAACACTGATGAATTCTTCCCTTTACATCAAGTACAGAACGGGTCAAACCTAATGTATGGTGTTAAAACGAGGGATAGCGGTTTCTGTCGGGGAAAGGGAGAGGGTGGTGGGGAGGGCATGACCGGAACCTCTGAGGTGCTGGCAATTTTCTGCTTCTGGATCTGCCCCGGGTGCACGGAAGTATCCACTTTAGAGAAATGTACAGCTGTACACACGTCTTCAGGCATGTTACAGCTCAGAAAACTTCCTTCTTATTAATTAAAGAGGTAAAGTTTGAAAAAGAATGGATTAAGCTATAAGGACAAGAGATGAGGGGATGGAGGGAGTAGAGAACTACAAAAAAATAAAAGGGAATATTTAGGGTGCTGACGGAAGTGTCCTACACCTGGACTGCGGTAGTAGTTAAATTAACGTACGCATGTGTCAGAATTCAAAGAACTGTAGACCAAAAAAGGTGAATTTTGTCTTATGCAATAAAGTCTATTATAACTTAGATATAAAAATAATGGATTAATTCAACTTACTTTTACAGTTGTGAAAAGTCAATTGTGGTGAGAAATCTGCTTTTCTCTTTGATTAAGTTAGAAATAAAATTATGTGGTCTACCTGGAAAATGTTTTCCTACCTTTGTATACACAGAAATTTGTGAAATAAAAAGGTAAATAATTTTGAGAAAACAAGGAATGATAGTCACTTCAGTTTTACTGGGGAAAATAGACTTTAAAATATATTAAATATATATATATCTGTATATACAAATAAAAATATGTTTTTTCAACCAAATGTTCAAATAAGAACTCTGTATGTTTTATGTTTGATATTTACATATGGCATAATGGAAAAAATAACAAGTTCTGGGTTATTCCTTTTAGTATTTCATGTAAGTTTTGAGGAAAATTAATGGGAGGGCACAATTTTGTATTAGTTATTTCAAACAAAACAGAAAATTTTCAGTTAAAAACATATGACTTCCTCTTCAAGCTTATTAACATTTTCCCATTTCAGCCAATAAATCTAGAAACTAACTTACTTTGAGAACATTAATTTCTGAGGCATTCTGGACAACAGTTTGCCATTACTGGGTCTCAAACTTTAAAAAAAAAAAAGTATTTTTTAATGTTTTCTTATTTTTGAGAGAGAGAGAGACAGAGAAACAGAGAGAGAGTGAGCGAGCAGGGGAGAGGCAAATAGAGAGGGAGACAACAGAATCCGAAGCAGGCTCCAGGCTCTGAGCTGTCAGCACAGAACCCTACACGGGGCTCGAACCCACAAGCTGCAAGATCATGACCTGAGCCGAAGTCAGATGCTTAAGCAACAGAGCCACCCAGACACCGCCCCTCCCTTCCCCACCTCCCTGTATTTTTTAACCTCAAGGTTATACCATGAGCCAGTTGTGTTAAGATAGACAGCGGGGCTGCATTTTTACAGCCGCTGGCTAAATCTAGCACCTTCCTTGCCAGAGAAGTCTCTTACCACTTGTGCTGGAATTTGTGCCATTTTTGCAGCAGGAGTCCCTGGTCTTGGGTAGAACTGGTTAATAAAGAGGCTTGGGAATTTGTACTCTTCAACGAGTTTCACTGTTTCTTGAAAATCTTGGTCTGTTTCTCCAGGAAAACCACAGATAATATCTGTGGCAAGAGTTATTCCAGGAACTCTAGAAAATAACAAGACAAAAATGGAAAAAAACTCAATGCCATCCATTATTATTCTATTTCTCTGACAGTTTCTTTTCTAAATTTTTATTTTTTAAGTAGGGCTCGAGCTAACACGGGGCCCGAACTAACAACCCTGAGATCAAGACCTGAGCTAAGACCAAGGGTTCGACAGTTATCTGACTGTGCCACCCAGGCGACCCTCTCCGATCTTTTAAATGCCTATGTTTTGAAACTAAATTTTATTTTTAGGAAAGGGACATTTAAGCAAATAGTTTTAGAGAGTCCTAAATATTAAAAGTTTATGGACAACAGGGGCCCCTGTCCTCCTCAAGAGCCATTCCTTTTTAATTCTTCTGAATGTTTCTTTGTTCTTTTTTCTGTATTTTAAAATAGATGTTGATTCTGCTATTTCTAGATTTTTGATTTTCAGGCAATACTTACTAGCTTCTCCACTGAGGCAGCCCTTTAAACTATTCTATCCCATCCCTCTCAGTAATATCACTGCACAGTTTTTAGTTAAATTAGTCGTATTTCCAGGAGCCTAACTGCAAAGGTACTGCTCACAGACAACTGGTATACACTACCATCATGTTTTCTTTTGCCACCTTTAATTTTTCCCAGAGTTAAAAACTTTAAAAAAAAATTTTTTTTTTTTTTTTTGCTTCTTATTCTAGGTAACTGTGTCCATGTTTTCCACAAGCTCAGATCAATCAAAAACCAATATCATTTTCTAAACACTCAAGGTACTGTATAGAATTCACTTATCAATTTTTCCCCCCTGGAAATGCCACTCCTACTTTCTCTGGTATGTGTTGTTTTCATAATGAACCAGTTGTCGTCCTTGAAAGTTGCTCTTTGGTTTTCTTGGGCGCGCGTTAGCTGATCCTATATTCATAATTCTTGATTAATTCAGCTGGAGCATTCTTTCAGAAGCTTCATCAAAAAGAATGCCAGAGAAATTCTGTTATTGTCTTAGCATAATCTGAACATGTCTTAATCTACACAATTGACTGATAGTGTGGCTGTTCACAGCCCTCCAAAATGAAAAATATCAGCCATCAGAATTTTCTACTGTTTCTTTTTTTAACCTGGAAAGGTTGCTGATGAGATGTCCTGATTCACTCTGATGTAAACCTCTTTAACTTCTTTATATATGCCCTACACTCTTTTTGAAAACTTTTAGGATATTAATTTTTTCTCAATGTTTTTAAATTTCATGATAATAGACCTTGGATTAGGCATGAAATCTTTGTAAAGGGCACAATCGGGACACTCATGGTCTTTAGGTCTAGCAAATTTTCTTATATTATCACTTAATATATGATTAATGATTATCACTTAATCATTTGTTTTAGAGATGCAACATCTTTTCTCTTCTTCCTAAAGGTATCAGTTAAAGGTTTTCATAAGTTTTCCTCTGATCACTGCAATGCTCTCCATTTCCTCCAAGTTCTTGTATATTGCTCCCTCTCATTCATGGCTGAGACTCGCCATCAAGAAAGAGTGACTCTGCCCTTTCATATTAAGAATAAATTATCAAAAGCTTCTCATCAGAGATTGACTGGATAACAAGCTGCCTTTGTGTTTGATGAGCCCAAATGTTAACATCTTGAATATCCTTTCTCTGTGGTGGAGTCTATCCCAGAGTGTGCTACAATATTCTACTGTGTGTTAACAGTATAACAATACCAAAATATCATGGACAGTATTCAAAGCTCCAATATTACTCTCGATCCATACAAAACGGGAAAAACAGCCTCAAACATTACAAACCAAAAGACACCTAACTATATCAATTTCTCTATTCCCTACATGTAGTTCTATATGAATGAATAAAACAGTTTATCCCATTTAAATATATTAGATATTTGGGGGCCTAAGAGAGAACAAAGGATATAACCATGAGGAAAGGGAAATACAAATGGCGTCATAAAAACATTGGCTTTCCATATCTTGTTTGGATAATACTCTAATTCCTGTGTGGAAGAAGAATGGCATTGATTTTTAAAAATATTTCTTTCTTGAGTTCTACTTGGTCTCATCCAGCTATTAATCTGGCTGACCCTGAATTAGTGAGGTAAGTTCCAAAGGCTAGAACTTTTCTCTGTGTTGGTAAACAGAAAAAGAGATAATGTGCACAGAGAAAAATGAAACAGAGCATATTTGAAAAGCAATTTTTTTGATTTTTATGGTGACATAAAAACATTATTCTTCAGAGGTGATTATCAAAATTACATTTGAAAATCATAAAAAACATGTTTTGACAGAAAGCTGTAGATAAAAAGACCATTTTCTAGACTTACTAAAAGCATGTTGAATAGAAAAAGTATGTCAACAAGTTTAATTAGCAAATGTTTACACTTGACTTATAACTACTGAACAAAAGAAATCCACAACTAAAACTGTAAGTAATAGATCACAGCAGAAATGACAGAGAAGAGTCTATCTCCCTTAGGAAATAAATTAAAAAAAAAAATCTTAGAAACTGCCTGTGAAATACTGTAGAAACCAAGACAATTGGTTATTGTCGTAGGCTGTGAATTGGAATGAATTTGGCACTCGATTATGGGGTATTCCCAAAGGAAAGTACCTTACTGATTCCCCCTCCCCCAATCCTCCTTGACCCCGGATAGCTGAGCTCAGTATTATGCAACACCTGCTTACTTTGGCATTAAGTCCCACAGTGAAGGAGAAAAGAGAAACCTTTCCAGGAGTCCTCTTAAATGTTAAAAAAGGGGATGTCCAATGTGTGAATATATTTGAAAATCTACACAGAAAATTGACTGATAACAAAGGAGAGGACAGGCCAACTATGAATTTGTACAAGACCTATGTTAGTCAGTATATAAAAGTAAAAACAGTTTATCTGGTTTCTAAGGATGTAAGAATATAAACTGATTGCCTATAAAATGTTTCCAAAGTAAAGACTACACTTTAATGTTAGATGAGGCTCATCTATACGTTAATTTTATACATGCAAATAATGCTTCTTAAAAATAATTTGGCTCTTTAGGTGAACCAACTTAAAAAAAAACCCTCATATTTATACTGTTAATTTGCCTAGTAAATAATTCTCTTCAGTTCATAAGAAAATCAAGGAAGTCTGAAGTGAACTAATTTCTAAATTAATTAAGTGGCTATGAGGAAATTTAAGGAGTGTAAAATAGAACATTAATCCAAATATTTAATATGCTAATTACCAGCGAATGCTGTTTTTGAAAAGCAATGAATTTTCAAAATACTAAAATTTTTAAAAATGATCATTTCCACATATGTATTGAAAGCTGTAAGCTTAATGAATATAATTACTAGGTATTCTATGTTTTTAAAATTTAAAAGACCTTCTATATTTATGTTTTCATAGCAGTATGAGAAAATAATTCTGAAAGAAAGATGAAAATGTTCTCTTAGCTTAATTAACAGGTACATTTTGACCCACTATTTTTTTTCTGGCGTATACAAGCTTTTTACCGGCAAAATGGGTTCATTAAATAGCTTGGGAATAGAATTAATGAGAAAGATTCTAATTACACATTGGCAGTGGCAGAAGTGGTTCTATGATCAGTTCCGCAAATCTATCAATCAGGAGGGTATCAGGAGAGCATGACCTCTTTGCTGGCCAGAGGCTAGGATTTAAGATAGTCCCAAATATTTTAAGACTTAATTATTTACCCTGAGTAAAAATAAACACATACTTACACACCCCATAGTGTATTTGAAATACCACTTAAAATGTACTTTAAACATCTCAAGACTTTCACTTGCAATTTGGTGTTCTACTGGCAAAAAATAGAAAAAGGATGAGCTTCAAATTTCATATGTGGAAAAATTAAGACTAATGCACACATTCTACTTATTTCAAAAGAAAGAAATAAAAATAACCAAGAAAAGAACCAGATCTATTAAAATTATTATGCATAAACAAACATGTAACTAAAAGAAATATTTTTTAAAGTTGATTTATTTTGACAGAGTGAGTGTGAGTGGGGGAGGCAAGCCCCACGCTATCAGCACAGAGCCTGAAGTGGGGCTTGACCTCACGAATCATTAGATCATGACCTGAGCCCAAATCAAGAGTCAGACACTTAACCGACTGAGCCACCCCGGCACCCCAAGAAACAGTTTTTAGTTCTGAATAAAAGTAAAAACACATCTAAATATATGGGATGCAGCTTCAAGAAGTACTTAGAAATTCATGGCTTGAAATGTCTGTGTCACAAAGAGGTAAACACAATAGTCTAAGCTTCCACCTCAAGAAGCTAAAAAAGAGGAGCAAATCAGACCCAAGGTAGGATTAAAAAGTAAATTATTAAATAACAGTTTAAAAAAAACCGTTTAAAAAACGGTTTAAAAAAAACGGTTTAAAAAAAACAGTGAAATAGAAAATAGAGAAAAAAATCAATAAAAGTTAAGGTATATATTTGAAACAAAACAGTAAAATTACTGAACTATTAGCAAGACTGACAGGAAAAAAGAAAACAAATGACAGCTTCAGGTATGAAGGAGGAGAAAGCACCACAGATGCTACCAACATTAAAAAGAAAAAGACACTCAAGGTATATTACGAACAATTTTGTGCAGAGACATTAAAAACTTAAGCTGAAATGAGCAAATTCTTAAAAAAAAAGACATAAATTATTAAAACTGACTCAAGAAGAAACAGAAAATCAAAATAGCCTTTTATGTATTAGAAAAATTGTATTTGAAATTAAAAAGCTTGCCACCAAAAGAAAACAATATGAAACAACCCAGGCCCAGAAGGCTTCACAGGTGAATTATATGAAACATTTAAGAAAGAATAAAACCAATTCTCTAGAAACTACTTTAAAGATAGATGAAAAAGGAACTCATTTTATAAGTCCAGCAGCAGCCGATATAAAAACCAGAGAAAGAGATTAGAAATAAATTCTAGACCAATATATTTTATGAAAACAGAGACACTTAACAAAATATTAGCAAAATGGGCACAGAAACATATAAAAAGGATTGTTTGTCATGATCAAGTTGTTTTTATTTTTTTTTTAAGTTTATTTATTTATTTTGAGAGAGGGCAGAGAGAGTCAGTGAGAGAGGAGTAGAGAGAGGGAAAGAGAATCCCAAACAGGGATTCAAAGTGGGGCTTGAACCCAAGAACTGTGAGATCACAGCCTCAACCACAACCAAGAGTTGGGTGCTCAACCAACTGAGCCCCCCAGGCGCCCCAATCATGATCAAGTTTTAATTCCAAGAAGCAAATTTGACATACAAATTTTGATTAATGCAGTAAGCCTATTAAAAGAATAAAGGGTAAAACCCACATGGTGATCTCAGTAAATGCAGAAAACTAAGTTGACAAATCCAACACCCATTCATGATAAAAACTCTCCATAAACAAAGAACAGAGAAAAACTATCTCAACCTGATAAGGGGTTTACAGCAATTATCAGTGAAAAAAAATTTTTTTTGATGTTTATTTGTTTTTGACAGAGAGAGAGGGAGACACAGAATCCGAAGCAGGCTCCAGGCTCTGAGCTGTCAGCACAGAGTCTGATGCGGGACTCGAACCCATGAACCACGAGATCATGACCTGAGCCAATATTGGGCGCTCAACCAACTGAGCGACCCAGGTGCCCCTACAGCAATTACCAATTTTAATTTTTAAAAAAATTTTAAGGTTTATTCTATTTTTGAGAGAGACAGAGCATGAGAGGGGGAGGGGCAGAGAGAGAGGGAGACACAGAATCCCAAGCGGCTCCAGGCTCTGAGCTGTCAGCACAGAGCCCAATGCGGGGTTTGAACCCATAAACCACAAGATCATGACCTTGAGTAGAAGTCAGATGCTTAACCGACTGAGCTACTCAGGTGCCCCTCATTTTTAGTGGTAAAAGACTGAATGCATTTCCGCTCAGATTAGTAAAAAGGCAAGGATTTCTGTTCTCACTTCTATAATTCAATATATTATGGAGATTGTAGTCAGTGCAAGAAAGGTAAGAAAAAGAAAAGCATATAGGTTTTTGCAGATGACATGACCTTGTATGTGGAAACTCTAAGGAATCTAATGAACCTACTAGAATAAGCCAGTTTAGCAGAGCTAAAGATGAATATATAAAAATCACCTGTACACTTTATATTAGTAATGAACAGTCAGAAAATGAAATCAAGGTCAGGGCACCCGGGTGGCTCAGTTGATTAAGTGTCTGACTCTTGATTTGGGCTTAGGTAATGAGATCATAGTTCGTGAGATGGAGCCCCACGTCCACCTCTACACTGACAGTGTGGGGCCTGCTTGGGATTTTCTCTCTCTCCCTCTGTGCCTCTCTCTCTCACTTGCTTTCTCTCCCTCTCTCTCTCTCTCTCTCTCTCAAAAATAAATAAATAAATAAACATAAAAAGAAAAAAAAGAAACCAAGGATACAATTCCATTCACAATAGCATAAATAATAATTAAGAATAAATTTGGGAAGTCTAAGACCTACACTCTAGAAACAGAACTTAAAGAGATTTTCTTAAAATTTAATGAAATTAAAGAATATCTAAATAAATAGAAAATATATAATTTTCATGGATTGGAATATTTTACGGTTAAGATTGCATGTCTCTTCAAACTGATACACATATTCAATGCAACTGCTACCAAAATGTCAGCCCATTTTTCTGCAGAAATTGAAAAGCTGATTCTAAAATTTGTATGGAAATGCAAAGGACTTAGAGTAGCCAGAGAAAAAAAGGACAAAGTTGGTGGAATGGATGAACCTGACTTAAAGACTTACTATAAACCTACAGTAATCACAGCAGTGTGGTATTAGGATAAAGACACAGCAATGGAACACGGACAGCCCCAAAATACACCCATACATTTATACATTTATGGTTAATTACTTTTCAACAAATATACTTGTATGGTTAATTAATTTTCAACAAAACCGCCAAAGCAATTCAATGAGGTCAAGAGACAATGTTTTCAATAAACGATGCTAGAGCAAACGGATACCATACGCAAAGTAAACAAACAAACAAAAAGAACTTATTGGACCCTTACCTTATGGTATGCACAGAAAGTCCTTTAATACTAAATCTAAATGTAAGAACTGGAATTACTAAATTTCCCGAAGAAAATATGGGAAGAAACCTTTGTGTCCTCGATAGAGTTCAGCGAAGACTTCTTAGCTAGAACGCTAACACCAAAAGCACAATGAAAGAAAAAAAAAATTGGGTAGACTGGACTTACTGGAAAAACGCCATAAAGGAAACAAAAAGACAAGCCATAGGAAGAAATTATTTGCAAATCATGTATGTGATGAAAATATTTGTATTCAAAATATATGAAGAACTCATATGAGTCACTAATAAAAAGACAAACAACATAACTGTACAATGGGCAAAGGATTTTAACCAACACTTCACTGAAGAAAACAGATGAATAGCTAATAAGTGCATAAAAAGCTGCCTCAACATCATTAGTTGGCAGAGTAACGCAAGTTAAAACCGTGTTAAGATGGCACACACACTCAGTAGGAGAAGGCTGTATTAAACAAAAAAACACTAAAAAAATAACAGACATTGATGTACATCTAGAGAAACAGAAACACTTATCCGTTGTAGGTGGGAATTCAAAACTTTGCAGTCACTTTGGAAAACAGGGTGGCAGTTTCCTAAAAAGTGGAACACTTACTGCCACTAACAAAGTTTCTATCCTAGCAATCTACCCAAGAGAAATCAAAACGTGTGTCCACACAAAGACTTTTATGTGGACTTTTACAGTGACATTCCTCATTATAGCCCCAAACTGGAAATAGTCCAAATGTCTGTCAACTGGTAAATGGATAAACAAAATGAACAATGAAAATTTACCTACAAAGAAAAGAGAACCAGTTACTGATACGTGCACCACACAGATGGACCTTGAAAAACATTCTGAAGTAAAAGAAGGAAGACACAAAAGATTACTTATTGTTTAATTCCATTTATATGAAATTTCTATAAGATGCAAAATTAGACAGACAGAAAACAGATCAGTCGTTGCTTGGGTCTCGGGGGGGAGCAGGGATTGACTCCAAGTAGGCATTAAGAAACTGTTTCTTTTTTTTTTTAAGTTTTTTTCTTTTTATTTTTTTAACGTTTATTTATTTTTGAGACAGAGAGAGACAGAGCATGAATGGGGGAGGGTCAGAGAGAGGGAGACACAGAATCTGAAACAGGCTCCAGGCTCTGAGCTGTCAGCACAGAGCCCGACGCGGGGCTCGAACTCACGGACTGTGAAATCATGACCTGAGCCGAAGTCGGCCGCTTAACCAACTGAGCCACCCAGGCGCCCCAAGAAACTTTTTCTTCTAAGTAAAGCATTCTAAAACTGCACTGTGATGATAGCTGCACAAATTCTTAATTTACTAAGAATTTCAGACTGTAACTTACATTAGGTGCAAACTGCATGGTATCTAAATTATACCCACAATAAACCTGTTAAAAGTGGGGTGGGGGGGGGAGGAAGCCTTTCTGAAGACAGAAAGGTAGCAGGAAACCTCCATTAGGTACTCTCTTCCAAAGAGTCCTAACAACTGAACTTTCGACAGGATGTAGCCAAAGAATTAAACATGGCCAAATAGGAGGGAAGGGCAGCGATAATAAAAGGTAAGGTCAAGGTTGAAAGGAAACTATGTTTTGAGCAGGACAGCAAGAAGGACTATGTCCCAGCTACCAACAGACAACAACAAGGTATCATTCTGTTCATCCTAAAAAAGGAAATTTAAGGAAAAACAGCATGACATTTTCAAGTAAATTTGAGAAAACTGTCAGCAGCTTTAAAATTACTTTCACAATTCTATGAAAAACAATTTTTTAAGTTTATTTATTTTGAGGTGGGGGGGGCAGGGGAGGGGCAGAGAGAGAGGGAGACAGAGAATCCCAAGCAGGCTCAGCACTGCCAGTGCGGAGCCTGACACGGGGCTTGAACCCACAAACTGTGAGATCATGACGTGAGCCAAAATCAAGAGTGGGACACTTAGCAGATTTGACCAAGCCACCCAGGCGCTCCTGAACAACAAATCTGAAAGGACATGAGCTGAAAAAGAAAAAGCGCCTATACATCAGGATAAGGGTTAAAAAGCCGTAAGTCACTAAGACAAAGACAGACAGGCGTGCCTCTGGATGACCCTCATCTTCATATGGGTATCTGGGAGAAAAATCTTCCCTTGGGTATGTAACTAAGAGGCTCTTTTACTAACGAGTTGCATGCTCTACAGCAAATTACTTAGCCTTACTAGGCTTTGGTTTCCTTTTCTCTAAAACTGGGAGAGTAAGAGTACTCCTAGATAAGATTAAGGAGTTAGCACATGTACTAATTGCTATGGACAGTGCCAGCCACAGACCGCCTGTTATGTTTTAGCTATCATTATTGTAACCCTGTCAAAGAAATGACAACAACTACCATCTATTAGATGATACTAAGTGCCAGGCAATGTGTTAGCAACTTAGGTAACTTCTAGTTTAATCTCTAGGAGACACAGGGAAAGTACCCTTAGGGAAATAAGATTGAGTGGTAAATTGCCCAGAGTTGCAGAATCACTAAATGATACGGCAGTCTTCTCTCCACCCGCGTTACTGAGGTGCTCACTGAACTGATGTACTAGAAGCAGTGGCTGATCATGAGTTTATGTTAAAAATATTCAGTAATAATATTTGCAAAGCAATTTACTACAGCAAGTAAAACTTGCCTCTATCTGCAGAATTGTGTTTTAAAGAGGGTAATTGCGGTCTCCAAAGGTTAAATGATTTACCGAAGGTCACCAAGCTATTGCTGGAAGAATCATAATTCAAACCCAAACCTTTCCACCTGGTTGGTGCTCTTTCCACAAATGTACCTCAATGAATACGGAGGCATTTAAAACCTAAATGGCTACATGCTAAATTTATTCTTCATAAGGTATTTTCTTGTTTTTATCATTATCATCACTCATCAAGAAGCAGGTAGATATAATTATTCCTATCTCCAGATGGCTGAGAGAGAGGAAGCAGCAACAGTATCGGTAGAAAGAAATGAGATTTTAAATCTGGATTTGGGTCCCTGGTTTCTAGTCACGTTTTCACAAGTGTTGTTACTGTTCTGAGCCTCAGGTCCTTCTCTTCTACAAAACGGGGATAAGAGCACATCCCTTCCTGGGCTGTTGAGAGATCAAGTGATGTGATGAATATAAAGCATTTATAATAGCAGCTGGCACACAGATGCTTAATAGATGTCAACTTGCTTCCGTGTCCCTTAAGGGATGAACGGAAGTGAGGAACAACAACACTCTACCAAATACCTTGAACCTGGACTCCTCCACCTTTCAGTACACCAATGGCCCATAATTGCTGCTCGCGTTTCTTTTGTACTTTGTGCCGTAGATCGATACTAGCAGAAAATGATCTAAGGAGTAACTGAGGAGTGTAAGAGACAAATAGAGTTTGCATGACACGATCAGGTTGATATTCTTTATCACAGAAAAAAAAAAAACTAGAAGACCTTAACATTTGGTGAATTGATTTATGTGTAAAGTATAAAAAAAAAACCCAAATGCTCTAGATGTGAATAATATTCTGGCTGTGGTGCAGCTTGACAAAATTCCTAAAATATCTAATGAAGGAATTATACTACTGCTTAGCTTGTTTCTGGAATTTTAATTATGTTGAAAGTGCACAAATGAAAAACTAGTTAATACTAGTTGAGAATTTAAACCTACTAAATATAAATAAATAAAAACAGCTCAGAAATTACTTAGAAAGTAAATGGCTTCATGAGCAGTTCTGTAGATAATTTTCTCTTTGGTGAAGTCTCTTCAAATGAATAAATATCTGTCTACCCGTGCATCCATTTGTCCGTCCACCTGTCCATCCATCCATCGATCCATCCATCCATCCGTTTCTCTCTTTTGTGTTCACTGATTAAGTACCTAGAATCACTCTTCTGATGTTAAACTCATGAGAGGTTGGTGGGTGTCTGCAGTATGCATTTCAGATAGGCATGCTGATCGTGAGTAAGAGGTAAAGAAACAAAAAGCCAAAGAAGTGCCAATGCCAATATAGCCCTTTCTTTATGCCATTCTAAAATTTCTTCCCTCAGAGACTGTGGATTCCTGAAAATTGCATGCAAATTTTTATGTGTATATTTCAGGGAGCAGTGACTACAGTTTTCTTCTGATTCTAAAAGTCTTCTGTGGCCCAAATAAGGTTAGGAGATACTTCTATGAATGCTTTTGGATCAGCCAAAAAATTATTAGGGGGAAAAAAAAACACAAGCAACTTTTGACCTAATGACACAGTGTATGTAAGAGACATTTATTTTTTTTTCCTAAGAGAAAAGGTTCATCTAACTAACATGAGTGAAATCATCATCTCTGCAGTAGTAGATTTAGTATAATCTGGAAGCTGAGTTACATATTGCTGTTTCATTTGTTTTGTTTGAAAATTAAAAATAGTCAGTTACTGCCAATTTCATAAAGTTTAACCTAACATAAAGTCAGCGATATAAAATGGGCCCCACCCAGTCAGTTATCATATTATTTTGGAGATGATGAAGACTGGTGTTACTCTTACTAACATCTCAGCCTCACACTCATCTATTTTTAATCGTATTACTGGGGCCAGAAGTCAAAAAAAGTACATTTGATTCCTTTGGCAGTTGGCCTCCTGTTAGGTCTTGACAAAGAAGGTATGACAGGAGATGAGAAGCAGGGAGAAACTTCGGTGCCTCTCAAAGTGGTCACTTCCTGCTGGTGAGGTGGCAACCCCTGGGGTCGGGGCTCCCAGGACCCAGTAACACAAACTCCGCCCTTCTGCTCCCCCAGCCCTCCTGGCAGCAACTGCTTTCAGTAATTATTATCCTCTGGTTATCTCATCTCCCCACCTTTACTTTTCCAGCCTTCTAACTTGTATGTCATAAATTCCTTGTACTAAATATCTTCTGATAGGTACACCTTGCATAGTTTTTCTTTCTAACTGGGCCGAGATCGAAACAATCAAACTCACCAGTGTCCTCTTCTATGACCTTAATGAAGTTACATTTACACAAACCACATTGTGTTTGGGTACAGTAATAGATGGAATAAGTGGTAAAAGATAGGGCTAGTAAAGCCTCAACTCTGTTTGCACACTGAATACAAAGAATATAGATGTATTCTTATAAATGAGTATGTATGTTCTTCAAAGCAGAACACATAAAATTTGTGAATGTTAGAGAGAAGTTTACATCTAATTTGGTTGAAGAGACAGTTTTCAAATATTAGCCAAAATCTGCTGGTAATTCACATACTAATTATAAGTGATATTTAAAATCCAAGACAGCCTTTTAAAGCCTCTTTTTGAGAAAAAAATGTAGTAGCAATTAGGTTTTTTTTTTAAATTATTACCTCTCTTCAAAATCAATAAAACTACTTAAAATTTTTTTAATGTTTATTTTTGGGGGGGGGGGAGGAGCAGAGAGAGAGACACACACACACACAGAATCTGAAGCTGGCTCCAGGCCCCCAGCTGTCAGCATAAAGCCCAAAACAGGGCTCGAACTCATGAACTGTAAGATCATGACCTGAGCCGAAGTCAGACGCTCAACCGACTGAGCCACCCAGGCATCCCAATAAAACTACGTTTAATATGCTAAATAAAAATCCAGATGGCTTATTTAGTTTAAATTTGGTACAATTTTAGTTTTTGGAATAAAAAAGGTAGTTAACAAAAAAAAGGCGCAAAAAAGGGAGGGGCGCCAAGCAGACGCAGAGGACATCAAAGGATTTAGTGTCATCCACTATGTTCCTAAACCCAGGATAAATCATGAATATACAGTTTGGCTTCAAGCAAAAAACCAAATGAAGCACTACTGTTAACTAAAAATTAAGTAAATACTGTGTTAAGTAAGTTTTTTATCCCATAACATTACGCCTGTATTCCACAGCAAATATTTTGGAATAAGCACAAAGCCTTACATAAGACCAAAGATATTGCTTTAAAAAGTGTAAGTAAGCATACTGAGTAATATTGTTATAATATTTAAAAGGAGCCATATTAAATCTCAAAGAGTTTTTACACATCTGTTATTAAAATCATTTTATGCTATTGCTGGTTGAAGTGAAGGTATTTATTATCTACAGTACTGTTAACACAATTCTTATATGAGTTTTTCTGTTTCTATGGTAACATGAATTATAAGGTTCAATGAAGCCAGATTCAGTAATGTGTATTTTTCTGTTATTCAAGGTGAAAAGGAAATGAAACATTTCCAACATTCATAAACTGCAGCAAATGTCTGAATTCCATTTAGAGATAAGATGATAATTACTAAAGTAATTAGAATTCTTCCTGGATGGAATTATTTTGCACACAGTGGAAATTTAGATTTGGGAATGAAAGCAGGGGCCAGAGTATATTCAGCATCAGTAATTAATTACAACCAAAACCAATATGGTCTTCTGATACCTTGGAACAGACTATACCTTCTTCTGTCTGCTTCTGACTACAATGTGAAAGAAAACTGGTTCCCCCACCCCCATCCCTTAAGTCAGAAAGATAAAGTGGGTGAAATCATTTTATTCAAGAGAAAATCCAATTACAGAAATAATCAACTTTTCCTTCCTGCTTTATTTTTTTCATATTTGAAAGGGCATTCACATTAGCAGAACCAATTAAATGAATATCAGGACAGGGCAAAAACTATAAAGTTAAACAAGTTTCTTAAATCTTTTAAAATTACAGTTTGAAAAAAAAAAACCCCACTTATTGAAATTTTAGAGAGTCAAACCCAGATCACAGCATTCTTTAGTAGGAAAGCACAATTGTAAGGCAGCTAGCCATCAGGTCTCAGGGAGAATAATTTATAAAATTATATGGTCCTAATGCAGTTGGCTCTAATATTTGGCCCATCATAAGTAAGAAATCAGGCAAATTTTTGCTTTTAATGGAAGTGTTGCCATCATCAAGAAATGGCACTCAGAGATACCACATTTCAAGGCTTACGCCATCCTAAAATGCAATTCGTGGAGCAGCATAATAAATAATACTGAAAAAAATACATACACACAGAGAGGGCAAGCAGGCAACAGAAGCCACCAAATCAGAACACAGTAGAATGTTATTCACAATGATATCCTTTATTCCGTATTACTTGAACTCTCATTTTGTTTGGTTTTCAATTCAGGTTACCCTAAATATCATATATCAAGGGAATGGCAAACTATGGCTCAAGGGCCAAATTCAGCCATCACCTGTTTGGTAAATAAAGTTTTATTGGAACACAGCCACACCCACTCATTTACATGTGGTCTAAGGCTGCTTTGGCTACAAAAGCAGAACTGAGTAACTGTGACAGTTGCCACTGAGATGGTATGACTCACAAAGCCAAAAATATTTATTATCTGCAGAGACTCTAGCCAACCAAGCCCACGACTCTGATTTTTGCTCTAAGTACTCCCGGGGACACTCCAGGGTGAGTATGAGAGGACAGTGGGCATATGACACTCTCCAAAATACAGCCCCAATCAACCTTTTCCACGGTTGCTAAATATGCACTGACACAACTCAAATCAGAGTACTCTCTCTCTGCGCAATCGTCCCCTGAAGCTTACCTCTCTGATGAAGTCTTTCCTGATTTTCTCTCTGCGTCTCAGTTCAGTCACACAATTAAGGTCACACCTCAGACCTCTGGTGGCCCTGTTATGACCTGCCCAGTACCTTTCACATGTATCCCTGTCTTACGCCTCCAAGTAAACCATTAGCATCTGCAGGTCAAGGGTGGGGTCATATTCATATCCCTACACTCAGCAGTAATGGGACAGCACACACAGTTCAGCACACAGAGCTGCTCAGTGGCTTAAAAGGTGACGGGGAAGGGAGATTGGGGCAAAAAAGACAGGGGGATGAATGAATGAAGTCAGTAAGGCAACAGGCTTTCCTCATACCTATTAGTGATTAATTCCATTTTATCTCATATCCATCATAGTATTTTACTTTAAAGTCCTAAAGGTGAACTTCTAGCCATCTGGCAGGGGGAGAGAAGAGGCAATGCAGGGGGCTTTGGAAGTGGCAGCCTCTCACTGGGGTCCAGGCCACTGGTACCAGGATCCTGGCCATTGGTACTGACCTGTCCTGCTTACAAGGAAGGACATCTTTCTCAAATGAGTACTAAGGAAAAAAAAAAAAGTATTAGCCAGCTAATAGTTGTTTCCCCTTCAATATTTCTATTTATAGAAATAACTAAAATACTGACAGGGGATCCATGTTTATTTTAAATGACCTGGAAAAACAAATCAATAAATGACCTAAGTTTATTTGCAACCCTCCGTTTAAAGTTGCAGAGAAAGGGGTTCACGCTGGAATCCCGGAAGCTGAAGGTGGATGCGAAAACGGAAAAGGAGGCTTCATTCTAATTCTGCCTCACAGTTGTTCTCTTCTATTTTTGAAGGTGATAAATCCCATCATTCAAACATCATTTACTGACGAAATGATATGCTCTTGGCAAAGTTCTGGACAGTCTAGATCTGTGAGGGCTGCTGGGGCAAAAGGTGGCCACGGGTCCCTTCCGTATGAAACACACATGAAATGTGCCTGGTCAGTGGGTGCTGCCGCTTCTACCTGGAGGGCTCGTCACCTTCCACGACACTGCCTATTGGGTCCCCATTTGGCCCAAATCTCCACCCTCCAAAAGGGCCTGGCTGGTCATCAGCACAGCCACACGGTATCACCTAAGACACATTCCAGCAATCCTGAGAACACTCTGAGGCTCTTCCCAATCGTGTGTAACCCAGCTCAGCGCGGGCCCCAACAGCCCTCTGGGGGGCAGCCTGCCTCTTACGACACCTGGGTCACCAGTGGTGGGATACTGGGCATTGCTGTGACACAGGTGGTAGCTGATCCACAACCAAGAAGCACTTCAAACCCCAAGAACAAAGCCGCTACATTAGGGGACATCAGGACACTACAGCAACCCCCAAAGTCGTCGTTCAGGGGAAAAAACATTCACGAACTACGTACGTGAACTCCAGGTCAGGTTGACATGTACGGTGGCATTTGTGACACCCGCCTCTCTGACACTTACTGAGCACTTTGTGCCAGTGCTTGGCGTGATACTGACTCATTTCATCCTCAAAGCAGTTCACAAGGTACGTAATACATTCCCATTTTATAGACGTGGCAACGGAGCACAGAGAGATTAAGTAAACTGCCCAAGGTCACACAGCAGTCAGTAGCAGAGTCTGGATCTGAATCCTGTCTGCTTTCAGAGCCTGTGATCTTAAACGACAAAGTGCCTCCACTCATGTCGGGCAGAGAATATGAACAGTGCCAGATACACTTATTCCAAAAGGCCTCCCTTCTCAGAAACGGCAACTATCAGGTATCCTCACACAGCAACTTCTCTGAGGCTCTCATCTAGAAGCATGAGTGCCATCAGATGACCTCACCACTGCTAAGCAGCAAAAACACCCACTTAGCATCATCTTCCCGTTCGGTCCTCAGTTATCCAATTATTACTCTTATGTTAAAACAATACTCATGCACTTACTTATCCTTTCAGCCAGTGAAAAGAAATGTAGAAAAAAATATCCTTACCAAATATCCTATCTGTGCCAGTAGCCAACAAAAAGATTCACGACAGCTCAGATTTTATCACACACATTTTCAGTGGTGCCAAAATGAGAGGAAGAGATGGGACCCCAGGAGACTAGAAACATTAATAGACATAACTAGCCTTTGGCTCAGACAGGCAGCGAGAAAACAAGAAATCCTGTTAATTTTTAACACTTCGCATCATGTCCCAAGCCACGCAAGGTCTAGAAAGCGGTTCTGATTACATCATTTTTGGCAAAAGAATCAGAGGAATATTCAGCTTATGCTCGACACCAGGTCCTGAACGGTTCGGAGCCTGACACAGAAGCCAAAGCATCTCTGTCTTTCCTGTAATTCAGATGCAGGTAATGGCTGCAAAGACCCACGAAGGGTCACACGCTGATACTCCTTTTCTAGACTACTTCACAGACATCCAAACAACCCTGTGAGAAGGAAGGAGTGATAGGTTTCCCATGCAAAAGAGGTTTAGAGAGGGGAAGTCTTGGCAAGTGAGGAGTCGGGCTTCCAACCCTAACACCTGCCTCTCCAACCTGCTAACCTGAATAATTCTCGGGAAGGACAGCCCACGCCAAAGATTTGGGTGCTGTGATGTCAGAGAGAGCAGTAAAGGAGAAAAGTTCCGTCTGTGACCAGCAATGCTGGCAGCAAGTGTGACACGGCCTAGGCAAGGTCTACTGGGCGGTTTAAAGATGATCTGATTCAATGCAGCGAACACGCATCGAGTACCTCCAACTAAGGGGCCAGGAAAACAGAAGCAGAGGTTGTGAGCTGGGGCTTGTGCGTCATTCCCAGCCACGGGCTGAGGTAGACGGTGATGTGATCACAGTGTCAGGTTCAATACCACGGAAGGGAGAAGCGTGGGGTAAGCAGGGGTGGTGGAATAAATGGCATTATGAGCCACAAAGGAGATGAAATTAGGGCTCAGGTGGGGTGCGGGGCAGGAGCAACAAGGAAAAAATGTAGAGATCTGAGGACATGACCGGGTACCCAGGGCCCCAGACGGCCACCTCCTATTTTTTTTTTTTTTAATTTTTTTTTCAACGTTTATTTATTTTTGGGACAGAGAGAGACAGAGCATGAACAGGGGAGGGGCAGAGAGAGAGAGGGAGACACAGAATCGGAAACAGGCTCCAGGCTCTGAGCCATCAGCCCAGAGCCCGACGTGGGGCTCGAACTCACGGACCGCGAGATCGTGACCTGGCTGAAGTCGGACGCTTAACCGACTGAGCCACCCAGGCGCCCCCAGACGGCCACCTCCTAACGCAGAGTCCACTGACGTTCACCAGAACAGAGTGTGACGTCATCGGAATTCATATTCCACCTCAGAGCTCCAATTACAGCACGCAGTTTCCCTCGGCAAACAGCTCTCACAGAACCAATCCTGATCAGAAGAGTAAATGGAGAGACCCCAGGTGGCAAGAGACAACCGATGGCTCTCTCATCACAGCTAAGTGTCTAAGACAGGGCCGCACAGTCAGGAACAACAGGCCTCCCGCACAAAGCCGTGTCGCCCTCAAGGCAAAGTCACGTGCTCCAGGCAGGCTTGAACAAGAACTGTCTTCGGTCGCATGATGACACTTGCATGAAATGTGAACACAAACACGCCGACTGCAACAGAACATCACAAAGAAATGACACGGAGAGTGAAACGTGAAGGCACGTCCTGGCACCAAGGTAGGGACGGTGAGCAGAACCGTTTCCAGAGGGCGACAAATGCTGGGAACGTTCAGACAGGACATGCTCTTCGCTGAGGCCAATATGCTTTATGAAAGGAAGGAAGGGCAGTCTTGGAGATATTTCTATGAGTACTGCCTAGGATATACCTCGGAGGACAGGTAAATAGAATAAAGAGCCACTATTACATATATTTGGGGAAGGTGAAAGAACCTTAAATGTTTTTTGTTTTTTTTAACATTGGCAGAGGAGTCACTTTGGGTTGTGATGGCTCCTCAAGGAAAACCCAACAGCATCAATCAACAGCATCAATTAAATCGACAATGCATCCAATCAACATTCAATATCATCAATATCACAGGAGGAGGACCTCCCATGTCCTGGCCCCGTGCCACAGGACGGTAAGGTGCCATCCCTGCCTCTGAAGATCTCAGTCAGAGACACGTCAGGGGTCCACCAGGAAGCAGCAGTAGTAGCAGCGGTAACATCAGTAGCTACGGAAAACATCCCCGTTGCATTTTGCACCAGGCACTGCTCTAAGTGCTCCTCATATGCTGACTCAACTAATCCCTTAGTGCTCCTGTAAGGTAGGTACTCACATCGTGGCTGTTTTACAGAAAGGAAACTGAAGCTCAGTAGGGCTGAGTGACCGGCCCCAGGACCTAAAGTCAGTAAGCGGCAGGACGGTGACGTGGATCGCAGGCATCGTGGTGGCCACTTCTGAGCTCTGACCTCAGGGCCACACCACCTCCTCATAAATAACTACAAGCGGAGGCGCGGTGATCACGCGCTACGAGAGCGGGGCAAAGAAGAGCTACAGTAACACGACGCGGAGAGGACAGAGACGCCGGAAGCCTTCGCGAAAGGGGCTCAGAGGACACAGGCAGATGGTACAGGGCACCAGTGTCCAGCAGGACTAGAATGCAAGTGACACATGTAGCTGCAAATTTCCTTGCAGCTACAAAAGGAAAGAGGTGAAATTAAAAATACGTGACCCAAAAACGCACGAACTATTGCCATTTCAACGTGCAATCAATAGAAACATTAACGAGACATGTTACGCTCTTTTTTTTTCATATGAAGTCTTTGAAAGCCGCTATGTATATCACACAGCACATGGTGGTTTGGACTTTCTACATCCCGCGTGCTCAGCAGACAAACACGTATGACTCCTACACTGAACAGCACAGATAGAGAAAAGGTGCCTGAATACTCTCAACAGAAGGAGAAGCAAGAGCAAAGGCATTCCGGCAAAAAAAAAAACAAGGAACAAACACCACAGGACAGGGCACGCATGACGAAGAGTACCGGAACTTCAGCTCAAGAGGAGGATAGGAACAACATACACAAGCCTGGCGAAAAGGAACTATCAGAGGCTCCTGGGAGGAGAATGCTTGAAAGCTGTGCCTCCGTGAGATGATTCTAGCAGCACCCTAAGGATGACTCGGAAGACACAGAGATGACAGGGCACAAGATAATGATGGCTTTCGCTAGGACAGCGAGACTGGGGATGGTGAGGGGAAGGAGCGTGGCAAACTGTATAATCATCAAAACTGTGACTGATTAGGCGGCTGACTTGGGTGGAGGCATGTGTTGGTGAAAAGCGGTACAGCTGGTAATAAAGGAAGTCAGTAGGATTCTAGATGTGAAGCCTGGAAGAGAAAGGATGGAGAAGAGGCCAGTAATTCAGACCCCTACTGATGGAGTACCCAGCGTCACCAGAAAAGCATTCGTTGTGTAACTGATGGACCCTAAGTACAGTGAGGTGGGGGCCAGGTTGTAGCAAGTTTTTATCTCCCCAGGGTTTGACGCATAGTGAGGTTCTCAAAATGTGTTCATTAGTAGAGGAGCAGGGATGGGGTGAATGGTGGGAATGGGGGTAGAGTAGGGTGGGTAGGAAGTAAGCTTAAGGTTAAAAAATAAGTAAGACGACCAAATTATAAGAAATGTTGGGGAGGAAACCACCGTACACTTAAGATGGATTAAAACTCGAGCACTTTGACTAAATTTTCCCTGGTAGTTAAAAACATAAAAGGGATAAAAATAGTGTGAAACAAACAAGCAAGCAAAGAAACAAATAAATAGATACAACAAAACAAAAGGAAGAAAACCACTTTCACCAAAAGGCAAACGAAATTCTAGGTGACCATTCCCTTATTTAAAGTTAACACCGTTAGGGGCGCCTGGGTGGCTCAGTCGGTTGGGCGGCCGACTTCGGCTCAGGTCATGATCGCGCGGTCCGTGAGTTCGAGCCCCGCATCGGGCTCTGTGCTGACCGCTCGGAGCCTGGAGCCTGTTTCAGATTCGGTGTCTCCCTCTCTCTCTGACCCTCCCCCGTTCATGCTCTGTCTCTCTCTGTCTCAAAAATAAATAAACATTAAAAAGATAATAATAAAGTTAACGCTGTTATCCATGTAATTGTATTAAAACCGATTTCACTGATGAACATGAAATAAGGAAATGTGTCTTTGTACATTGACTATAATAATAAATATTACACATCTGTATGCTACTAACCATAAAAATTACAACCCAGAGATACAGTAAACAGCAGGACTCTACTAATCAAAAATTTTAAATGCTACAAAAATCCTTAACAGATTATGCAACAGGAAGCCAAACATTACAGGCAAGGATTATATGTTGTGCTAGTGCAAAAAACCTGAAATACCAAGAAAAGTATGATTTTCAGGGTTACAGTGAAAAATCTAAGATAGAAAGGTAATTTGATGCACGAACTGTATTTTATTAAATTGGAAATGCAGTTTAAGGGAGTTACATGATTTTTAAGCCTGAGTTTTTATTCAAGCCTTCTGTTTCGATTACTTTTTACAAATTTAAATCTGCTGATGGCGTGCATATTTCCAATAAATACAACAGCATGAGGTTCCATACTAGCAGGACACCTGCTCACATCTTTTATTCATGTACGTGTTCCCGGTGCAAAGCAATTATATTATTTCAAATATTTTAAAATGTTTTCTATTACTGACTAACATACCTGCAGGTCCCTTCACAAATCATCGCTCTCCTTTTGCACTCACTCTGTCTAAATCTCTGAGAAAAAGACTTATTTGTGGTGGTGTCTGCAGAAGTCGGTAATAGCTCACAAGTCATGTCGGTCTGGCTTCTTTGCCTCTGACTGTGGATGTGAGAATATAGCTTCTATCAAATGCAAGAAAAAAGCATGCATATATAGATTTTGTTTCTTATCCTTGATCCAGCTCTTTGGAAATGGTTCCTCGTGTTATAAATTCAGGAGAAAGAAATAAGTGCTAAAAGCCTGTTATTACCACTCTCAAAACCATGCAACAGTCACTGGTCTCCCATCAAGGGTTCGTCGGTACAAGGGCAACTGCAATCTTGTCAGCTTCCTACCTGCAGGTGTGGGCATAAAGGTGCATGGGGGTGCAGTGCGTGGAAGAGTGGAAGGGGGGCGAGGAATTAGGGAAAGAGCGGTACGTGTTTTTGTCATATTTTTCTATATTTGTTAAAAGGACAACCATTTAAGTACAGCTCATAACTGAAAATAGTAAATCTGAAAGGCAGTGAATATTACTTTTAGGTCAACTTACCATAGATATATCATGTCATTCTTAGTACAAGGATTTTGGTGGGGGGGGGGAGGTAAGCTTTGAAGATGAGTAAAGAAATTTTATTTTAGGCATTGAAATAATGACCCCAGTATATAAAAATAACTTCTAATAAATCTGAACTATGCAATGACATATTCCTAAGAGCGAATGAAGATTTTTAGTGAGGCTATTCAATCTTTTAAAATCCATTATCTATATGACTTATAAAGTATTAATTGTAGTTAGTATCTAATTGTTAATGCCTATTATTTACTCTCTCTCTTTCTCATTGAGTCTTCTCAATGATGGTGGCTATGCAACAAAAAGATATTTTTAATCTCAATTTGACTGAGAGACACTCATCTGAAAGAAAACAGTCTCACACAAAGAATGATCACATAGGGGCACAGGACGTCAGACCATTATTGTTTTATGACTAAAAAATGAGTGACTTAAGACAAAAAGCTCAACATCCTTAAACTTCATTTCTATTCATTCTCTAATAAATACCATCTGTTGTGTACTTTAGGGATATAATACCCGTCAAAAACTCCATCGTATTATGAGAACCGGCACCAAGTTGATCTGAAATGCATATTTGAACAGATGTGTTTAAATTACATCTCCGTCTATCCACATGCATAAATTCAGAGCAAGCGTGTGTTGATTTAAAATGCATAAAAAAAGGGATTTGGAGATGCATCAAAAGTGAACAGCATCTCAATGGATCAAGGCTCACATTACGAAAGGTCATTACTAAAAATAAAGTTTGCATTTATTAAGGGTTTTGAACCAGGGGGCTGTTCATGGGAACTGACTTAATGTTTGCTGCACAAAATCAGCCACTGAAACTAATTTTTTTACAACTCCTCCATGTAAAACATTAAAACTGTCATGCATGGACAGAAAAAATGCAAAAGCGGACGTCACAACAGAGAAAGTTCTATGGAACGTCTACTGACTGACATTGGTTCGTATGGTTCAGTCCCCCATGTTTCAACCACACTTTGCATTTCTCGAAGAAAAAACATCTGAGTGATTTCTGCAGGCATAACACTGCTCTGATCCCATTTCTTACAGACATGCTTTCAAAAATTACAATTAATTGAATCCTTTTCGAATTATGACGTCCATCAATGCTTAGCAAGAAATGAAACAGAGAAATACAAGTAACGAAGGTACAGATCTCAGTCTCTGTATTGCACCAGGTACAGATATGTTGACGTTGTAAGTCAGGTTAACACACAAATATGTTCTATTCTTCTACCTTGACAGATAAACTTTCAT
This sequence comes from Herpailurus yagouaroundi, assembly GCF_014898765.1. Taxonomy (NCBI): domain Eukaryota; kingdom Metazoa; phylum Chordata; class Mammalia; order Carnivora; family Felidae; genus Herpailurus; species Herpailurus yagouaroundi. The sequence goes on from NW_024412467.1 coordinate 5,837,912, forward strand.
AATCACCTGGACAGCCGTGGCCAATTTCAGAATCTTGGCTTTTCAGAAACTATCGATACAAAGAGTAACGCCCATTCTCCACAAGGTGAACAGCAGAAAGAGAAGAAAACTAATTGCTGAGGGAAATTCCTAGTGAAGTGATATCACCAACAACCATCAAATTGATGGATATTATTTTACACAGCTGCTTCTACAGACTCGGCTCTCACCGAGGGAGTTGAATGTGAGAATAAGTCTGCAACACACATTTGTGAATACTCATTCTTAGGTAGCATTATTACCTAAACCAGTGCTAAATAAATACACTAGAGAATTAATAGTTTCTTTACCCACTGATTAGGAAAGTAAAAATTACATATAAAACCAGCAGAAGAAAAACACTTTATACACTGGCCATCTTTGAAACCAACCTTTCAAGGTACTATAATATATGAGGGCAGCTGAAGAAAAAAAGGAACGACTGTTTCAGAAAGGAACTGCAGACCTGTACAAAAAGCACCTCTGAAATGCAAAAGGAAATCAGCTTTTTCAGAGTACATCTCGTCTCTTAAAGGTGGAGACTAACAGTTCTTCGCACTGATAGACTCAGAAAATTCTCTGCAGCCTGAATTAATTCACCAAGGGATAGGAATGGAAGTAAGCGCGGCCAGTAAGAAGTGCAGTGATATCACCGTGAAAAAATTTTTTCTTTCTATTAAACTCCTAAATATCTTCTAGGTTTATACTTTGTGCTAATTATTCTGTTGTTCCTCACCCGCTCCCAGCCCCCAGCAGCGCCCTGCCCTCTCTGCCCCGCTGTGCCCCCCAGAGGCTGACCCCTACAGAGAGCATCCTGCAGGCTCCAAGTCTCACACAGTCTGGCCCCACCGAACTCCAGGCCCTTCCTTGAAGCCCCAACTCTCTATCTAGCCTGTACTCATGACACACACAACACTCTCCCCACTCCTCCTCCAAGTCCGTCCGGCACAGCTAACCCCTGCTCGCAATTTAGGCCTCTACTTAAAGAGCACTTCCTCCAGGAAACATGTCCTGGACTTGTGCTGTTATTTCAGTGCCTTTCCCGAACTCCCCAACACTGCTGTTGCCCGATATTCTATTGTAATTGCGGCTTGTTTCTGTTTTCTCCACCGGGACTACGAAGTTCCTTGAGGACAGTGACTGTGTCCAGCGGGCATGCTACATGCCCAGGGTCCAGCTCAGTGCTTGACATAAAGTAGGTGCTTAATAAATATTAATGAGTCAGTGAACGACTCATTAGTTCCCCTTTTAAAGAAGGAAAAGTTAAATCCCATACGTAAGTTTTATTGAGACCTGATTGTCAACTTCTTGGTTGAAGTAGGTGGAATCAAATATGTGACACATTTAACAAAATATTGAAAGACAAACTACATAATAATCTCCCAAAGCAAGTGGTGAAGTGAGACAGAATCACTGGAGAACAAACAAACCCCAGAATCACTTGGAGACTGTTACACTAGAATGTGAACTTTCCAATACAATAAATGCTATCTGCTGTGGCTATTAAAATGAAAATGAATTAAACGTAAGATCAAATTTAAAATTCAGTTCCTCATCTATGCTAGCCACCTTTCAGGTGTTCGATAACCACATCCAGCAACTTTCTATCACCTTCACCAGCATGGATACAGAACATCTCCATCACTGCAGAAAGTTTCACTGAGCCATTCTAGAAAGTTGAGATCTTGTAATTAACAGTACTAAAAAAAAAAAAATAATAACTATATAATTGGATCTTTTCTTCATTTTATAAAATGGGAATGATACCTACTGATTATGTTGCGAAGAGGATCAAATGAGACATTTAAAAAGACTTAGCTCAGGGGCACCTGGGTGGCTCAGTCAGTTAAGCATCTGACTCTTGTTTTCGGCTCAGGTCATGATCTCAGAGTTTGTGAGCTCAAGCCCTACATTGGGCTCTGTGCTGGCGGTACGGAGACTGCTTGGGATTCTCTTTCTTCCCCTCTCTCTCTGCTCCTCCCATGCTCATACGCACTTGCACGCACTCTCTCTCTCTCTCTCTCTCTCTCTCTCAAAATAAATAAACCTGAAAAAAAGGTCAAATACATAACAGGTGACCAGACAGGCTCCTACCTTTGTTCAAAGTACGCCATTGTACCACCCGTTTCTCAGTTGTGCTGAAAACACTGGCTTTCAGACTGTTTTGCAAAAAAGGCTAAGGGGACAGGGCCTGAGCAGCACCTCAGACCTATGGGGTGTCAGGCCTCCTGAGTCTTCAACCGAAGCCACTTCAGATTTAACTGTTAAAGACTGGGTTTCCATTTGAGATTATGATTTTTTTTTTCAATAAAGGACTACGAGGTCAAGCAAACAAACTAAATAGAAGTCCAACAACAACAACAAAAACAAGTAACTGATGTCCTGCAAGACTCATCTCCAGCCTTTATGATCGGCAGCCAAGTAAAGCCCGTCATGATCCAACTCCTCTGGTCTCACCTGTCACTACAATGTTCTAACCACACTGCGTTGAGGGTATCGGGACCAAACCCGACGGTCAATTAGAAAACAAAGCAAATGCTTTTGGGCACTGATCCGTGGCTCTGATGAATCAAGAGATATTACCAATACTGCTATTTTCATTTGTGGAGCCAATGCCACAACTGAAGTGACCCAAAATTAGCCTCTACAGAATAGTCTGCATGGAGCAACCATGGGCAGGGACACTTTCAAAGACTGTGAGACAACACTAACTCATTACAACTTGAAGTGGTATCTGCCACGATGCGTTGCAACTGATGCCGGCTGAAACTATGTGCGAAACACACACACACACACACACACACACACACAACAAGCTTCCGAAAATGAAAGCCTGTGACGTTATTCATGCAGGTGCTTTGCAGAAATATTTCAATCTTCCATGAGACGGAGCTGGTAGTGTCCACAGTGAACTTCATTCACTCCTGGGCACTTAACTTTGAGGAGTTCCACACATTTTTGTCAGAAACAGAAGCAGAGTATTTTGACCTGCTCTACTTATTTCTAAGGCTTCGCAGTGGCCAAGTTATATTGTGAATTTTTTGAGATCAGGGTTGATCATTAAAATTTTTCTTTATGAGAAGAACCACTTTCAACTACTATTATCAAACACTGAATGGTCTTGAAAATTAGCTTTTGAAACAGATTTGGTAGATTTCTTAATGAATCCAACCTAGTATTACATGGCAAATAATGTTTTCACGCAAAACCTATACTTCAGTCAGGTCATTTTTCACAATTAGGTTGTTTAAATCACAAGCAATGTGAAGGCCTGTTACACATTTACCATTATGTCAAAACTTAAAAGTGTTAAGTGTGGTCTCCATTCCCACACAAATATGCAGATTTATTTTCTGAGCTCAAACTACAGCATTTTTCAGGTCTCAGTATGACTGCGAAGGAAATGTCTATATTTAAAAGCTCATTTAGCTCTGTAATTGAGGAATTTCAACCAAACCTTCAGTTGGAAGTGACTGATCTGATAAAAAGCAAATATCAAGTAAAGGATCTAATACAATTCTATAAATCCTTTGCGAGTGACAAAAACGTTCAGCTCAAGCCATGATAAACTGACATCGTGAATTGTTATCAATATTTGGCATTGCGTACCTGGGTGATGAAAGGACATTTTCAAAAAAATACGTAAATCTCATTATACATCAGCACTGACAAATGAACATTAGCAACTGGTTTTGATGACAGGGAACATTAAATCACGAACCCCAATTAGTGAAAGGTTATCCAAATAAAGTAGGTCTTTTTACCAGTCGGTCTATATGTTCTTTATGTATTTATGTACTTACGTGCTTATGTACTTATCTACTTATCTACTTATCTATCTATCTATCTATCTATCTATCTATCTATCTATCTATCTATCTCTACTTACTTACAAGGAATGTGAGAGGGGGAGAGGGGCAGAGGCAGAGGGAGAGAGAATCTTAAGCAGGCTCCACACTCAGCACACAGCCCAACATGGGGGCTTGATCCCACCACCCTGAGATCATGACCTGAGCCAAAATCAAGAGTCGCTCGATCAACTGAGACACCCAGGTGCCCCAGTTCTGTATTTTAAATATTGTACTACATTATATTTTTATCAATAAAAATTTTGCAAAAATTTGTTTTCCTTATAGACAGAGGGTAGACATTTTATCCTTCATTTTGTTTCTTGGTCTACAAAGTCTAACTATTATGTGGCCCTTTACCAATAAAGCTTGCTGACCCCTAGATTAGATGCTTCTTTAATGACTCTGATAGTTTAAAATACAGATAAAAGTAAAGTTTTCCTGTCAAATGTGAGTTATGCTCAAAATGAAACCTATGGCTGCTGCATTTTTTTTTTTTAATAGTCAAGAAATGCATCCGAGCACAGGTGCTTCCAGCAGGACGCTAGGCAAGATATGCCTTGTCTCACGGATTGCCCGTGCTTTACCCCGAAAAATTCCATAAAGAAAATCTCAGTGGATTTTAAACAAGCCCAATCTCCAATCATGGGCCTCAGAATTCTGCCTATTGAGAACTCTTCAGGCAATATTTAATGCTAACTAAATAGGATATGTTCCTGTGATTATATGTTCCTGTGATTGCCTAAAATTGATGTTGATGGAGAGAAAGATGCTGAAACAAAATCCACATTGAATCTCAAGCACAAACATCAAATGTACAAACAATAACAGAAGATTTCAATACAAAAAGTTAATATGCTATTTCAATTTTGTTCTATTTCATTAAGATGAGTGCCAGTAAAACACATTATGTATTTACATGTGATGCAGAGACGATCCACCATATTGCAAAAATTATAGATGAAAAGATTTAGAAAGCAATTGAGTGTACAGTTCACAAATAAAATTCTTAAAATGAAATTTTGTGCCCTTGGGCCTTTTGTGTAGATAGGGAAAATGTCATTCATGAATTGCTCATATTTGATTTCTTCAGGTTTATCAAGTTGAACCAAAATTGCTTATTCTAAAAATAACAACAGAAGTAATTTCCTAAGATTAGATTGGCCACGTTTGCTTGGATGAACGAACAGTTGTACGAAACTGATCCTATGTTCACACGGACAAGTCTTTCATGTGAACTTGTAGGCAGTCTGTCGTGGCCTGATAACAAAACAGATGTTTTCCTCAGTGATTTCACTAGCTTTATTAGGTACCGAACAGCCTTGGGATCAAGCTACATGTGTTCTTTACCAAACTGTATTCGTCTCTGTAAACCAAAGCCCATCAGACTAGCTCATCTATGAACTGCTTTAATTGACCACTTATTTGAAATGAAGCAGGTGTGATTCCAGACATTTCTGTTTAATATATACATATACATATTTTATTGAAAAGACTTAAGGGATGTAAAAATCTCTAGAGATAAAACAATGATGGCTCAAAGGTAAAGCTGGGGAACTTATAATTATGAGTAAGAGTTACAAAGCCAACAAGGAGTTACAGAAGATAACACTGGCTCCTTAACGCGGAAGATGGAGACCATCTGGCAGCATCAGAATTTTGTCTTCACTCACATTTTTCCCTGTAGTTTGGTTTAATTTTCTGTATTTTCCTCCCAGATGCTGAGGAACACACTTGCCGTTTCCTTTATAATTGTGCTCCAGATTTCATTCTTCTAGAATTTCTGATGGGCTTTCTTGTCCTTTATACTTGCCTCTTTCTCTAGCATGGCCATACTTTTCCTGACACCGGGGCTCACCTCTACTAAGGAACAATTCAACTCAGCTTGTCTTGCCTAACTCCTCCCTCCCCTTTCCCTAACTGGTTCCAAATATTTTCCCTTCTTCCTTCCCCTCCAGGCTTCTGGAAGAACAGTCTATCACTGCTGCTGCTGCTGCTGCTTCCCTATTAACTTCCTGGTAAATCCTCTATAAGCTGGCTTCTACCCCAACCCAGTGAATGAAATGATCTCATCACTGGCAAATCCATGAATGTTATTTTCCGTCCTAATTCCACTTGACCTACTTACTGTATTTGACACTATTAATCATCCTTTCTTTCATCGTTCATTTGACAACTGATGTGATGGGGTGAGCTTAAGGTCTATGGGTTGTCAGTGTGTAAACAGCATTAGGATGATAGAAAGAAGCAGCTAAGAAAGATGGGACTTGCAGGAACCTAAATGGTATGGATAGTGTGTCTACACTCATCCTCCAAACACAGACACTGTTGAGTGAAAGTGGGGTGCTATTAATAAATACACTAGGATGGCAGGCCTAAACCAGGATGATCCTGGGCAAATAAAGAAAAAGGTGACCACAGGTACTGGAGGAGGAACGGCTAGCGGACCCCACACCTTCAGGAAACCTTGGTCGTTACACTATTTTCCAAACACTATTCAAAAGCCACGCAAATAGTGCACTGAAAGGCATTAGACCTTGGTATAAAACCACAGGAGATAAAGGTTCTGTTTGATCTCTACAGCACAGAGTGGACTCAGTTATGGAAGTAATCCGTTTCACTGGGTTTCACCCGCCTCCAATCCCGACTTCTACTCTCATGCTGTTTTCCACCTTATCTCCTAGCCAAGCCCAGCCCTCAAAGCCCAAGACAAAGCCTGAGCTAGAGCATGGTAGGCAGAATTCTAAGATGCTCTCCAAATTCCCCAGCCCTAGTGTGTGGATAGCTTCTCCTGGTCGTTCCACCAAACACTAAACTAGGTTTGGCTGCGAAAAGACCTTGCAGATACAATTAAGGTCTCAATCAGTTGACCTTCAAATAAGGAGATTATCCTGATGGACCTGACCTAATCAGACACCTTTTAACAGAAGCAGAGAGATCTTTTGCCATTGCTGATGAAAGAAGTCAGAGAAAAGGGCTCTGGCTGGTCTGGAAGATAGCAAGCATCCATGCTACGAACCACCCGGGGGAACTGTGAGTGGCCTCTGAGAGCCGAGAATAGGACCTAGACAACTAGCAGGAATATAGGGAGCTCAGTCATACAATTGCAAGGAAATAAAATCCATCAATAGCCATTAAGGTTGGAACAGGACTCTGAGCCGCAAACAAGAACACAGCCAACATCTGGACTTCAGCCTGGTGTGAGCCTGAGCAGAGGACCCAGTCCTACTGTACCAGACTTGAGGTCTACAGAAACTGTGAGAAAATAAGTTTGGGTTGTTTTAAGTCTTTATGTCTATGGTAATTTGTCACATGGTAACAGAAAATGAACACATAGAGAATGGAATGAGGGACGCACTAGACATCTACCAGGCCCCTCTGTCAGCTTCAAAGCAAAGAGAATGTGCCAGAAGAAAAATTAAATCAACTCTTCCCCCAGTTAGGAACACCCTAGAGAAGGAAGAACTGAGTGGCCAGAGTAAGACTCACTTCTCAGTGTATCCCCTTTGTACTTAAATTTTTTTTCACGTTTCCTATTGCGAAATAAATGAAAATAAAAATCATCGCAACGTATCAGCAGATGATTCAGGGAAAAGAATCAAAAGAAGGAATCCAAAGGCAAACTGATTATTTCAACCTGCCTACAACCATGGAGTTCCAGCAATCACCCCACAGATCAACCCACTTAGGCTATAGGAGGCCCGATTACAAAGAGAATCTCCAAGGAGACAGGGCTGCTCCAGAACAATCCATCACTCTGACTCCCAGCACTCTGTCCTGTTACTTTCCTCTTATCTCCTTCCCTCTTGTTCATTCAGAGAGTGATCAACATTACAAAAAAAAAGAAAATGAGAAAGGAGTTTGTGACAAGGAGCTAGACACTGGACGTAGGGAGCAAGAAGAGACTGCGTTCAGTGTCAACACATCCTAAGTCGTAGGAACTCTGAAAGCGTAAGTGCAATGAAGAGAAAGAACAGAACCTAAAAGCAATAAGGCTGGCGTGGTGAAGGGAATACAGCTTCTGTGGCAAGCTGAGCTTGAAGCGTCAGTGGGACATCCAGGTTAAAAGTCTAGGGGTGCCTCGGGGGCTCAGTCGGTGAGGCGTTTGACTCCTGATTCTGGCTCAGGTCCTGATCTCACGGTTCGTGAGACTGAGCCCTGCATCGGGGTGTGTGGTGGCAGGGCAAAGCCTGCTCGGGATTCTCTCTGCCCCTTCCCCACTCTGCGCTTTCTCTCTCTCCCAAAAATAAATTAACATTTTTTAAATATTTTAAAAAAAGATAAAAAGGCTAGCAGGTACTTGGTACCAAGCTGTGGGGTCTGAATCCTCTTCAAGCCTCTATGTTTTAGCCTACAAATTGAGAGGAACAGCTGACTAGGCGTATGTGGGGGCAGTGAAATGAGATGAACGTCTCCCCAGGCCCGCGACGCTGCCCAGCACTGAGCCAACTCCCAGTGGACATGGGGGAGGTGAGTCAGAATCAGAAAAGACACCTACGAGGAAGTTCACTCAGTAGTGCAGACCAGATATTTTGCGGACACGCCCGTGGGTTTCTACCTCCACCACAGGGACTCTGCTCTGCCCTCCCACCCTGCTTCCCTCTGGGTCCACCCGCTGCTTTCCTGGATTCCCCACCTCACCCTCAGTTCCTGTGTGCAGCCCACTTGTGTTTCTACCTCTCTGGCCTAACTCAGCACCCTGGGCCTAGCCATCTCCACCTCAGACTGGTGGGCCAAAGCCTTCGGCTGAATCTGCCCAGGCTCCTCCCCCACCGATTCTGTTTTCCAGAACACGGGCGACACGCAACTTCCTCTCACCTCTCTGTTAGGGTTCCCTTCAGTCCGGCGGAAGACACAAGCGGCACATCCTTGGGCAGGAAGGATGTGGAAAACGGCCAGCGTGTCACCGCATGCTGCGCAGGGCAGGGACGGGGGGTGGAGGTGGCGGCTGGGAGGCCCCGTGCTGCTGCGGAGCCAGCGAAAGCGGGGGTGTTATACTTGAAATGGAGGGAAAAGATGGGTGATGGCTAGTGTGAATATGGAGGAACAGTTTGAAAAAGAAAACAGACAAGTGGACGGCAAGGAGGGCTCAACGGGGAATAAATGATAGGATCCTTTAGTAAGTTTAGGCCAGGCTTCTAGAGGCAGAGTTAGCAACGGAGCTGGGGAGAGAGGGGGCTAGCAGTGGGGCCAGCACTGGGGGGTGGGGGGGGGGGCGGGGGGGGGGCGCACAGGACTAGAAGCAAAGGAATGCAAAGCTATTTTCACAAGACCTCACATCCCAGAAGATTTGAGAATTGGGAGAAATAAGCAAAGGGCATTCATGACATGGATGAAGAACAAGAAAGAGAGAACAGGAGAGGGCTGAAACCCACTGGTGAGTTACAGTACACCTGCCGACTGCCAGCCATCCCTGGAAGGGGACAAAATAATGCATAAGGTCGTGCCCAATAACACAGAAAGAAGTGTCCAGAAATGAAACCATTTTCTCTGATAGCATCTTAATTATGACTGCATATATGTCTGGTTTCACACATGGGCAGGCTGCACTTTTCTCCAAAATAAATTCCTGGAGAATGCATCATAAAAGTCTGCCTTTTTTTTTTTTTTTTTTTCTTCATAAGAACAATAAAACCATGGGTTGTTGCCCTCCCGGTTGTGACTCGGCATTAATTAGAGGTAAGACCAGGAATAAATCATAACAGCAGAGACACAATAATAAACATGTATAACCATTTAAAACAGTAAACATGTTCCAAGTAATTACAATGAAGGATTTTAGAGCAAAAGTGACTGCTAGAGTTTGTGTTGTCTACTCCTTTCATTCAAAAGATGAGATTCCAATTAAAACTCGCACAACAAACTTATTTCTTGATGCCCAATCACAGAAATGCTTGCACAGCCTATTTCAAAAGAATCTCCCAAAGCGATACACTGTACAGGACATTCTGAATATATATAAGGACACACAATTTACTTACGGTGAATCTACAGAACAGAAAAATACCACCGTACTGGATCGCAGTTTTGCATTATCTCACATTAAAATATTAGCTACAAATAGATACAGAGAATTTTAACTTGCTTCTGTGCTCTCTGCTGCAAAAAAAGGAAAAGGAATTCTTAGCCAAATTTTTAGATGATAGAAATTGAAAACAACCCAAATGTTTAACAACGAGGAATAACTAAGCAAAGAAGGGAATGTAAACTTAATGAAATGTTTTACACAAGCTCTGAAAAAATGATAAATACAAGGACAACACAGAATCACAGAAATGTGTATTCAAAATAATGATGAAAGGAAAATGAATAGAAATTAATAGGTAGGTGCCTGGTGGCAAATTCAGAGAAAAATATAGTAGAAAATTAACCTTCATTGTATATATGTATTTTTTCTATAGAGTTGTTCTATGTCCATAATATAAACCAACAAGAAGCAAGCAGACAAATGAGCAAGCTGCTAAGGAAGTCTGGAATGAAGCTTGCTTTCTTCTTGATGAATTTCTTTGCAGCTAGAAAGAGAGGCAGGGGTTTATAAAATCATGTCACTATTTACTTCAAAGAGGATGATTAGAGCACTTCAATATTCAAAGAATGCCCTAAAAACTTTAGTTTCCAGACCCTAGAGAAAATAATAGGTTCAATTCCTTTTGTTCATCTTCATTACACTGCTCATTACCTTCCCAACCTCCAAATAACCAAACAAACCCATGTCTCTATGTCTCCAAATGGGAAAAGAAGTTGGGCGTTGGGGGGAGGATTCCCTGAAAGTTTGAGAGGAAGAAGAGGAAGAATTTTCATCCACCTTTACAGTTCTCTAAAACATACTTAAATTTATAATAAAACAAGTAAAGCCAAATCAAAACAAAATAACACAAGCAGCCGAGTATGACTTTAAGAAAAACTGAACTGAAAATACATAGAAAAGCATATAGAGAAGAATACGCCTCATCAGAAAAAGTGTGTCTATTAATTACAGTGATAAAAGATACTATCTCAGCCCAGCTTTATAATCCAAAAAGCAAAGAAGACTTTTGGGGAGGGGAAAGAGTGGGGTGACTAATTGTACAACTGACAATTAACCAGAACCAATTTTAAAAGGATTTCTTTCATGTCAACTTTGTAAGGGTTGAAGTTCTATCAGACAAGGGGACTGTGAAAGCCTGTTGATCTGTCTTTAAGAGGCAACAAAATACATCTTTATTCCATGTATTGTCCAGATAATACAACGCTAACTTTTCTGCAATCCATTATTTATCGAAAACACAGCTGGGAGTAACGGCAGAGACTGGCACAGGGAGTGGGGTCCTTCTACCCATCTGCGAGGTCTAAATTTACTCTTGCATGAAGCCACATGGTGGGAGGACTTTGTACTTGGGCTTTTTCTGAACTGTGACCGGCATCCTTTTACCCCAGTGAAAAGAGCTTCCCCGGGCCACTGACGAGGACAGGACACATGATGAGAAGGGTCTCAGGCAGAATTTTTGCTGTACTCTCAATATTAGGAATCAGCTATGTTCCTGAGCACAGACTTTTCAACCTTATACGCTTTGTGTAAATTGTTTGAGAATATTTCTGTCTTTGCGCTGGCTTCTAAAAAGCCTGTTGACAAATACTCAGTGCAAGTCACATAAGCTTATGTGACTAGCTGAGATCTATTATTGATAATAACTTCACCATTGGCATCATCTCATTTTCTCGTCATCTCTATATTAATCTTCTCCTTTCTCTTGATTTCCTCAAATGCGTTTTAAAAAAATCCTGCGTTTCACACATTTCTCTATAAACCACTCAACTCCCATGTGCAGGTATAAATAAATGAATCGTGTTAGCATGTTAAAATCACACAGACTCCTGTCATGTATCAAACTGTTCCATACATTGTCCCAGGAAAAGAAAACTACTTCTGATGTTTAAACTTTTCCATGGCTCATCCTCTCAAATTAATCCTCATCTCATACTAGTCAAGGAAAACCCAGCAAGTATCAACGTAAGAAAAAATGTCTTAACTCTTTTCTTGGTAAAAATATGACTGCCAAGTTACTGTTTACATACATATTAATATAAAAGGAAACGCCACAGACTAAAATTCATGAGACCTTCTTCAAGCGAGGGCAGTTTCCCTCACGTAAGGACACCATGCCAACCACAGAAAACCAATTTTTAGGTTTCCCTTCCCACGTCACACCGTGTGAGGCACTAACGTACCGCTGTTACAGGGAATCCCAGGGAGGAAACGACGGAAGAGCCATGGCGGATGCGTTCTCACTTCGCCACGGAAAAGCTAAATGGATATGATCGATGGTAGATAAAAGTATATTGTACCATTCCGCCGACTGTTTCTATTCTCGCGAAAATCTTCACTCTGTTCTAAGATGAATGAAAACTAAACTGGAAGGTAAAACGGGAACCAGGGAAACGTTTAGCAGACATTCTCTCGATGGCAAAGTTCTAGGCCTCAGAAAAAACGGAAGCATCTGTAACTGAGAGGCAAATCACTGAAATGACTTGAAGACTTTCCCCAGTTGTAACAGGGAAGAGACAAGGGTATGAAGCTTGATAAGGGTATGAAAGAAGAAAATCAACTTGACTTATATATTTAAAAGGCTTGAGCTTTCTGGCTTTCCATGCCCAGAACTAATTTACAGCACGAACAAAAAGGGCATCCGTGTCTGAACTCAGCCCCTCAAGGTCTCCTGAGACTCAGAGCCGGGCAGTAACGGGAGGGTGTGAGGTTATAGGCATCCCCCGCCCCCTGCCGGATTACCCTCTGAGATTCACTTCCTCATAGCACTTCGCCATTAAATTAAGGTATTCTTTGGTTGGACCTACTGAAACAAGCTCAGAGTAAACACATTTTAACTGGTACCCGAGGGGTAACACATTTTGATTTTTGTGTGTGTCTAAATTTTAAATTGTTCCTACATATTTTCAAAGGCTAAGGGCAGAAAAAATTGAATTATGTATTGAGAAACTTTTACCTTCAAACTTAAAAACAAACAACTCACATTAAGCAAACTGCTAACACTTGGCCCACATTTCTCCTCAGGCTTTCAACCTTAGATCACTCTTTCAACCACGATCTCACCTGGATGATCTAATCAAAAGGTGAGAATGCGGTGTAACTCCTGCCCTGCTCTAGCCTCAAATATATTGGGCAGCTGTGAGTTCCCGTGAAAACCACGAAATGCTACAGAGCTAAATACCGCCAAGAGAAGTCAGAAATGAATGGAAGGGACACGGGACGCTGGTGATCGCTGAGGCACGTAGCTGGCCGCCTGGGGCTGTGCAGGAGTGGTAGGAAGAAGCTAATGTCTGAGCACAGCACACATCAGAAAGAGCCTCAGAGCCAGGCTGTGGAGGCTGTTGTGAGCAGGAGGGGGAAGGTGGCCAGAGGGGTCCTTCCCTCCCTCTTCACGCACCAAAGAAGCCTGGTTTACTGGTAGTGGTTTACCGTTGAGCCAGCTGACCCAAACTAGTGTCAACCCTGACCATGAGTCAAGCTCTCCTGACAACTTAAGTCAACAGTTTGGGTGCCACTTGCCCGAGTTCCCGCCAACATCTATTGTTTAGAATGAACTGCAACTGATTACATCTCCCAGGACTCTGGGCCGCAGCCAGGCCAGAAGAGTCTTAAACATAATAATGCTCACAACTACCTCTGGCACGAGGCATGTACCTGCGGAACAATGCCAGACGACATTTTTATGTTTTTATTCTTAAACCTACTAAGGAGATAACGTTTCATACTCTCCGAAGATTAGGAAATTAGTTCTGATTTTCAGGGCGACAAAATTTCATATCTGGGGACCAAGAATAGGGGAGGCAGTGCTGGGAATCAGAACCATTCTATGTACTGGTAGCTTTCCCAAGATGTGTCGGTAGGTCCATTACAAAAACATACAACTTCTGCTCAGGGGCGACAGGTCCCGAAATCTCTTTCTGAACAAAATATATTGCACGGTGGCCCTTCAGAGTCCCTAACCTGTTCTCTGTCATTCTTTCTTTTCCTTTAAGGCATCAAAGACCCCAACCAAATGCTCCTGTTATTTAAGAAAGAAGTTTAAGGGTATTATCACCCAAAGACACTTCAAGAGAAAGGACTTCATATAGGATTGAGCACCAGTGACAAGAACTGTGAGGAACTGCAGGAAAGCAAAGGTTTATAAGGAAGAGGAAAGACTAAAATAAAACATTTGGAAGCAAATACATTGGCAGTGTTGGGGGCTGAATTCGGGTGTGGACTGAATAAAGGAAGAAAAGTCTAGAAATAGTGATGATAACTCTGGTCCTGAAAAAAAAAAATGTCTAATTTCAACCCTGATGACCCCGACTGATAGCATCACTCTTAGATGGACCCGGATTAATATGTAACTGTTCTCCCAATCTTCTGGATGAGTTCTGCCAACTGAACTATACTTTTAACCTACGGAGACATTTTATAAAAATCTGCAGAAAGGAAATAAAACAGAAAACTATTTTCAGTGTGTTTTTCTTCCACCAAACTGATTTTCTAGGTATCTAAGATTAAATATAAGCCATGTGCATTGGCTTCTAGCTAACATGTATTAAATTACTTTTTTAAGTATTGCTTAATGACTGTGTTCTGTGTTGTAGGTATGTTTTTGCTGTCATCATTATTATTGGAAGAAAAAAGAGCAGCAATCATTTAATGTAATGAGTACCAAGCACCATCCTGTCTACCTTAATTCACATTATCTCATTTAAATCTCCCACCAGCCTTGAAGAGAGAGGCATTATTATCCTCGTTCTACAGATAAGAAAACCAAGGTCAGAGAGGTTAAGTAACCCAGTCAACATCACAAAGCTAGAGAGAATTTCATCCCAGTTTATCTGACTTTACACCTGTGCTCTCAATTACTGGGTTAAATTAAAGTCTCGATAGATTATCTGTGCCCTGACTTTGATTACTCCCACACAAAAGTTCTTGCTTCGAGGAAAATTATGACAGTACCGCACTTAGCATCTCCACCAAAGTGGCTGAGTTCACAAAACCCTTAAGCTGGAGCATTGTCCTCCCCCTCCCCTGCCTCCTCCCCCTCCCCTCCCCCTCATTTTAAACACCACAGTACCTATGAATTTGCTAGACTTTCTTTCTGTCAAAAATTGCAGAAATTAGTTGAAGATGTGGGGTTATCTTCAATCCAACCAACTTACATAATTCTGTCTGACATTTTGAAAGGAGCAACTCATATATTTATGTCTGACATTTTGAGAAAATGAGTCTTTCATGGCAGCCGGATGGTGCCAAGGAAAATCAGAGACCAACATTGTCATTAAATACATGCGGGGGAAAAATTCACTTTTCTGGGCTTTGGCTGAAAATGAGGGCAGGCAGGACTATGATTTTTTTAAGCTGTCTTCTAGTGCCACATGTGCATTATTGTTTTAATTAAACTCTCATCCTTTAACTTTTTTTCTCACATCTCATCCCTTAATTTCTTTTCCTTTTCTTCCTTGCTTCCCTCCTTCCTAGCTTTCCTTCTTCCTTCCTTCCTTCCTTCCTTCCTTCCTTCCTTCCTTCCTTCCTTCCTTCCTCCCTCCCTCCCTCCCTCCCTCTCTCCCAGGAAAGAGTGAAAGAAGAAAGGAGATACTCACTTACTTACTTTGGAGATAAACTATTGGCTAAAGAAGGAAAAAAAAAAATGAGATAATGGCTACTGTATAAATACAATGTTTTGAAAAAAAGGTAAAAATTAAGCTAGAAGCAATTTAAGATTCTTTCCTCCATGCAGGTTGAAACAAGTAAATTAAATAGCCATATTGTTATTTAGCATCTCCTAGTGGCCTGCTGGCATATGAACCATTTATAAAACAGGCATTCACAGCTTATATTCTGCTTCCTGTTGTATGGGTAACGACTGCTATATTCAATTAATTGAGTAAGAAAAAAATGTTTTAAAGATCCCCATAATGTGCACTGCACAAGACAGCAGTCATTCATTCCCAACAGCAGAGCCACAGGCCGTGTCCCACTGAGTGACTTCTAATGCTCCTGGCTGAGGTATTATTTAAGTTTCCTGTATCTAATCACAGTCTCAATCACTGATATTTATGCTGCCTGGCCTCCAGTATGTTTTCTAATGCAGAACAAAACTCCTTTAGGAACCCTATTCGTATACACAGCACCGGACTGGACAGCAGAAAGAATGCCAAGTGGGATCTAAACATGGGGGAAAATGTAATATTTTCATGGTGCTATAACAAACAGGCACCTGTAGAAATAGTTTCTCATAAAACGGAGAGAGAAAAGAAAAGGAATAACTCAATGATAGTGACAACAGGAACCAATTAAAAAAAAATGACTAACAAGGCGTTATGACAGATGATAAAACAGAGCCAGATACAACCTCCCTTTCACCAGAAGTAGATGCAGCTAGTTTATCTGTGGATATGATTTCATGTAAATAACCTACAATGGACTACAGAACAGAGTTCACTTCCTACCTTCACAAAGAAAAATAATAATGAGTAATAAAAAGTGATGCCTGAAAACAAAATGTAGGCTCTTAAATGTTTGCTTGACCTAAGAGGTAATCTTTACCCACCCAAAGCATCCAATGTCATAATATTTGCAAAAAGGTAGCCAATCCTTTTATTTATATTTAAATATCACTTCCATTACTTAGAAGCTTATTCCATACTTAATAAACATGCAGAATTCCATTTTTATAAGAATACACTCTATTAAGACAACATAAAAATGAATAGACATGAGCACCATTGCAACATACACATATTTACACTGTAATGACCAACTCTGGTTTTAGCACTTTGTTTTGGAGAATTAGCACCAAATAAGTTCATTTGGAATCATCTTTTCTTTATTTTTCTCGGCAGCCCTTTAGCAAAAAACACTAATCTGAAACCCTATCTTAAAACACGTAGTGTGGACCAAACAGAGGCTGTCCGCATATGCTTGACTAAATTACTTGATTTATTTCTCTTGGCTGATATTACTTCTGGAAAAATAATCTTGGGTTCTGTGTTTAGCTGTCTAAATAGAAGTTCTATTAATCCACAGATCTCGTAAGCAGTGAATATTCCGGCAATTTATTGGAAGAAGGTGTAAATTCACTCTGCCCTTTCTGCTGGTGCACCAAATCCTGGCAGTGGCTTACCCAAGGGAGATTGTGCAGAGAAAGCAGAGACTCCTGTTTGACCCCTGCTGGCGATCAATTTATGACCTTAAGCATAGAGCTTGATAGCCCTTGCAATTCTATATTAGCTTTTGTAACTCTTGGTATTATTCTTATTCATATAAATGTCAAATTCCTATGGTAACCTGACCCAAAGTGTTCGTAACCTCAGTTTACACCCTTTAAAACATCTCAGAAGCGGAGAGATTACATTAAATGTTATATATTTTAAATTAAACACCCAAGAAAAGGAATTAAAAAGAACAGTTTCTGCTCCTAAACACAGGATATACCATGCTGTGTGAAAGCTGATAATTTAAGAAATATGGATAGCATGGGAGAACGTGGTCTTCCAATAATAACGAAATAAGCACTGTCTTTCACTGAAGGGTAAGCAGTGAAGAATTAGACAAACCGGGGCTAGGGAGGCAACCGACTTTCTAAGACTATCTTCTGTGGCGTACAATGATTTTGTCTTCAAATATGGCACGTGCAGGTGTGGGGCTGCTAGTTATAGGCTGTAATAGTGGGCTGGCTACCTGCAAAATAGCCAAACCAGGAAGGCAATCATTTCCGCCCATTCCCGAGTCCTGCTCTATCTAGATGCCGATGCCTTCTAGGGAGCGGAGAGATGTGGCTGTGCTGGGTAATGGGACCTGTGGCTCCCTTGACCTAACATAGGACTATATTCTTCCCAAACCAGCAAAACCTCTTCTGTCCTTCCTGTGGTCTTTTCTGCTGTAAGATTCTAGGAGACTCTCCACACCCTACGAGCTAGTCTTGTGATGACCACAACAGAAAACATCCAACAAAGATGTAAGAGGTTTATGTATTAGGCACCGTATTAGGTGCTGAGGGTACATACACATGAAAAGCCTCATGAAGTTATGTGGGGGAGGGGGAGTCTTTGGTGGGGAGACCCATGCACAGAGAACGTGCTAAGCACCATCATGGAGATTAACTACAAGGAGATTATACATGTAGTATAGACTGCAAAATTCCTGACAGTATAAATCAGTGGTCGGTGGTATAATTGCCTTTGTTATTCTTTCTTTTTTATTTTTTTAAAGATTATTTATTGAGAGAGAGAGAGGGCATGAGCAGGGGAGGGGCAGAGAGAGAGAGAGAGAGAGAGAGAGAGAGAGAGAGAGAGAGAGAGAAACACAGAGAGAGAGAATCCCAGGCAGGTTTCTCACTGTCCACACAGAGCCCTATGTGGGGCTCAGACTCATAAACCATGAGATCATGACCTGACCCAAAACCAAGGGTCGGACACTTGACTGACTGAGCCACCCAGGTGCGACTGTTATTCTTTCTTATACTAGAAGTAATGGGGGAGCTATGGGAGAATTTTTGTAAAAAAAAAATATATATATGTGTGTGTGTGTGTGTGTATGTATGTATGTATATATATGGTTTGTATTTTAGAAAGAACACTTCTGGCAATGAAGTGAAGTGTGGACTGTAAGGTGTGAGCCTGGAGTTAGGGAAGGGATTCCAGAGGTAGCACAATCTCCCTGAGAACTTCCTCAGGGGTCCCGGGTGGCCCAGTCAATTAAGCATCCCACTCCTGAATTCCACCCAGGTCATGATCTCATTGTTCGTGGGACTGAGCCCCGTGGCGGACTCTGTGCTGACAGTGTGGAGCCTGCTTGGGATTCTGTCTCCCTCTCTCTCTGCCCCTCCTCTGCTTGCTCTCTATCTCACTCTCAAAATAAATAATAAACTAAAAAACATCAACAAAAACAAAAGACCTTCCTCAACGTGGCAGTGACAGAGGGGGTGAGGAGGCAGACACAAGTCCTCATGCAGATTGAATTCATGGGACCTGGTGGCAGACTAGATTGGGTGGAGGAAAGTGAGAGGAAGCCCAGAAAACAAAAAAACTCCCCAAAACAAAGCTTCTGATTTGGGTGGATGGATAGTGGGGCCTTTTCCTACCGTAAAGAGCGGGACAGAAAGAGGAAGTATGAAAGGTGGAGCCTGAATGCTTGAGGACACCCAAGTGGAAAGTTCTCATTCAGAAGCCAGTTGGGTAAGACAGACAGATGGATATGAAGGGGGGAAAAGGGGGCCGGAGAGCTGGAGGGAGGTGGGGGGAGGGACTGACTGAAACTGAAAGCCAGTCAAGGAGGCCGGGGGGGTTGGCCAACATAAGAGAGAAGAAAACTAAAGAAGGAAGGCTGCCTGCTCGAATTCCTACACTTAGGAATTTGACAAGAGTGAGTAGCAAGCAGGTCAGCCGATCAAGGAGCAGAAGGAGGGTGGGGAAGGTGGAGGCAGACAGCAGGGGAGATGGTTCTACAGAGAAAGTGGGCCATGGGGACAATAAAGTACAGAGGTAGCAGAGGTAAATGCAGGCTGGGGGGGGGGGGGGGGGTGGTGCCGGTAGGGCTCTCGAGAACACCAATTACTGAAAAGTAGGAAAGAATAAAACTCATCCAGAGAAAGTTAAGAAAAAAAAAAAAAAGGAACAAAATCACAGAACTTTTGAGTTAGGATGGAATTTAAAATCGTTTAGCTACTCCTTTTTATTTTACAGATGAGGAAACTGAGGAAATGCTAACTCATATTCTGCCATGACAATCAGAAGCAGCAGTAAAAAGAAATCTTTGCTAATTAGGGTTGCTGATACACATTTTAAAAATTGTTTTCATGAGTGGCAATAAAAATAATATCTGAAGAAAGGGCTAATAAATGACCATGCTGTATTATTCTCTTTAGGGTTAAGGAGTATTCAAAAAATTTTTTAAATACTTATTCAATCTAAGTTCTCCTTTATAAAGATAACTGGCAAATATGAAAAGGTCTTGAAAAAATTTAACAGATTTACATAGGCAATTAAATGTTCCAATATGGGGGTGCCTGGCTGGTTCAGTAGGTAGAACATGCGAGTCATGATCTCCGGGTTGTGAGTTCAAGCCCCACGTTGAGTGTGGAAACTACTCAAAAATAAAAAATAAAAAAAATCTTTAAAAAAATGTTCCGGGGGCGCCTGGGAGGCTCAGTCGGTTTAAGCACCCAACTTTGGCCCAGGTCATGATCTCCCAGTTTGTGAGTTCAAGCCCCACGTCGGGCTCTGTGTAGACAGCTCAGAACCTGCAGCCTGCTTCAGATTCTGTGTCTCCCTCTCTGTCCCTCTCCTGCTCATGCTCTGTCTCTCTCTCAAAAATAAACATTAAAAAAAAAAGTTCCTAATTTCTATATTTTCTAGAATCAAGATGAAGCTTTGAATTCCAGACTTTCCACACGTATACCTTCTCTGATTTTTAGTTTTTCAACCGTAGACATGAAAATAGCACCTTGCGCTTTGCACAGTTATTGTAAGAGCTAAATAAAATTATGAATTGAAAAGAACCTAAAGCACCATAAACGGCACTCTACTTAGAGCGGTGCTTCTTCAATGATTTCTGATTAAGAAATAATTCCCTCCACTTCATTATGGACAGATACATTTTAAAAACACAACTACTGAAATGAATTACTTGAAAACATATCGTAAATTTGATGTCTCACGAATGCTGAATTACTTTAAAAGTTTCTAAGTGCTCACTTTTGATTTCAGTAATAACCTTGTACATCGGGGACCAAAAGTTTGCAGAGGGGCACTGGTCTATAAGCCACTGCTGGAGCAGTACTTACAGCTCAGTGTGTGTCACAGGACAGCACAGCAGCTAAACGGCACCAGCTGGAGGACTAGGTGACCTGGACTCAAATTCTCTACCACCTGCTACCTACCCACACTCACCCCGGACTGTGTGTCAGCGTCCTCATCTGTAAAATGTGGATGTCAGTAGCATGCCTCTCCGGGCTACTGTAGGAATTAGAGGAGTTTCTACAAACCAACCAATCTGAACAGTGACCGGAACATTTTTTTTTCTTTAATTTTATTATTAATTTTTTTACTTTTACATCTAAATTAGTTAGCATATAGTGCAACAATGATTTCAGGAGTAGATTCCTTAGTGCCCCTTACCCATTTAGCCCATCCCCCCCTCCCACAACCCCTCCTGTAACTCTCTGTTTGTTCTCCATATTTATGCGTCTCTTATGTTTTGTCCCCCTCGCTTTTATATTATTTTTGTTTCCCTTCCCTTATGTTCATCTGTTTTGTTTTGTAAAGTCCTCATATGAGTGAAGTCATGTGATTTCTGTCTTTCTCTAATATCACTGAGCATAATACCCTCCAGTTCCATCCACCTAGTTGCAAATGGCAAGATTTCATTCTTTTTGATTGCTGAGTAAGACTCCATTGTATGTGTGTGTGTGTATTGTATATATACATATATGTATATATGTATATATTATATATATGTATATACACATATGTATGTATGTGTATATATATGTATATGTATATATAGTATATATGTATATGTACATATATATTGTGTATATATATGTGTGTATGTATATATATGTATATATATACAATATGTATATATACAATACACACAATATGTATATAAATACAATATGTATATATACAATACACAGTATGTGTATTATATGTATATATACATATATATGTATATATACATATGTATGCATGTGTATATATATTGTATATATATTGTATATATATGTATATGTATATATGTATTGTTATATATATGTGTGTGTGTGTATGTATGTGTATATATATGTATATATATATATACAATACAATATATATATATAATACACACAATATGTATATAAATACAATATGTATATATAAAATACACACACACACACACACACACACCACATCTTCTTTATCCATTCATCCATCGATGGACATTTCGGCTCTTTCCATACTTTGGCTATTGTTGATAGTACTATAAACATGGGGGTGCATGTGCCCCTTCAAAACAGCATACCTGTATCCCATGGATAAATGCCTAGTAGTGCAACTGCTGGGTCATAGGATAGTTCTATTTTTATTGAGGAACCTCCATACTGTTTTCCAGAATGGCTGCACCAGCTTGCATTCCCACCAACAGTGCAAAAGAGATCCTCTTTCTCTGCATCCTCAACAACATCTGTTGTTGCCTGAGTTGTTATTAATGTTGGCCATTCTGACAGGTGTCAGGTGATATCTCATTGTGGTTTTGATTTGTATTTCCCTGATGATGAGTGATGTTGAGCATTTTTTCACGTGTCGGTTGGCCATCTGGATGTCTTCCTTGGAGAAGTGTCTATTCCTGTCTTTAGCCATTTCTTCACTCGATTGTTTTTTGGGTGTTGAGTTTGAAAAGCTCTTTATGGATTTTGGATACTAACCCTTTATTTGATATGTCATTTGCAAATATCTTCTTCCATTCTGTCAGTTGCCTTTTAGTTTTGCTGACTGTTTCCTTCACTGTGCAGAAGCTTTTTATTTTGATGAGGTCCCAGTAGTTCATTTTTGCTTTTGTTTCCCTTGCCTCCAGAGACATGTTGAGTAAGCAGTTGCTGCGGCCAAGATCAAAGAGGTTTTTGCCTCCTTTCTCCTCGGGGATTTTGATGGCTTCCTGTCTTATGTTTAGGTCTTTCATCCATTGTGAGTTTATTTTTGTGTACGGTGAAAGAAAGTGGTCCAGATTCATTCTTCTGCACGTCGCTGTCCAGTTTTCCCAGCACCACTTGCTGAAGAGACTGTCTTTATTCTATTGGATATTCTTTCCTGCTTTGTCAAAGATTAGTTGGCCATAGCTTTGTGGGTCCATTTCTGGGTTCTCGATTCTGTTCCATTGATCTTGAGTGTCTGTTCTTGTGCCAGTACCATACTGTCTAGATGATTACAGCTGTGTAGTGTAGCTTGAAGTCTGGGATTGTGATGCCTCCTGCTTTGGTTTTCTTTTTCAAGATTGCTTTGGCTATTCGGGGTCTTTTCTGGTTCCATACAAATTAGGATTATTTGTTCTAGCTCTGTGAAGAATGCTAGTGTTATTTTGATAGGGATTGCACTGAATATGTAGATTGCTTTGGGTAGTATTGATATTTTAACAATTTTGTTCTTCCTATGCAGGAGCATGGAATATTTTTCCATTTTTTTGTGTCTTCTTCAATTTCTTTCATCAGCTTTCTATAGTTTTCAGTGTACAGATTTTTCACCTCTTTGGTGAGATTTATTCCTAGGTATTTTACGGGTTTTGGTGCAACTGTAAATGGGATCGATTCCTTGATTTCTCTTTCTGTCGCTTCATTGTTGGTGTATAGGAATGCAACCGATTTCTGTGCGTTGATTTTATATCCTGCAACATTGCTGAATTCATGAATCAATGCTAGCAGTTTTTTGGTGGGATCCTGCGGGTTTTCCATATAGAGTATCATGTCATCTGCGAAGAGTGAAAGTCTGACCTCCTCCTGGCCAATTTGGATGTGTTTTCTTTCTTTGTGTTGTCTGATTGCAAAGGCGAAGACTCCCAACACTATGTTGAATAACAGTGGCGAGAGTGGACATGCCTGTCTTGTTCCTGACCTTAGGGGGAAAGCTCTCAGTTTTTCCCCATTGAGGATGATATTAGCATTGGGTTGTTTATTTGTGGCTTTTATGATCTTGAGGTATGATACTTCTTTCCCTACTTTCTTGATGGTTTTTATCAAGAAAGGATGCTGTATTCTGTCAAATGCTTTCTCTGGATCTATTGAGAGGATCACGTGGTTCTTGCCCTTTCTTTTATTTATGTGATGAATCACATTGCTTTGTGGGTATTGAACTAGCCCTGCATCCCAGGTATAAATCCCACTTGGTCGTGGTGTGTAATTTTTTTAATGTATTGTTGGATCTGGTTGGCTAATATCTTGTTGAGGATTTTTGCATCCATGTTCATCACAGAAATTGGTCAATAGTTCTCCTTTTTAGTGGGGTCTCTGTCTGGTTTTGGAACCAAGGTAATGCTGGCTTCATAGAAAGAGTTTGGAAGTTTTCTCAGAACATTTTAATGTATACATTTTTAATATTTATTCATTTCTATTTATTCATTTCTGAAAGAGGGAGAGAGAGACCGAGCGCAAGTAGGGGAGCAGCAGAGAGAGAGGGAGACACAGAATCCGAAGCGGGCTCCAGGCTCTGAGCTGTCAGCACAGAGCCCAACATGGGACTCGAACTCATGAACTGTGAGGTCATGACCTGAGACAAAGTCGGACGCTTAACGACAGAGGCACCCAGGCGCCCTGTGACTGGAACATTCTAAATGCTGAACAAGTATTAGTAATTAATATAAATATTATTTGAAAAAAGTTAGCACTAATACACATACACACACACGCACACACACAATCATGACTCTCAGGGTAAATATTTTTACGCTAGGGCTGTTAATTTGCGTATTTTTGTTGTTTTTTCTTTATTTGGAAAAAATGGGGATTTATTTTAGCCAAGAAAAATGGAAAATATTATGTATTTTATCGTTTTAAAACTCACTGAAATTTAATCAATAGTTGTTTTTGGGTTTGCTTGGTTTTTTTTTTCAGCTCTCTGTGTACCAGGAGACTTAAAGTTCTCAAGAGGTTTCTATTAAACTTAGTTTTTTTTTAAATCATTTTAAGTAAAATTCAGGGAATTATACTATAAAAGTTTTTAAGATGTAATCTGACTATTTTCTAAGTAGAAAAACTCTTTAAAATTTAATTATATCATGATTCTTGAAAGCACAACTTATTTAAAATGGAGAAAAAAGAATACAACGCATTAGAACAGTTGATCAGAGTTAGAACAAACTGGACAATGACATCTTTTTTCCAGGAAAAAAAAAAAAAAACAACTCAGAAGAATAATGTGTTTTCCAATCATACAATTAAAAAGACTGAATCGTAATAAATTAGGAGAAAGCATATGAAAAAGAGTCATTACTGCACAGTTCAATTAAAACAGTATTTTCTAAAAAAAAAAAAAAAAGCTTAATGTTTGGTCTTATCAACATGGCTAGACTAAAACCAATTTTCTCTAAACACTACGGGAAGAAAAATCTGTTCATTTTAAAGCCTATTAGTGAGAAACCATCGATTTCATTGATCAGAATAGATTAATTTATCAGGAGAAAATTCCTGTAAGAATCTCAGACACTTAAAATAAATAAAAGCAAAGACACATCATGCCATGGACCCCACACAAATCAGAGCAAATATCGGGTGGGAAATAAGTTTGCAGAGACAAATACAGAAAAATGTTCATTTTCTTCTATTTCTTGTAACATGAAAGTGCTCGGTAATTGTGGCAATGCCACGTCCACCATTCTGGGCATCTAGACCTGCGGAGGCTCACAGGAGAAATACATGTAGGACTTTGCACGTACTTTGTGATCTAGTGTGACCGAGGCAGTTAGTGGTGGGAGATGCCCCACATGGTACAGAAACACAAGAAATGCTCTCCACGAGGCTGAGGCCATTGCCATGGGCATGCTAAAAGGACATCGAGGACAAGAAAAAACTGTGGTGAAATGGACTCCTGTTTGGTATTAGAAAGAAAACAAAATAAAACAAAACCAAAACCCTAGAAGTGACATTTCTTTAAAAAAAAATTTTTTTTTTAACGTTTCATTTATTTTTGAGACAGAGAGAGACAGAGCATGAACAGGGGAGGGTCAGCGAGAGGGAGACACAGAATCTGAAACAGGCTCCAGGCTCTGAGCTGTCAGCACAGAGCCCGACGTGGGGCTCGAACTCACGGACCGCGAGATCATGACCTGAGCTGAAGTCGGAGGCTTAATTGACTGAGCCACCCAGGCGCCCCAGGCATTTCTTTAAGTCTTTCATAAAATGGTATTTTCTGATAATCACTGAGAACAACTGATAATATGTCCGAATATGGTTTAGCTTATAAGGCTGTGTCAGTAGATACAAAGCTAAAAAACTGAAGTCAGAACTGAAATCACTATCACCACCACCAACAATAAAAACTAAAGACCATCAACTGGCTCATGTGCAAAACCAGGTATGATACCCAAGAGAAAAAAATTCGATGCTTAGAATTAGAACTACAAATTGAATTCTTCTTTAGGGGAAGTTCTCAAACTGGAACATGAGAATGTTTTTAAAAGTACATGTAGGGGCGCCTGGGTGGCTCAGTCGATTAGGCCTCCCCGACTCTTGGTTTCGGCTCAGGTCATGATCTCACGATTCATGAGTTCGAGCCCTGTGAGCTGAGAGGGTGGAGCCTCTCCCTTGCTCTCTGCCCCTCCCCCACTCACGCTCTATCTCTCTCTCAAATAAATAAATAATTTTTTTTTTTAAAGTACATGCAGGGGCAGAGATTGTTGGTGTCCCCTCCATTTCCATTCCCTTCATCTCCCACAGAAGCAGATTTTCAGCTAGATACACGGACGTCTGGAAGAAACACTATTACTTCCCAGTTTCCCTTGCACCTCGAGATGGCCATCTTCTACTCTAAGAGACATAAGTGGTAGTGTCACATACAGCTCCAAGATGAGCTTTAAAGATAGGGAAGGAGAGAGAGATACACCTTTCTCGTTCTCCTTTTTACTAGCTACTAGGCAGATTAGTGGATGGATTTTAAGCAGCCACCATGGACCACGACACGGAACTCGTGGATAGCTGAGCACCAAGACAGAATCCTGGGTCCTTGCTACGTCTCACCAGCACCAGATGACTGACCACCTACTAAATATATTTTTTCCTATGTGATGGAGTAATATACACCTCCCTTATTTGTGATATTATTTTTTGTTTTTGGTCATTCACAGCCCAGACAAAATTTACCTAAAGTTGAATTCTACAAGTAACAGTACCTAGAAGGATGGCATTAGTTTAGCTGTGCAGCAGGTAGGAAGTACTCTTGCTGCAGACTGGAAAGCTAATTAATGTTACATGTTAGCAAAATACTTGGTCAAAGAGTCAACTGCTGAACCTCAGTAGACAGACCAATAGTTGCTCAGTCTACAGCAGCAGATGTGCTAACAAATTTCAAAATGTGAAGTATCAGCCTGCTCCTTCTTTTTGCTCTTAGCAACAAAGAAGTCAGACTAGGAGTGACCAACTGTAAACTGAGATTGAAGAAAAATATCCCTTGAATTATAATCTACATTGACTGAGAATCCTGTGATCTTGAGGTCTGCAAGTTTGCAAAAGCCAAGCAAACCAATTATAGGAACTGGCTACAATGCCATCCCTACCTAAGACAGATTATGTGCCGCGCCATATACTTGCCCAGTTTCCTGGAAGCAGTGGGATTATGAGTGTCTCAGATGGCCTCTAGGGAGTCATCACTAAATTCAGAGTTGGGGGAGGAGGGCATAGGATAGAGGCCAATAAATAAAATATAGAGTCTTCAGGTTCAATGCTATGCCCGGACATGCTTTTGACTCCACTTGTTTATTGAACTGACAAGAAATAAACAGATCAGAAGCATACTAAATTTTTAAGGGAAAAGGGTTGCAAAAGATGTACCATGACGGTCTGCAGAGTACGTATCTGTGCAACTTCCAGATCTGAAATCAGCAACAGAAGGAAGCAGGCATGAAGTATTAGAATCCAGCCAGAACAGCATTCTCTCTAATGCCCAACCCAGAGATGGCCTTGCAGACCGGAGCAATACAGGACAATCAGCTAGAAGGCCCATCCCTTCCCACAGGGATGTCACGGTTCTTCAGATGAGGTAACAAAGAATGTCCTTCAGTGCTAGGGCAGAATGTTGTGATTCTACAAAGCAGGATTCAGTAATTTCCACTGAATAATAGCTGATAGGTGCTTCCCATTCCCCCAATATTAAATGGGACTTTCAAAAATTTATGATCTTATTTCTACTCCATTTTAAATGGGGACTTTGGGGACTTTGCAGCTGCATTTGGACCTTCTGAAAAGGACAGCATCGACCATAAACCATGGATATACAAAAGGACAGGGTAACTGGATGGGGCTAGGGTGGGTCAACTCTGTACATAGCAATGAGTGGCCAAAAGAGTGAGACTGTGGGAGAATACTAATTGTTCTCCACTATCTCATCTGCCCTCATTTTCAGCAGACCCCGACGTTTTCAGATGGGTGCAAGGCCACTCAAATTAAAGACTACATTGCTTAGCCTTTCTTTCTGCTAAGTGCAGACATGTGACTAGGTTCTGACTATTTAGATAAAATCACAGTGACATGTGTAACTATGGGAAAGTATTTAAAAGGGAAGAACACATTTCCTCTTTTGCCCCTCACCTGCCTACAGACTGGAATGTAAATTTGATCGCTGGCGCTTAAGCAGCCATCTTGGACCATGAGATGAAAGCTATATCCTGTATCCCTGACATGCTCGAACTTTACGCAGCTCTACTGCCTAGCTCTGGACCTCATTTACATGACTGAAAAACTTCCACTTTCTTTATGCCATCACTTTCTTCTGTCACTTTCAGACAACTGAACTATAACTTTTATACATACAAATATACACATGTACACGTGTGTAATCTAGGTAAACCCTTTCTCTATAGATTTTATATCATCAACAAAATCAAACCAGTTAAGTATCCTTGTCTAAAGAAAGGAGATTGGTTTTCTGTAAGACCTGTAATTCAGTGTTTCCTTCTTGTCCATGGAAAGCCTATAATCAACACTTAAGCTCTGCCCTCCTATACTAGAGTTAATACTGGGGTTTTACTATACTTACCAAACACAGTGGCTCTAAGTATGTGTATAATATTAACCATGATTTAAGAATGTCAGTCCCTAGGGGTGCCTGGGTGGCTCAATTGGTTAAGCATCCGGTTTCGGCTCAGGTCATGATTTCATGGTTCGTGGGTTCGAGCCCCATGTTGGGTTCTGTGCTGACAGCTCAGAGCCTGGAGCCTGCTTCGGATTTTGTGTCCCCTTCTCTTTCTGCCCCTCCCCTGCTTGTGTTCTGTCTGTAAATCTCTCTCAAAAGTAAACAAACATTGGGGAGCCTGGGTGGCGCAGTTGGTTAAGCATCCGACTTCAGCCAGGTCACGATCTCGTGGTCCGGGAGTTCGAGCCCCGCGTCAGGCTCTGGGCTGATGGCTCAGAGCCTGGAGCCTGTTTCCGATTCTGTGTCTCCCTCTCTCTCTGCCCCTCCCCCGTTCATGCTCTGTCTCTCTCTGTCCCAAAAATAAATAAACGTTGAAAAAAAAAAAGTAAACAAACATTAAAAAAAAAGAATGCCGGGGCGCCTGGGTGGCGCAGTCGGTTAGGCGTCCGACTTCAGCCAGG
>NW_024412467.1:5867169-5909318 GCF_014898765.1 Herpailurus yagouaroundi
AAAAAAAAAAAAAAAAAAAAGAATGCCATTTTCTAGAAGACAGTCATCAGGTTTTACCAAGCTCTTAATATTCTACACCCAACAAGTGTCTGACACACAGTCTGTATCCAATAAATATTAGTTGAATAAATGCAAGTCTTTGGCTCCTTTGAAATTAACATCAATTCACAATTGACTTTTTGGTCCTGTTTCCAGAATTTAAATTGGTCAGATTCTAATAGTCTGAAATTCAATCTCTAAAAACAATGATGGGTTACATCACTCTCTCTTTTTCCCACTGTTTGCTGCTGACTTCGTGATGGCACCTTTCAGATAATCCTGCCAAGTCTAGTACAACATTCCAAATTACACGCACTGCATATGCTATGCTCCTCTGATTTCTTCCTGGGTTTTGATAAGAACATAAGGTCTTAGATAATAATGAGGGTTCAGGAAACGTCCATCAGAGAACGATGATAAGGATGAGGATGGGAAGTCAGAGTAACCAGAGCAACGGATCCCCCTGTGCCAGCAGCAAGTGATGAAATGATCAGTGTTAGGAACAGAGACTGCTCACGGGCAGGGGTTCGAGCTGGACACTGAATACATTTGGTTCTAGGAAGGAAGGGTAAATAGGACACAGAAGTTAGGCCTCACAAAGTTTCTGCCACACAGCAGATTACGTAGGACGATAGCTCTGTGACACCTCGCCATTAGTACAGCATTTTATTTGACTTGTACACACACTTGATGAACACACTGTGCAGTTCATAGTTAGAGATGTTGTGACACATAAACCAGTCATTATCTCCTTGTACTACTTCTTCCCTGTGCTCACAATCGAACACAGCTTATCATCTGTTTATGCAGAGGCTCTCCACCTGCTTGGGGAGTGAGAGCAAAAGGGAGGGAGGGGATACTGACTAGAGAAAGGTGTAGTAAAGTTTTGGAAGAAGGTATGTGTAATCTGAAATTTTCTGTCTAACAATACAGTGCAATCCTCAATTAGAAAATTATGATCATCCCTAATGTTTTTAAAAATGACCCCATCTGGAAAGGCAAGATGCCACAGCAGCAATGAAAAGCACGTGGAGGGGCGCCTGGGTGGCGCAGTCGGTTGAGCGTCCGACTTCAGCCAGGTCACGATCTCACGGTCCGTGAGTTCGAGCCCCGCATCAGGCTCTGGGCTGATGGCTCGGAGCCTGGAGCCTGTTTCCGATTCTGTGTTTCCCTGTCTCTCTGCCCCTCCCCCGTTCATGCTCTGTCTCTGTCTGTCCCATAAATAAATAAAAACGTTGAAAAAAAAATTAAAAAAAAAAAAAAAAGAAAAGAAAAGCACGTGGAGGTTCGCAGGCTGGAGCGTGAACCTGAACTCTGGCAGTATCTGCACAGTAGCTTTGGACAAGTCGCTGTGTGCCTCAATTTCCTCACCTGTCAAATGGGGGTAATAATATTTTCCCATCTGGTATGAGCCATTGTGAAAATTAAATGAGCCAATCCACATAAAGTACTTAGGTACTTAGCACATTGCTTCCGACATATTATACACTGAATACATATCGCCTTATAATTATTGTTAGCTATAAGCCAGCAGGAGTTCACAGAACAGAGAATCTTTAAGAATAAAGAGTTTTCTGTTCTACCAAAGGGAATGGATCAGTTTCTCTGCAAAGAACAGGAGATTTTCTTGTTTATGAAAAGAGAACTTTAATTAAAATAGAATGAGAGGGGGGCGCCTGGGTGGCGCAGTCGGTTAAGCGTCCGACTTCAGCCAGGTCACGATCTCGCGGTCCGTGAGTTCGAGCCCCGCGTCGGGCTCTGGGCTGATGGCTCGGAGCCTGGAGCCTGTTTCCAGTTCTGTGTCTCCCTCTCTCTCTGCCCCTCCCCCGTTCATGCTCTGTCTCTCTCTGTCCCAAAAATAAATAAATGTTGAAAAAAAAAAAATAGAATGAGAGGTAGTACTCTAAGCCTTAACCTCTCTGGTTCCAGAGTAAATACCATGCATTCAGCCAATATGTATTATCCCCGCCTCTTGCTCAAGTGGCCCTGGATGCTGTGCACACAGCATAGCAAAATGGGGGTCAAGGAGGACAAACTGAGCACCGTGCTCAGAACTGGGCATGCAGTCAACAGAGGACCACAGAGACACTACTACATCTCAACAGCTCTTGAGCACTTACGGTATTGGGGAAAGAAAATAATCTAAGAAGTATTTATTTTTTCCTCCAGAGCACCTAGCTCAGCACCCGCTTCCAAGAGGCTACTCTAGCTGGCATTTGACCCTTATCATTTTCACTTTCCTAAAACTGCTACGTCCCTTGGCTTCCATGGTGCCATTTCCTCCTTCGTCTTCCCCTACATGGGCCTGACCCTGCCTTTTCACCCTCATCACAGGATCCCTTCACCTTTTCTATCACCCAAATGCCACTCTTCCCGAATCCCCTGTTCTTAGCCTTCCATTTTCTTTCTGCTGGATGATCTCATCAACCACAGCTTCATCTGCCACTCAAAAGCTAATTACTCACAAACATGTATCTCTACATCCTCATCTCCTTCCTGGGCTCTTAGCCCACCTTTTGTATAGTCTACAGGGGCTCTCCCTTGGGTTTTCTTTTCTTTCTTTTTTTTTTTTTTCTTAAACATTTATTTTGAGTGAGAGAAGGAGAGAGTGCACGTGTGAGCAGGGGAGGGGCAGAGAAAGGGAGACAGAGAGAGAGAATCCCAGGCAGGCTCCATGCTGTCAGCGAAGAGCCTGACGTGGGGCTCAATCCCATGAACCATGAGATCACGACCTGAGCCAAAATCAAGAGTTGGACGCTTAAATGACTGAGCCACCCAGTTCTCATCTCCCCTGGATTTTCTATACAGGTATTGCAAATTCAGTATGTCCCAAACCAAACTCATTTTTTTCTATCCAAATTCTTCCTTCCTCTCATTTTCCCTCTTCTATTAGGTTTTGGGATAAAACACCATCCTTGACACTCATGCATACCTTTCTCACCTTCCCTTAGAAGCACTGTAAATTTTACTTCATTATTATGTGTCGAGTCCACCTTACTGTCTCCCATCGCTAGAGCACCGTGCCTTAGATTAGCACAACAGTACGGCACAATGATGGAGCTGCTCAGGCATCACAGGATCTGAGTTTTCACTGAGTTTCTATCACTGATTAGTGATTGCCTGACCATGGGAAAATTACTTAACATCCTTGGGACTTAAGGATTAAATAAGCGAACATATGTCACTGCCCTAGAGCAGTGCTTGGCACAAAAGTACAACTTAAAAATATTAGCCACTGGCTTTATTATTATCACCATATTAAGTATTACTATTGGTATTGATATCGCTGCATTTATTACAGAGCTGAGAACAAAACTGATAAATAAAAAAAAATGAGTGATTGAATCAATATTATTGTTAGGAAGATTGCTGTGCAGCAGAAACTGAAGACCTACTTTATTATGCATTAAATCACTGTGGGCTCTCACCAAGTCTTTTTAGCCAGTCTGAACTCTGATGCTCACTTTAAAAAGTGCAGATTAGGGGCGCCTGGGTGGCTCAGTCGGTTAAGTGTCTGACTCTTGATTTCAGCTCAGGTCATGATCTCAAGGTCTGTGAGATCAAGGCCCTTGTCGGACGCTGTGCTGACAGCACGGGGCCTGCTTGGGATTCTTTCTCTCTCTGCCCCTCCCCTGCTTGTATGCTCTCTCTCTCAAGATAATTAAACAAACATTAAAAAAAATTAAAGTGGAGACTAAAAATACCTATCTTACATACTTCTGTGACTACATCATGACGTAACATGTGAGCCCTGTGGAATATGAAAAGCACTCTATCAATGAAAGGAAAAATGCTTACTATCAGTACATGTTATCATACTATGTGACTCGACCCTTACGCTTCCAACAAAACACTGAGGTAGAGAGAATGTACAAAGGATTAAGGGAAAGAAGCTTCTCTTCTCTGTGTTATTTCTGAAAGGAATAACACGATTGCATTGTAATGGAACGATAGAAGGCAGACAGAGGTTAGGAATGATGAGATTTCTCTCCCGACCAGGCTACACAGAAAATGTAAAGCACCAATAGAAGATGTAATTACTTTCAAACCAATGAATCACGTGTAGAGTAATCCTACAATAATGCAGTATTTAGCACATGATGTCAGTATCTTCCAAATGTAAATATAATACCATGTCAAAAAAAGAAAAAGTGTTTTCTTGCTACATAACTGTTCCAATAATACTTATTCATTCTTTTGAAAAAATGTAAAAGTAGCAAGGGAGGGAGAGGAAGACAACAGAATGTCACTATTTCTTTTTATTTTAAAAAAAAATTTTTTTTTTCAACGTTTATTTATTTTTGGGACAGAGAGAGACAGAGCATGAACGGGGGAGGGGCAGAGAGAGAGGGAGACACAGAATCGGAAACAGGCTCCAGGCTCCGAGCCATCAGCCCAGAGCCCGACGCGGGGCTCGAACTCACGGACGGCGAGATCGTGACCTGGCTGAAGTCGGACGCTTAACCGACTGCGCCACCCAGGCGCCCCAGAATGTCACTATTTCAAAAAGAGGTCCGACAAGAGATAAAATAGCGAACAAGGTCTCACGGACACCCAAGATAACAACCTAGTTAGAGATATTAGAAATGATGGAATAAAGTCAGAAAACAACTTTGAGGGAAGTATTTTGCCTAAATTATTTGGGAGGCGGTTATTCAGTGAATAGAAACGCATCTGGGAATCTGGGAATGCATGTGGAAGAACACTTAATTACCTAGTCCTTGCCGAATCTCTCTCTCTCTTTTTTTTTTTTTTTCCCTCAATTTCTTTTCCTCTATTCTGACAGATATTGCTGCTCAGGTGTCCAAGCCACTAGGAATAAAGCTAGATATAAAAACCGGAATAAAATACAAATTTAGCACAACGTTCTTTCATCAGACTGTGTTCCAGTATGGACACATGGATGATTGGGAGTAACGAAAGAAAGAAATGGGACTCGAGACGTTAATGAGTTAGCATCATCTTGTTTTTGTTTTTTTTTCCCCCCCTTCAGACAGACTGGAAAAGCAGGTCACAGGATAGGCTGGGCAGTGTCAGATAACTCTGTGACTCACTTACAGAAATCAACCTGCCAATGTGATCCCGGCTTTGTGCCCTTGTTGCCCCTTTACTGCCTGAGTCCACAGCAGAGATGGGAGGACAGAGCTTTCTCTGCAAGGCTGTACCTCCCCTCTGGTGAGTCCTCCCTGCTGAAAGGTTCCCTTTTACCCCGAGTGCTCATTGGTTACTGGCTATGGCATTTCACTGGGCAATCTCTGGGTAGAGTCAACTCAGGGGTGCGAATGGATATCACGATGCTAAAGGGTTAATATTCTACAAGCAACATGACAAATTGGCCCAGAATTACACAGCACATTGACAAATGATTACAGCAAATTCTGAGAATGGATAATATTGTGTCATTTTTAGTCAACACAAAGACACTACAGGAAGGTACAACTTAAGATCTATGCAACTAGCAGGTGAAAACATAACTGGTCGTTAATTCATTCAAAATGCAGCTATGGGGTAAGGGAGATGGACCCGGTCTCCCAGGTTTGAGGTCTGGTTAACATAAACCAAAAGGCCCCTGGACCTCCAACAAAATAATCTGTGGAAACAAAGAGATCTTTTAATATACAAACTCTTTCATGTCTTAAAATGTATCTATCAACAGGACATTCCTTCATCTTCTTTCACACTTTAATGTGTGAATTTGAGGACTCAGAGATTCTTTTCCTCAGCACGAGAACATATGCCTGAGAGAAGAATTCTATGTGTTGTCATTTTGTGAATATATGTGAATATACGGTTTTATGTTGGGGAAGTGACTGAGTTTACTGCTCAAAGGAGGGGGGCCCAATTAAAGTCCGTGTCCAAGGTCCCACCGCCCTAGGAACCCTAAGTATATCACCTTCAACATACCAAAGTGAAAAACCCTCTCATGAGGAAGTTAACTCTTTCAAAATAACATGAAAAAAATACAATTTTATACTTTTTGAAAAAATTCCAGCAATATCTTAAAAAGGTAACAGAAAAACCAGTTCAGTGCCAGTTAATAAAAGGAATAAAACTCATGAGGTATTTATTGAAAATCATAAAGACACCAATCTTTCTGAAACCAGAATGGCACCTTGATGGTATAGTTTGCTTCCGTATCCCTCCAAATCCCATCACACATTTCAAGGAATCATCTTACCCATTCATATAAAAACATCAACTTAATTTTCCAACTGGATTAATAAATCTGAATAGAATAATTTAAGTCATATGATCGTCTGCTCACGACCAGCTGTTTTAAATTAGTATATTAAGTAATTTAGACACTTTTCTTTGCAAAGGTTGCGTGATTTAATAAATTCCCATATGCCTCAGCACGTGGCAGCACCACCAGGTTATCTCCAATCCAGCTGCTGTTAGGAGAACAGTTGCCAACTTTCAAACAACTGCAGAGAATAATGAATCAACTTCAAGCTGGCTCACAAGTAAACTTCTACTGCTCCCAGCTATCACATGGGCTGGTTTCAATGGTAAAGAAAATTAATTAAAGAGATTTCACCTCCCTGTGTTTCAGAAACAGGGAGTCATAAATATCCCTGAATTAGTAGTTTAAAAGCCCCTGTAGCTTCAGGTAGACTTAAACAGTTTGGACTTCTGTCTTAAATGCTATAGGTTGTTTTAAAAACTGGATTTTTTGGGGCGCCTGGGTGGCTGAGTCGGTTAAGCGGCCGACTTTGCCTCAGGTCATGATCTCGCAGTCCATGAGTTCGAGCCCCGCGTGGGGCTCTGTGCGGACAGCTCTGAGCCTGGAGCCTGTTTCAGATTCTGTGTCTCCCTCTCTCTGACTCTCCCCTGTTCATGCTCTGTCTCTCCCTGTCTCAAAAATAAATAAACGTTGAAAAAAAATAAAAATAATAAAATAAAAAATTTTTAAAAATTGGATTTTTTTTTTGACGAGACAGATTAGGATGTGCTCTGTTCCTTATTCGTAACATGAATTTATGAGAAGATTCATACTCATGGAGAAAAAAAATCAAGATTCTCATCTATTAAAGGCTCACTAGGAAAAAAAGGGCTTCAAAAGCTTCAGAGGAAAGAAGACATTAATACAGGAGTTTAAAAAGCAGCTGCAAGAGGAAAGCACCAAACAAGTCATTTTAAGTCACAGTCATTTTATGAATGCACAAAATGGCAAAATGACAGCGTGAGGTCCTCCTTCGAAAAAAGACAATATTTTATTGAATTCTGGTTAAACACTGGACAAAGCAATTTGTGCCGGATCAGTTATCCAGACCAGCAGTGCTACAGAAATCCCTGAGACTTTGGTGTTTCCAACAAGCACTCCTCTACTTGGCATAAAGCCATCTGGTTTTTATAGGGAAAAATAAGCAAAACATCACAGAAGAATCCCCTTACTTCATTTATTTCTAAATATTTGTTACAATTGAAAAGTACTCCCTGGATGGGTGGACCTTCCTGAAAGGACAGGAAACACGTTTTTACTAAGGAGCACAGGTGGACCCCACTGTCCGTGCAGGAGAGAGTGCTGTATGCTTCTTCACAAGCAACAGGGCAGAATGGACAAAATACACAATTTTACGGTTCTGATGAACTGTGTAAAACCATGCAAGGATCACGTGATTAGTCGTGGGGATTTGATTTCTTCTTTTTTTCTGAAGAGTACCTGTAACTTTTCTCAGTCATCTGCTCTCTGTATCAGGGCACCATACTGTCTGCCGTCTACATTTTTCCAACACATCTCGTAAGTTAAAATCTAAGTATGAAATTGTACACCGAGGTGGCTTCTGCCCTCGCTGTACATATACAACACAGAGGTTTAATAAAAAACATTTCAGAGATGCTATCTAGACCCATACTCTACCATTTCAGTGATTCACACTACTTGAAACTGACATTGTGGATGGATGGGTGTGGGATGGGGGCGTCTTCTCCAGGCATCTCCAATACCCTCTCCAGGGATCTCTGATACTTCCAGCAATGGAAACACTAGAGATCCCCAGGCAGAGTACTTCGTTCTGGGATCTTTCCGACAGCAGGGTAGTTCTAGAAAAGCTACAAAGATGCCTCAGGGTAATTCAGAATCCAAAAAAAGGACAATGAGTTTAACCCATGAATAAAGGCAAGAGCCTATTGTCTAACACTTTGGTGTGATCATCTGTTCACCTCTCTGTACCTCATGGATGCTGTTGAAACTGTTCAAGATGCAACAGATTTAAGAGGGCCACCTTTGGAACAACATAAAAGGCTAGCACTTATTGTGAAATTGTTGCCCAGTTGGGTAGCCACAGTAATTCCCCAAACAACTGAGTCAGCACTCACCCAAGTGGAGGAGAAAGAGAGGTGTTGATTCCTTAACCTCACTGAATCGCATTAATGCAACAAACTATTTGGAAAGTGTTCTAGTCTATTCTGCACAACAGGATGCATGTCTCCACTTGGCAAAATCTTGTGCAACAGGTATGAATTGTACACATTATTTGCCACTGCCCTAGTAATAAGCAAGAGGCAAGAAATTTCACAGGTGCAACAATTTATCTGCAATTTTGGAAACATTCCATTCACCAGTGCCAACGTGCCCAAAAGGACTCTCTCACAGGAGGCAAGTTTACCTACAATCAGCTAGAATGAACGCAAAGGAGAGATACAGGGGAACTTAACAGACACCTAACATAAAAGTTCTCACACTTCAGCCTTGACCTCCATTCTGTTCAAGAGCAGAAAGTTACTATGGATGGTACAGATCCGTCATTATTCTGCTTTCTACTTTGAAGGCTGTATATATTTAACGATTACAATTACGAAATCCTAGAATAAATATGCCTTCTATTCGCTGATTTGAATATTCGAACAATTAGCTGTGTTTGTTTGAATGCACACAAGGGTCTTTATTTCTAGTGGTTAGGATAATCAAGAAATGCCTAGAGGTGGAAAAAAAAATTAGAAAGACATAAAGGAAAGATGAGGGAGGAAGGAGAAAGTAAATAGAACAAGAAAAAAGATTTAAAAAGATTTCTATGTAGTCAGGATAAGTCACTAATTGAAGGTGGAAAAAATAACTGCTCACAGTTTGTATAAAGCAATCATACCCATGTAGCACTTCGACATGGTACAAAGGTATATAATTATAAACAAGAAGATGGAAACAAAAAGTTGTATCTTAATTAAGAGAAACAACGGAGGAAAAAATTATGGAAAAAAATTATGGAAAGTAGGAAGACGCATGCCACAGATACGCCCGGATAAATGACATATCGCCACGGGGGAGAGCAGTGCCTCAGACTTGAGAAGGTTTCGTATGACCTTGGCCAGCCCTGCTATTTCCTGCCTTGTATAATCACAGAAGGCAGTCAACGTTTGGTGATGATGAGAAGTAGGGTTTTGAAGAATATAATTATGGGCTGCAAGTGTTTTCTGTGGAAACAAAATGATCATTCATGTCTAAGATTGTGTAAATATGCCTTAATTTTGGTCAACAGCAATTTCAACTTTAAAAACACAGAATCCCAAAACCACCTTATACATCACAATTCTCCAAGCGATCTTCAGGGATAAGCGGGTAAAAGCAAGAACGTTCCAGATACTCTTCAAAAAATGCTACTTGGGAGAAAATTATCTACTCCGCGGTGACATGAGTTGGCCGATCTCCACATCGGGCCCAGCTCACCACCTCAAAAAGCCACATTAAAGGAGATTTAAGCAAAGCCAACGCAGTTTTCATCTACGAGGTCAGGTAGAAAAATGACTGCAATGCGTGTTACCTTGGACAGACTGTGGCAATCTCACACAAATTAATGGTATTTTGTGAACAGATGGGAGGTGGATATAAGAAGAAACCACATCAAGGGTCCCTAAGGAAACTTAAAGGCTCGGAAAGCTTCAAAACTCTCGCCTTCCCTCTGGTACCTTTAATTGTGGCTACAATAAGTGCATTTTTGCCACATGCTTTCGAAAGAAAAAAAGAAATGGTTATTTTCTTAAGTACTAACAGACTTACTTCTCTTTCAGAAAATCCACCACTCTTTTGAAGTCGGCCACGCAGTATTCTCTTCTCATTTCCGTGAGTACAGAGTCAGAGGCAGACTGGACCGGTATGTGCAGAAAAGCATAGACTCTGGGATGATTAAGGATTTTTGCCATTTCCTGTAAAAAAAAAAAAAAAAAATGGAAGGAGAAAACATTAATCATTTTAAGGAATCAGGTAATGGTTCCCTTCAGATCAACACTCACAAGGGCAATCAAATCAACACAGCTGAAAACAGACCAATCACCCAGGCTCTTCAACCGAGTGTCGACTGGCAATACTCTCTGATGACATTTGGAAATTTAATGTTACTTTCAGAGGATTCCACGCAAGCGTGGCTTCTTCATGTTGATCGTCTCTGTTAGGTGACCAAACAAAGGTAAACTCATGGATGCCTAAATAGGAAGATTTTTGAGTCTTTCAAAATAAACACTCCCTTGCCTCAAAGAAGTTTTATTATTTTGCCTTGCTACATTAGCAGGAAAAACACCAAGAGTTAAACAGTTGAGGCTCTACAATCCTGTGAGCTTGGATAAAATCTCCAAATTTAAGGCCAGTCAACACTTTTTTTTTTTTTTTTAATGCCGAAAGAGAAGAAGGAATACGTAACTCACCTGTTTCTTTTTCAGCTAGTTAATGAGCACGTATTTTCTGAGTATCTACTATGCGAAAGACACAGCATCACACAATGAAGGTAACCAGTTGGCCCGCTGATAGCTAGAGGTAGAGTGTGTAAGAAGGGAGGAACAGGAAGATGATCCAATTTTGCAAAGGTAGAGCAAAATGGAGCGAAGCAAAGTAGGAAGCCCAGGGAGTGTCTTAAAATTCCTCAGCGGATACAAAGGTGGGCAGGGAGAAGAGTGATACAAGGAAGGCTGCGTGAATGTGACCATTTATGAAAGCAGTGAGACCACGAGACGGATTCAGTCCTTCTCCAACTGCCCCCTGCCACTGGCGCATCGCCTGGAGCCTGGCGGAAGCGGGAGAAGAGGAGAAGAGGGTGCAGGGGGAGAGGGCATGTACAGAGAGACCAAGAAGTAAAAATGTTGGGAAAGGAGCTGCTCCTTGATAACCTGCATGCAACCAGTGATTTTTGGCTTTCGAAATGCTGCATTTTCCTATGTGTTATTTCATTTCGTCCTTACAACAGTATTTTGAGGATCTATGGAGTCTGAGAGCCAGCTAATTCTGTAGAGTCACCTCCTAGCTCTTCAGGGGTCAGTCATGCATACGTATTACCCATGCCCTGTGTGTCTCCACTTTCTTTCCACCAACTGTGAACATCAGGGCTTTTAGGAATGTGCAAGAATAGAGCAATGGACTCGGATCGGTCACCTTCTTAATAGCAGCCTAGTCGTTTAAAAAAAATCATTTTGGATCAAGAAATTCAAATAGCCAAATAACAGGACTCCTTGGAATGTTTTGTCCATACTTTCTCTACTAGAAATTAATAGGTATACACACCTTGTCTTCTATCTATCTGGAAAGACAGATAGATACGTGTCCATAGAGACATATACATTAGAGCTGGAGTTGAAGACTTTCTTATTCAACAGAAAAACGAATGCCTAACATATTATCTGTTCACAAAACTGTCATGTTTCTTGGCTGGGTACTCAGCCAGTAGGCTCTTCAGCACGAGCGGCACAGGAGGCCGCGTCAGGAGACGCTAATCATCACAAACCCTGCCGCGTACAGGCTGCCCTTCTGCTATGCTTCTCTGCTGGCCAGGTCTTTTGCGGCTGAACATCAAGATCCACAGTGTAACAAAAGTGTGTGTTTACTAAAGGGGCAGGACCCTGCGTTGGCCAACCTTCAACATACCTACTGTGATAAAAAGTGACACTTTAACAAGGAACATAATGCAGGGAATGAAATTTCACTCTCCTCCTCTGTGCCTCGGTTTTCTTATCTATAAGACAGAGAGAGTGGCCAACCCATCCTCTAGGGATACTGGGAAAATAAAATAATTCAGTACGTGTTTACATGTAAGCCCTCAACAGACCAATTTATCTAATACTCTTCTTTCTTCCTTGAATAGTTTCTAAAGTTCCTGGTAACACATTTTCATCCAGATTAATGGGAACCTGGGAACAGCTTTTCAATGAGCTGGTTCCTGTAACTAGTAAGTGAAGGAGGTTTAACTTGTGCTGATGTGCATACAATAAATTAGAAAGCGGTTCCCAGCGAGCACGACCTTGGGCCAGAAAGGGGAGTGCAGTTTCTCTCGGAAACCCTCAGGGTGGCCTGCTACAAGCAGGACCCTGCTCCGGGTGAACTAGTGGCCTGTCGCAGTATGACAACTTACAAATTGAACCGTTAATAGCAAACAAGGAGGATGAACGCGGTGAGTTTTTCCCGTGGGCTCTCAAAATAAGATGGCCCACTAGTAATTACCCTCAGCTTCATGCTACAGGCCCGGCAATGTTTTAGAATGGTAGGTGCCAGAACACAAAATAAAAATAAACTTACCCCTTAATTAAAGTCTGTATTTCTCCCACTGAAAGAATTAGGACTTCACA
Organism: Herpailurus yagouaroundi; assembly: GCF_014898765.1. Classification (NCBI taxonomy): domain Eukaryota; kingdom Metazoa; phylum Chordata; class Mammalia; order Carnivora; family Felidae; genus Herpailurus; species Herpailurus yagouaroundi. The sequence goes on from NW_024412467.1 coordinate 5,879,752, forward strand.
GATTCATGTACCCCGAAGAGACAGAGTAGATATTTTCTGTTCTGGTTTTAGGTCTATTCCTTTTCTCAAGAACTCTGCATGTTGGTGAAGGACCTTTCGGTTTCTTCACCTTTCAAAATTCTTCCCTTATTTCTAAGGTTCAGCTTATTGTTACAGGTTCTCTGGAGCCAGAGATTACTTCCTCCTCTCTGACGCCTCAGCAACTGCTCCTGCTGTTACCCAAGTGCCTTCTTGGTCCCACCTTGCACCAAGGTCATCGATCTCCAAGAGGGAGGCTCTCTGAGAGGAGGAAATAACTATCTTGCCCTTCTCGTTGGATCCCCACAACGACTACTGCTAGGTATACAACCAAACGTATAAATATAGATATGGGTTAAAACCACATGAACATACATAGAAAGAGATTACATTTTTTTAAATGTTTATTCATTTGAGGGAGAGAGAGGCAGAGCACACGTCGGGGAGGTGCAGAGAGAGAGGGAGACACAGAATCCAAAGCAGGCTCCAGGCTGTGAGCTGTCACCACAGAGCCCAACGCGGGGCTCAAACTCATCAACCACAAGATTGTGACCTGAGCCGAAGTTGGACACTTCCCCGACTAAGCCACCCAGGCGCCCCCATAGAAAGAGATTTAAAATGTGTGTGCTGTTTGATAGGAAGACAAATGTTCAAATAGTAATGGTTGGACTCAAGCAGGTAAACAAACATATGATTGGCCAGCCTTAATTTCTGGAAGTGAAAAATTCTATGTTAATATATAAGTAAATATAAAGTAAAAATGAGGCATTTCATAGGTAGCACCCCCTCCCCATTGGGTTATATATCTAAAAATCAGTTGCAGCTTTAGGTTGGAATCACAATGTGTTTTCTTAGGCAAGTAGTTTATAAATGCAATTAATTTATAAATTAATTATAAATGTGGGGCCCAGGTTAACCAAAGGAATAGGTGGGGGGGGCACTTAGTTCAAAATGTGGCTAACAAAAAAATGGCAGCCATGAGCAAACCCTGAGTTCTGAGCTGACTGTGAGTCCGAGTAGGTGGGCAAGTATGCGAGTTGGTATGTGGGCACACGAGGGGTGTGTGCATGAGGAGCTGTGGTAGCAACTAGTATGGAAACAGTATCTCTTTTAATATAAGGTCACTTACACTTTAAGGGCTAATGTATCAAGGCTGCTTAACATCTAGACGGTGACTACTTTAGAAGCAGGGATTACAGAATGGTTAACCAAATCAATGAAACAGTATTTCCACCCAGTGCTTTTCTTTGGAGCTCTCCTTTCACAAGCTGGTAATCGTCTCAATGTTTGTTAGTTTTTTTATGAAATTAAAAAGCAAAGAAAATGTAATGACTTGATGAAAACTGACCATTTTTAAAAGCAATCCTATAATGGGTACACCTTTAAAAGAAATGTGTCATTTCTGTTGCTCTGCAGTCATCATATGAATCATCATATTCTGTCTGGTTTTAAATATGTACACTACCAGTTTAACAAAGTCACTCAGCGTGTGAGTGCACAAAATGTACTAATACTTGTATTCAGATGTCTGTGCATTCATTTTGATGGTTACCAGTCATAAAGTCTGCTCAGGTTGTAGCTTTGTTAGAAAGTATACGCATATTTAAAAAGCTAATCTTGACAGTGCTACATTGTTTTCAACTAACCTAAGACATATGAGGAAGCAAAAAGCAAAAAGATACTTCAAAAAAAGATAAATTAAACCATTCCTTTAAGCATTGCAAACAAAGCTTATATGAGATATCATTCACGTGCCATACAATTGACCTATAAAAAAAAGGTGTGCAATTAAATGTTTTTTAGTATATTCACAGGATGGTGCAGCCATCTAAAATCTAATTTTAGAATTGGTTCATTCCCCCTAAAACGAATCCCAAATCTTCCCATTTTCCCCTTTCCACAACCCCCTCCCCCCAGTCCGAAACAACCAGCAGTCTACTCTCTGGCTTTACAAATTGCCTATTCTGGACAATTCATATAAATAGAACCATCAGTCTTTTGGAAACGGCTTCTCTCACTTATAACGTTCTCAAGGGTCATTCATGTTGAAGTACGTAGGCTTTTTTTTTCAATTAAATAAAATATAGGGATGTAGAATTTATTAAATATGCCATTTCGTACAAAAGTACCTCAAATGTTCTGAATATTTATTAGCTTGAAAGGTGGTAAAGCAAGTTTCATCCATACTTATGGACTTCTGCAACACAATCTAATGGCATAAATCTGACAGAGATTAGCTGTTACATATAAAATCTTTTTAGGAAAAACTACAACAGATGCAAAAGATGGAGAGGGAATGTTAAAAAATTCTTTAAAAAAACTTCCCTTAAAAAGAGAAGAACTGGGGGTGGGGAGTATAACTGATCATTTTTTGGTTCCTATTTTTTTGTTGTTGTTTCATTGTGGCAGAATATATGTAACATAGAATTTCCCATTTTGACTACTTTTGAATGTATGATTCCATGACATTAACATGCTTTCATGATGTTCTATTCAGCCATCACCACTATCCATGTCTAGAACTTTTTTATCATCCCAAACTGAAAACTCTGTACCCATAAACATCACTCCCCATGCCTCCCTCCCCCTGCCCTTGGTAGTCGCCATTTGGTTTCTGTGTATGAACCTGACTATTCTTCTAGGCACCTCATATAAGTGAAATCATTACAGTATGTGTCCCTTTTGTCTGGCTTATTTCACTTGGCGTAACATCTTCTACGCTCACCCTGCTGTAGCAATACTTTGCTATTTTAAGTATCTCTTCCAAGGAGCTGGGTGCTCCACTGTCAATGCCAGAGCACACTGTACAGGCTCCTATCAGCACTTAGCTCCCTGTCCTGTAATTCTGCCATACATGCTCACACCCCAAGGATGTATGTTATTTATTCCCTGCATCTCCCCATATCCTCGCTAATGCCTGGCCCTTAAATACTTAAGTTATAGTTGAAGGAACGAATGATTCGATGAGCCAATTAATTAGTCAACATGAATTATTTTAGAGGAAGCCCTGCAAAGACTTCTAGGTAAAGGTCAAAACAGCAATGCCTGTGTTCTAGGAGATCCTATTTCCGGAGTCACCTTCAATACTCCCAAAGTCATATAAGTCAAGATAAAATAAGACCGGAGTCATATGTCATCCATTACTTCATTAATGACACCGTAACAGCCACTAAGTGAATTACCAGCACCTACATTTACTCTCAGCAATCTAAAAATAAATTATCATTTAATAGCAGCAGTAAGACAATTGAGGGAGCCTAAGAAGAGAACACTTCCAATCCGCATGTCCCAAGTGAGGAGGATTAGATACTGTGAACAGATTCTAATTCACATTTGATCTATAACTTAATTATAACAGGAAATTCACTTCCAAACTGCAAAGAGTTAACATTTTCAGTATTTGCATTAATATAAGTTGAGCCCTCTGTTCTTTTTTTTAATTTTTTTTTTCCAACGTTTATTCATTTTTGGGACAGAGAGAGACACAGCATGAATGGGGGAGGGGCAGAGAGAGAGGGAGACACAGAATCGGCCCAGAGCCCGACGCGGGGCTCGAACTCACGGACCAGGAGATCGTGACCTGGCTGAAGTCGGACGCTTAACCGACTGCGCCACCCAGGCGCCCAGAGCCCTCTGTTCTAATTAGCCTTCACAGAAATGTTAAAAGGACTTCAATGCTCCTTTACCATTACAAGGGTCATCGTCAATAATCAGACTTTGCATTACAAAGATAAAAATGTATATGAATACTAATGTCAGAATGCTAACAGCTGTAATCACACACACATTTGTCTTCAACTGATGTTGCCATTGTTCTATTTCACAATTATTATTCCGCTCTGCCGTCACCAAGACATCAAGGGGGTTTTTATATCCTGTGGTAGTGATGGTTTCATGAATCTGTATGTATGTGAAAATTCATGAAAACTTGAACATACATGACTAAGTCAATTTTACTGTGCAAAATTTAAGATAAAACGGCAAAGAGGAAAACTCACAGTAAAATTTGTTGTGTTTTAAACACCATGTAACATGAACAGGTAATAGCCTAAAAAAACAAACCAACAATATACATATAGTTGCCTTGTTTTCTATTAAAACAAAACAACACTGAGTCTTCTAAACACTAAAAGAACAAATCAATACTTGATCAGTTTAATGGGGAAAGTGCAGTCTGATTACACGGAGCACTCAGCAAAGGCTGTCCTATCGGCTTCTCTCAAACCTGACACAAATAATTAAGGACTGCGACCGGGAGGCAGAGGTTGAAGATATATTTCTCATTTCTTTATGGTCTCATCATTCAAAGGCTAACTTCAGGTAACTTCTGTTTCAAGTGTTAGGTGGCATACTAAGAAGAATGTTCTTGTGGTTTAATCGCTCCAGTCACAATTGCTTGGTATGGACTTGCTCACAGCAAGTATTTAGTCAACATGAAACTAACTTTCTGGGACTGGGGATGCAGAGAAGGACAGCAAACTCCTGGGCATCTTACAAACGTGCACACACAAAACGGCGTCCTCTGCAGATGAGCACAGGGCGGGGGTGGGGGTGGGGGTGGGGGTGGGGTGGGCCATACATGCACCTCCTCTGACCCCTCATCTCCCGAAGTGGCTTCCCTCCCTATGGGGATGTTACCATCTCTGCCTAAACTCAGGAGTAGCCACGTGACTTGAACGGCCAATGAGATGTGGGCAGAAATGACAGGTATGACTTTTGGACAGCAGGGTTTCTCCATCTCTAATTTTCCCCTTCTTCTAGGATCGAAGTTCGGACGTAGAGACAGCTCAAACAGAGCTTCAGTCAGTCCCTGACAGGCATTTAGCATGAGCGAGGAAATACGTTTTTGTCATTATAAGACAGTGTCATTTTTTGAGATCATTTGTCATACAGCATAACCTCATGCATCCCACTGCCACACTGTCATTTTATGGATGAAGGAAAGAACATTTGGAGACATTTAAAATAGTATGTTCAGGGGTGCCTGGGTGGCTCAGTCGGTTAAGTGTCTGACTTTGGCTCAGGTCATGATCTCACAGTTCGTGGGTTCGAGCCCCAGGTCAGGCTCTGTGCTGACAGCTGGGAGCCTGGAGCCTGCTTCAGATTCTGTGTCTCCCTCTCTCTCTGCCCCTCCCCTGCTCATGGTCTGTCTCTCTCTCAGAAATAAATAAACGTTAAAAAAACTTTTTTTAAATAAAAAATAAAGTTTATTTATTTATTTTGAGGAAGGGAGGGAGAGAGGGAGAGAGAGAGGGAGGGAGGGAGGGAGAGAAGGCGCACACAGGCAGAAGAGGGACAGAGAGAATCCTAAGCAGGTTCCACGCTGTTAGTGCGGAACTGGACGGCGGGGCTCAATCCCACAAACTGTGAGATCATGACCTGAGCTGAAATCAAGAGTTCAACGCTTTACAGACTGAGCCACCCAGGCACCCCTGCAAAGTCCTTTTCCTTAAGCAATTTTCTTTTTTTTTTTTTTTTTAATTTTTTTTTTTTAACATTTATTTATTTTTGGGACAGAGAGAGACAGAGCATGAACGGGGGAGGGGCAGAGAGAGAGGGAGACACAGAATTGGAAACAGGCTCCAGGTTCTGAGCCATCAGCCCAGAGCCCGACGCGGGGCTCGAACTCACGGACCGCGAGATCGTGACCTGGCTGAAGTCGGATGCTTAACTGACTGCGCCACCCAGGCGCCCCATCCTTAAGCAATTTTCAATAAATACTGGGATGGAACTATAAATCAGTTACAAAGAGAGAAGAGGGGAGGAAGAAATTAACTCGTTACATGGGCAACAGAAGATTTCATTCCAAATGGAGTTCAATCTTCAAGGATAAAAATTTTCCAGGCAAAACGCAAGTGGTAACACATAACCTATCCCACTGTCTTGAGACACAAAGCTGTATATTTTGTACAATAATCTACCAACCTATTATATAAATTGCGCTTTTTTTTTTTGTTTGCCTAATAATATCGATTATATCTTTTAAAGTACATTTGAGAAAAATAAGAAATGCACTTGGGGACCACTTAAGGTTTCCATACCTATTTACCCTTTTATCAAGTCTACCAATTGTAACATTCTTTCTTGAAATCATGTTAAAGAGGGAATTGTTCACTTGAGACATTTGGTTTATAGATCTTATGAAGCTGTACTCGTTACACACCTTTGGAAAAAAGATGCATAAAGTAATTAGCATACAAAAAATAATTTTAAAAACCCACTTTTTAAAAAAAAATAAACACTAAAAAATATTTTCCTGTATTATCAAAGTAATATGTATTCATTTTTGAGATTTTTGGAAAACAGAAAAATAGAATGGGAAAAACTAATAGTTACAACAATCACTGTTAAAAAAGAGAAACATTACTCTTATTATCATCTTAAAACAATCAAATTATAAAATTATATCCGATATTACCCAGGGGGGTTTAGAAGAAGTGAAATGACTTTCAAAGACCAAGATATTAAGCTAATAATATTCCTTCACAAAACATCATTCCTGTGAGCTCAATTTTTTCCAAAATGAAAGAAAACCTTTCTTCTAGGCAGGGTCCAAATCACCCAGGCACTTAACACTCCAGGGGCTCATAAAGCTGCCACATTAGCATAACAGGAGAGAAATCTGAATATGGGAACAACAAACAAAGGAGAATCAGAGATAACAATCAGCAAAACACCTTAGCATCATTCCGGAAGAAGTTACTACCCTTAGAACAATGTTGTCCAGGGAGCTACAATGAGAGAGTGAACAAAATAAATAAGACAAGAAAGAAATTTCTTTGTTCAAGAAGAACATAAAAATGGGAATGAAAGTAAAAGATGAGGAGAGGGACAGACGGGCAGTCCTTTCCCCACTCCCAAAGGGACTGTAATGCGAGGGAGCTCTTCAAAGATCTTCAAGACCTTTGATCTTAAAAGCATGCACCATCGGCAGTCATTTATTTAGAATGATTATCAGGGGCACCAAGAAACGTTCTCAGCCCTCTGCAACCACAACGCCATGAGTGGTGCAGCAGCAGTAGTTAAGAGTAACAATAATAATAATTATAATTATAGTAATAATAATAGTGATGGAGATGTGAAAAATATAGCAGTTAGCATTCTCATGTACTCGAGGCGGTGCTAAGTCACGTGCCTCAAATGTAAACTTCTGAACAAATTAGGAATTAGTTTTACTGCATCTAAGACTGAGAGAAGTTAACGACCTTGCGCAAGGGACACTGGCAGAAGGGGACTGGAAACACTGGCACCCTGCCCCTGGAACCAGAATATGCCACCACAATTACACCTCTTTGGTACAGGAGACGTTTCGAGTTGGAGGCAATGGAGAAGCAGCAGACCCAGGAAAAGCGCTAAAACACAGGGCCTTTGTTTTCCTTTTGTAAAGGCAATTTCTATTTATAAAGGAAATTTTCATTTTTAAAGACGGAAATTTGGAAAAAAGAAAAAGATACAAATATGGACACTCCGGACCAGGAAGAGGAGAACATTTAACGATTCTCATGGGAGACAAAAAGTAAAACTTAGATCTGCATTGCAAACCTTCCTAAGGAATCCTTGTTTACTTTTCCTGGCCCCCTTCTTTTAACTGGTCTCCCTCACACAAAAGCCCCAAATCCCTTTTGTTTCAGCACAGGATGGTATACAGACTCAAGTTCCAAACACAGGGTTGGTGATTGTCAGGTGCTTCCGCAAGCACACATGATGATGCATTTGTTGATCAACTTCTGTTTTGCTCTCACTAATCGGTCTTCGGCCACTCCCAGAGAGAGAACCCCTCCCAGAGAGACGAGGATGGGTGGAGGAAAAGATTTTTCCCCTCCCCTACGCACTGCTCCATCAAATGTGCCTCACAAAAGCATCGTTCCTGCAGACCAATGTGTGCTTCTCCCTAAACCTAAAATTATTCTTGAGGAACAGCACAAACTAACTCACATGAAGGTGTTAACAATAATTTCTGGGGGTGGGGCTGGACAGAAGCCTTCAAGAGGGATCTCTCTAAAACAAGACTTAAATCTCTCTCTCTCTCTCTCTCTCTCTCTCTATATATATATATATACTAAAGTGGATGTAAATTTTAAGTTGCCTATTTTTCCTTTTATCAGATTTATTAGAAATGTATGGATTTTTTCAAATGTGTCAAAATGCATAAATTAAATACCTCCTATCACATTACTTGAAATTAGATGATAATAAATGGGATCTTTGCAGTCTTTTGCTACTGAGCAGTATGAAATCTAAATTCAAACTGATAAGTGGGTATATAATTTTTATAGGGCAACAAGGCAGGGCTCCTCCGGGCTCCTCCTGGTTCCACTTTAATTGTTTTCACTTGGTAAAACTGGATTCACACATCAGTTCTTTAATTGGAGTCATTTGCAGTGACAGCGGGGTAGGCTGGCTTGTCGAAGAACACCCCGTCAGAATATTCTGATATTCTTACCCGCTGCTTTTCTAAGCATCGTGGCTCCAACGTTACAGCACCAGACAGACTGTCTGGAACATAAAGGTCAGGAAAAGCTTCTCTTTCATGAAGCAAATTCACCTTTTAAGACTTGAGCTAATTTTTTACTGGTTTGTTTTGTTTTTAATTTTTTCAATGTTTATTTACTTTTGAGCAGGGGTGGGGTGGAGGCGCAGAGAGAGAGAGGGAGACAGAGGATCCAAAGCCACTCTGTGCTGACAGCAGAGAGCCCGATGTGGGGCTCGAACTCACGAACCGTGAGATCAGGGCCTGAGCTGAAGATGGGAGGCTTAACCAACTGAGCCACTCAGACATCCCAAAGTTTTGTTATTTTTTAATCAAATGGAAGTTAAAATTCAGTGAGATTGAAATAAGATTTCTTCAAATTAGAGACGAAAATGAAGATTTTTATCAAAGTCTTCTGTCAAAGCCTGTGCGTCTACAAATGAAAAAAATAGGCTGCACCTTTATTGTAAGTTTCTGCCTCATGAGAATAGAATTTGATACAGAAGTGTTTTCAGATCTTAAATTTTGCCATTTTTATTGGACGAAATTACTTTAAAAAAATGACAATCAGGCTTTGTACTTCATCTTTCCAATGATCAAACAGGTCTTGAATGTATATTATCAACCCATTATGTTTACCCACCTTCAGAACTGGAGTAACATGGATCTAGGTAACAATGGTTCAGGAGATACTAAGGCACCAGATTACATGCTTAGAATTTTCTTCTGTCTTAGGTGAGAAAAATGATTTCCAAATCAAGTACTCTGCCTTTTCCTTAATATTTCAAAATTAGCTAGAGATCGAGAATATAGAAGACAGAAAGGAAAAGAAAGAATTATGTCAAAGGTAAGTCTAACAACATGTGGAATATGCTGGAGTGACCCAGGATGGAGGGTAAAGGTCTACCTAATGTTAAATCATTTATTTGTTCCCATCCTCACAGGAGTCTAATCTCTCCATAGAACTACCCAAAGGGCACAGTTCAGAGGACATCTAGGAAGAACCGGGAATTACTCTGAAAGGTATCAAGAAGAGGAGTACACATTCCAGATGAAGAAATGTATCCCAAGCATCCCATGAGTAAAATTAACACTCTGGAATGTCTTCTGAGTGAAATGAAGGAAGGAAAATTCAATACTTTAGAGGTTTAAGGATTACACATTAAAACTACTCATTAAAAGCTAAAAACAAATGGGATTCTCCCATCCGGGTGTTTAATTTTATTTTTTCCTTAATAGACTTTTGAGTGACTTTCCACAATTGCTGGCTATATAAATGAAGTTTATTAATTTTTTTTATTATTTTTTTAACGTTTATTTATTGAAAGAGAGAGAGAGACAGAGCACAAACAGGGGAGGGGCAGAGAGAGAGGGAGACAGAATCCGAAGCAGGCTCCAGGCTCTGCGCTGTCGGCACAGAGCCCGACGCGGGGCTCGAACTCACGAACCAAACCGTGAGATCATGACCGGAGCTGAAGTCAGATGCTTAACCGCTTAACCAACTGAGCCACCCAGGCTCCCCTAAATGAAGTTTGAAAACGAACTTTATATAGATGAATGGATAAAGGAATGTGGTATATACTGTTGCATACACACACACACACACACACACACACACAGTAACATATCCAGCCATTAAATTAAAAAAAAAGAAATCCTGCCACTTCCAACAGTCTGAATGGACCTTGAAGGCATTATGCTAAGTGAAATAAGCCAGATCTTAAAAGTTCTCATCACAAGGAAAAAAAAAAAATTTAAGCATGTGTGGTGAGGATTGTTAACTAGATTTATTGGGGTTATTTCACAATATATACAAATATCGAATCATTATGTTGAATGCATGAAACTAGCATGTTACATGTCAATTATATCTCAATTTTAAAAATGAATGTGGTAATTGGATTGTGGTGGTTGGACAACTACACAAATTTACTAAAAATTATCATCAAACTGCATACTTTATTTTTTATTTTTAAACTGCACACTTTAAAACATAAGAGTGTAACATTCAAGCTTAAAATGCAGAAATTTAGGTATAAAGTATCTAAAGTTGATGTTTGCTTAGAGGCGTATACCAGGTCACTGAAAAAGCCAAAATAAGAACTGTGTATACCAAAATAGAGTTTGTTGCACTTAAATACATTGCCCCCTGGTAAAATTAGCTGCTAATAAAAGCTAAATAAAAGATGCCAACTATTTTTTGTATATGATGTGGTGGGTGAATGCGGTAGGGGCATGGGGCTAATGAGAATGGAGTCTGGTAATTGCCTAGTAAAGGTACAGGGTTCTAAGGACTCAACATAAATTATTAACCCTCTGTGTACACTGGGAAAGACGGGTGGGGGAGGGGTTGATAAAGTATGGATGGATTTTTAGTAAACAGGGTAGCTTGGAGGTGGGGGGGCTGCATTTCAGACTGCAGGTGACATCTGAACAAGGGTGAAAAGTCTAGAGCACGTTCTAGGAAAAGCAGTAGGTCTGCTCAAAGTGGAAGTGCGTTACTTGAAAACTGATACATGTTAGAGGGAGAGAGGAAAGTCACCACTGGAAAAGGAGACCAGGAAGGAGCCTGAGTCCTGGAGGGCTAGAGTGCCAGACCAGGGTGTGGGATTTTGTTTTGCAGACAAGTGAGTGGTATTGAAACTTTTGCTTGGTATTTATTACCCCAAAATGATTCTCTGAAAACCACGAGCCACCTGATACATTTTTTATTGACACTGAAATCTTTCCCGAGGAGTTTAAATAGTTGCAGAAGATGTACTCTCTGGCATATTTCAAATATGGGACTGTGAAATACAACTGTTACATCACACTCTGAAACGTATTCAATGAGATATAAAAAACAGGAAAATTGGCATCCTTTTTTTTCCCCCTCCACTTTGAATTTCCTTTCTAATTCTGCCACAGCATTTTATCTATTAATTTTTAAGCTTTAAAGTCTTCTATTGATAGATTCTAACCATCCTTCTCTGTATCAAAATTTGTGTATATGTTAAAATAAAAACATTGTGACCACAAGGCTCTAAGCACTTTTAAAGAACATTTTTAAATCGAATTGTCGTTAAATTACTCCTAGTACACAATTCATCAAAACAGTATAAATATTTATTTAGCATAAATGTAGAAATTTATTATGATGGCAATCTTTGATGAAATGGATGGTGAGGGAAGCAGGCATGGGAACTCTTTATGCCTTGCTTTGAAAAAGGCAGTTTCAGAAGTCCTTTGTTTGGTGGCCTGAGGGTGTTGGATAAAGGTGAGAGGGAGGTGTGACAGGAGACCCAGCATGAAACCTTCACTACAGACAAGTCAGTTTTAGGAAAGGGTACAAATGAAAAATGAAGATCTGGAAATAGATTCGTTTTTAAGTGACCCTTGCCTACTAGTTGGTTTTTATCCAGAAATACTGTCCAGCCATTGGAAGATGCACACTTAACACTGTGGTTTGTAAGAAAAAAGTGTGACCTCAACAGTGCAGTTACGTGTAGGAGGTAGATACGGCAAAGCGTCCGAGACTTCTAAGGGTTGACTAATGTAAGAAACACACAGCAACTACTCGGATATAGTGGACGAAGGTGGGAAACTCACCGATTTTGAAACTCCGTAACCAAGCAGGAAAAGGTTGTAATTCTTTGGCAAGGAAATACTGAGCTCATTTTTAAAAATTGAGACATAATTGACATATAACATTATATTAGTTTCAGGTGTACAACATCATGATTTGATATTTATGTATATTGTGAAATAATCGCCACAATAAATCTATTTAACATGCCTCATCAGACGTAATTACCAAGTTTTTTTTCTTATGGTGAGAACTTTCAAGATCTACTCTCTCAGCAACTTTCTCATACAATGCAGTTCTCATAAGTACATTCCATGCTGTACATTACATTTTCATGTCTTGTTTAGTCATAACTGAAAGTTTGTGCTTTTTTTTTAAGTTTATTTATTTATATTGAAAGAGAGAGGGGGACAGAGAGTGAGACTGAGAACGAGTAGGGGAGGGGCAGAGAGAAGAGAGAATTCCAAGCAGGTTCCACGGTGTCAGCACAGAGCCTGACTCAGGGCTTGAACTTATGAACCATGAGATCATGACCTGAGCCTGAGCTGAGATCAAGAGTCTGAGGCTTAACCGACTGAGCCATCCAGGCGCCCCTGAAAGGTTATATTTTTGGCCACCTTCACCCTTTCACCAACTCCTTCAACCCTCATTCCCACTCCCCTCTGGCAATCACCGATCTGTTCTATCCATGAGCTCTTTTTTTTGTTGTTGTTGTTTTATTTTTTAATATCACATGTATGTGAGATCATACAGTATTTGTCTTTCTCTGTTGGACTTATTTCACTTAGTGCAATGTCCTCAACATCTACCCAGAGTATTGCTAGTGGCAGGATTTTCTTCTTATAGCTGAATAATATTCTACTGTATCTACATACACTACATTTTCTTTATCCATTCATCCCTCCAAGGATATCTTCCTTTTTATACAGGAGAGATTTTAATGAACAGTTAACCAAAAAATATTTGTCATCGTTTCAAATATAAAGGACTAACTATAACTATTTCTAAATTCTAGGTGCCTAAAGCTGTTTCTTAAGATAATCAAGATACAAGGCGTTCACATGACAGGTCAAATCCGTTGAAGGGCAGAGGACACTGCTCAAGTGCTATGGTAGTGTTCAATCATACCTCACTTTTGCTGTCCAAAGTAAGATTTTTTTTAAACAAATGAAAACTCCACATTCCAGAAAAAAAAAAAATCCACATTCACTATTTTGCACATTTTACTATTCATGTCTCTAAATCAACAACCAATAATAAAATGATTAAATTCATTTCTTTTAACTGAACTTTAAAATGTGCAACACGATAAATTCCCACAGTCCACTGCAAAAGAAATGCACCATATTGCATCAGTCAGTAATGAAACAGTTAACTTGTAGCCCAAAGAGAATATGAAAACCGGGTGGTTTCAAATGCAGCTCAACTTGAGAGTCATCTGTGTGCCTAATGTAACATTTATTTCCTGCTTCTATTTTCACAAAGTATTTTGTATTACTAGATATAATTATATATTCTACAGAATGAAAAAGTACAATACGAGGCCTCCTTCAGTCCCATCTGGATATAATAAAGGAATCGAATTTTGAAGTGGCAGGACTGTGAAGGGAAAACTCAACCTTTAATCATAACAGAAACAGCTGATTGTCCTTTTTCCTACACTGTGCCACCTACTAATAACTGTTAAGAAAAACACCAGCCACATGTGAGACTCTGAATCAGCGTAGGATCTGAAGAGCCACAGACTGGCTGAATCCGTTTCAAGCTGACTTTACAAAACCCAGTCCAAAGTTGAACCTTTGCAACATTATATGTGGAATGTCCTTTAGGATTCTGATTACGTAGTAGCTGAGTAGCCACATCTGTGATACATTACAAAACCAAAGCAGCTGCCAGTAAAGCTTTTAGTATTTCGAGAACACACACTTTGGGTTTAGTAAACCCTATACTGTCTCCCCAGTCTAAAATTTTACTCTCCTCCATGTCTTTGAGTTTGTAACTACTATCTCTTCCTTGAGTTAGTACAGATTAATTTATTAGATTATTAATCTATTAATTAGACATGTAAAAAAGTAATAAATAACTTTAAGGGACTTATTAAAAAGTCATAGAATGAGAAAACTAGGAGATCAAACTGCTTGCTCTCTTACACTACCATTTCCAGGCAAAGATAAAGATATAACAGATGTTGTAGGATTTGTGGAAGGTCACACCGTTCATCAGGGCTAGAATAAGGGTTAGAACCAACGCCTTCAGGTCTTCAGAACAGTGAGTGCCTTCTTAAATACAACTCTTACAAGTTAAAATTTATGATAGGTTTCCTAATAATTTTTTTTTTTTACAGACTTAACCAAATTACACCAAAATGCATTCTCACAGTGTGGCTTATTGACTCTGCCATCGTATAAATATATTTAATATAAATAAAAACTCTGTATTCCAATTTTTTTCATTCTCTGGAATAGGCATTGCATCAACCACACACTGGAAAAAGCCAGCAACTCACAACCAATCCCAAACAATTCCGTACGCAGGGGAGGATTAAATACTGGGTCATTTGCTGAAGGGTCTTTATTATGTCCCATTCAAATCCTATGTAAGAGAAAAGTGGCAAGACTCATACATGGCTGGCAATTTTTTCAAGCCAAACACATGTTAGCCAGCAATTCCACTCCTCAAGTGTAAACCCAAGAGAAATGAGCATATATGTCCACCAAAAGGCACAAATGATAACATTCGTGTAAGCTTTACCCATAATAGCTGAAATCCAGAAATCATCGTGATATTCAACAGGAGAATGGCGGGGGGAAAAATGTGGTGTATTGACATGACAACGGAGAAAAACAAACTCCCCATACACATGGCAACACGAATGCCTCTCCCAGACATGCTGTTGGGCAAAGGACAAGATGGCGGCAACAGAGAGGAGGCCCAGCGAATACTGGCATACCTCGGTCTCTGCTTACAGTGACTCATCACCTGGGGACCAGTCCTCCCGCCGTGGCCCCTGGAGAGCCTCACACTGCCCTCACAAGTCCCACTCCGCTCCCTCCACAGACAGCTTTCTCCTTCCCCAGGAGGGCTCCAGAATTCAATTCGCTCCGTCAATCACAAGGTTTCTGAGGAGAAAATACTTACAAGGTGGGAACACCTGATCCAAAAGCCACCTTCATTCAGGAAAATGAAAAATAAGTTCTGTACTTTCAGATCTGATGCATTGTTTTAAAGGTAAAATGCCCAAATTCCTAGAAGATAACAATACCTAGAAGATAATAATACCACCAAAATTCCTAGAAGATAACAATACCTAGAAGATAATAATACCACCTCATAACTGCTGAGCACTTCCTGTGTTGGGTACTGTCCTAAGCATTCTACGTTCATTAAGACTCCACTGCTCCAGCGAGGTTCCTGTATCCCAGGCTAAAACAAAATATTACATTTATATAGTATCCCACAAAGCACTGTTGGTACATTGTCTAATAGTCTTTGTACAGGGTGACTGCTATTATGCCCTTGTTGATAAGTGAAAGCATCAAAACCTGGAGAAATGTAAAAGTTTCAAATCAGCACTGCATCTGGGACCATGTCCAAGAATGGCCCCGACACCTGCCGATCAGCAACACTCAGGACTGCCTCTGAGTTCTAAAATCAGGAATGCCTGCTTGAGCCAAGAGAACAGAGGCCCATAAGATACACCACACTGAGGTCCCCGTATTAATTCACGGGCAACACACGCTGGAAGCAGGAGATGTACCTGAAACTGAGGAAACGAACAGAAGTGAAGGTGGGCTAGGCCGGTGGTAAGAGAAAGGGGAACAGAACTAGGTTTATGTTTATCGTGTTTTCTTTTGACAACTGCTTTGCTGAAATAGCAAGGACTTTGAGAAGAAGAGAAATACTAAAGAAACTTCGGGGCTTCCACGGTACACCTGACAGTAAACCAAAGAGGGGCCGGTGCCTCGAGAGACAGAGGCTCACTAAGGGCACAGAGTGCGCCCCAAGCCTGGTGTGGTTGGCAGTGAGTGCTAAAGGCAATGTGTCTGAAGCCCCACGGTGCCGGCCACCAAAACGGTCCCTGGTGCTTCTCCAGGGCCACAGGTGCGGGGACAAGTGGAGTCCATCTGCAGGGTGATCATCTCTTGAGCAACAGAGAGATGTTCGGGATACGGCTTTCTGTCAACTTCACTTTCACACTGTGTTATTTGCGATATGAAAAGCACTTACGAGTGCGGAGGGCCATGCGATCCAAAAGAATGTTTCTTTCCCTCAGGTTTTGGGTGGAGGGTGCAAGTCAAGGTAACTGAGTCCCCACATTTGTTACAGAAGCAGGAAGTCTTTGTGTTCCAGGCCTCATGGACAAAGGCTTCCACACATATGACGCAAACTTCGAACCAGGTGTTGAGATGATCAGTCCACACCAGATAATGAAATGGCACTTTCTAAATGCCATTTTTGTTCTTCTAAGTTTTAGCTTACATCAAGTAAAAAAAAGATCTTAGAAGTCTCAGAATTAGAAACCAAATGGAAATTTTAAATCTGTCTCGTTTAGTGCAATCCCCTCAAAGTGGTGTTCCCTTTTCAGAAAGACTCGAGACTCAACAAAAGGGCCACATTAATGACAACACGGATCCAGGTGCAGGTTTTTCTACTCGTGTGAGCACTTCAATACAATCACAACCCGTTCAAGTTGGAAGAATAATAAATAAAAACATCACAAAGATATTTGAACAAAAATGTCGGGAATACAACCGAGGCATTTTAAAATCTGTGTGTACTGTGACCGTAAAACAATGCGCTGCACATTTTTAAATGACTCATTAACTCCTGGAGTTAACTACCTCTGGATTACCTGTATTTTCTGGTGGCTTACTGCAAATTCCAGAGTTTATAGCTATTAGTTGCCAGTTGCGTATCTTTTTAGTTTAGTAAATCTGCATCAACAGCAAACGTCTTCTTGTCGATTAACAAACGCCTAATCAATTGATATGCAAAGCTTTCTGCAAGACTACACAGATGATGGAACATGACAGTGTTGTGAAGGGGCATCATTATCAAGAAAACAAAGCATTTTTATGGATCAAGACCAACTGCAACTTCAACAACATACAAGATAGTGATTGTGGAAGTTGAATTATCTATTAGAATAGAAATAACAAAATACTATTTGATATGATTTCTAATAAAAGAATCAATTAAGAAGGGAGAGAGAGAGAGAAGCAACCAACCATCACAGTCAAGTTCAGCCTATGTATGCCACATTACCTTCTATGTGGTGCCCAGAGCTACGAGTGTCTAATGAGGTATACATTTTATCTCTGTGCTTTCCGTGAGGGTGATGTTTGTTACAGGCCACTGAGAGACTCAATTAATAGTGATCTTTGGCTGTCAATAACTTACTAATGACATGAGCTCCTCCTCAAAAGCGTTAGGAGGGCAGATGGCACCGTAAGTGATTGATGGCACCTTTGACACGGAACACAAAAATTAAGCAAGAAAATGGACTAACCCAACGCACTAATGGCCTGCCAGATATACAGGCAGTCCATTTCAAGGCATAAATAATATTTATGGACATCAGAAGGAATGGCAGAGTAAAGACCTCTGAAAATCCTCTCCTCCATGAAAGCAGTGAAGATAGGGACAAAATGGTCAAAAATCACTTTTTTCAGAATTCTAGAAATTAACTGAAGGCTTGTAGCAATCTGGGTAGCCTTTGTCAAGAAAAATGGAGGACTCTTGGTAAGAATAGAGAACTATGAGGCATTTTAAACCTGCCCTTTTCTTATCTCCCACTCCCCAGCTCTGAAGTAGCCTTGAAAACCAACAGCCTTTAATCATGGCGAAAAGCAGCAGCCGGGCGGCCACTGGAAGGGACAAAAGACAGTTAGAGCTCCTTCAAAGCCTTGTTTCAAGAAAACTGTCATTATCTGATCTGTCTAGTGGTTCTATGGAAGACTCTACTCACTCAGCTTGCTTATTTAACCTGACCTGGCACTCACCCAGTGAAAATAGCCTTTTTCCCAGGGGCATTTGTCAAAAATAATCAGCTGCAATTGTTTAACATCAGGGCTGCCTGGGGCTGTGAATAAGTTAGGGCAAACAATAAATAAACCAAAAAGCTTAACAGGAAAAGCCAGGGAATGTGATGTCCAGAGGGGGCGTTGGAAAATCCTAACATATTATGGGGATTCTAGAAGGCCATATGCATGCATAGGACTATGTGTATGTCCAGGTTGTGCATGTGCTCAATGAAGACCTAAGAAGCCCTTCAGCTCTCACCTCTACCTAAACCTCAAGTTTTGCACAAACAGCAAATAAAGGTTAAGAGAGAGATGTAAGCACCCTGACTGAGCTGACAGGACATGCGACAACATTCTCCCATGTTGAAGACAGAGACTGATGGGTTCTAGGCACTTAACAAAATCTCTAACCATCAGCTGATGGATAACCTAATCGGGTAGAGACTTCCACCGTTCACACATGACAAAAAGTATAGACTTTACTGAATTAAGAAAAGTCACTCAACAAACAACAACAAACCGTGGGGAAAGAGGAGTATGTGATTTCCAGAGCTTCCACACTATATTTAAATGTTTGTTTAAATGTCTAGCTTTCAACAGAAAATTATAAAATATGCAAAACAACACAGGGGAGAAAGCAGCCAATAGAAACTGTCCTGGCAAAAGCCCAGTTGTACTTACTGGCTGACTTCATTTATTTTTTAACTTTTTAATGTTTGTTTATTTCTGAGGGACAGAGAGAGGCAGAGCAGGAGCGGGGGAGTGGCAGAGAGAAAGAGGGAGACACAGAATTCAAAGCAGGCTCCAGGATCTGAGTTGTCAGCACAGAACCCGATGCAGGGCTCAAACTCACAAACCATGCGATCATGACCTGAGCTGAAGTCTGACACTCAACTGACTGAGTCAACCGGGTCCCCCCTTACTGGATGACATTAAATCATCATTTTAAATATATTCAAAGAAGTAAAAAACAAAACAAAGAAAGAACTGAAAGAAAGCTTGAGAATAATGTCTCACCAAATAAAAAATATCAACATTGAGATAGAAATTAAAAAAGAGGCAGATAGAAATTCTGGTAAGAAAAGTACAAGAATGGAAATAAATTCACTAGAGGGGTTCAGCAGGAGATCTGAGCAGGCAGAAGAAGAAATCAGCAAACCTGAAGACAGGTCAGTTGAGATTACCTGGTCTCAAGAAGAGAAAAATAAAAATAAATATAAAAATAAAAATCAACAGTGCCTCAGGAGTCTGTGGATACCATAAAGCATACCAGCATACACATAATGCGAATTCCACAAGGAGACAGGGGGAAATAGGCAGAAAGAATATCTGAAGAAATAATAGCAAAAAGTCTCACAACTTTGAAGAAAAACTACACATTCTAGAAGGTTTAAGTAGGACAAACTCACAGAAATCTATCCGTAGGCACTGCACAATCAACCTGTTGAAAGACAAGGAGAGAATCCTGAGAGCGCCAAGAGAGAAACAGCTCACCATGTATCAGCAATGCTTTAAATAAGATTAACGGCTGATTTCCAATCAGAAATGACAGAGGCCAGAAGGCAGTGGGAGGACATAAAAGTGAGGCTGAAAGGAAAAGACCATTAGTCAGGAATTCTAGATCCATAGAAGTCATCCTCCAAAAAAAGAAGAAAAAATTAAGACATTCCCAGATAAACAAAAACTGAGACAATACGTCGCTAGCAGACCCATATGAAAAATACTAAACAAAGTTCAGGCTGGAACGAAAACACACTAGACAGAAACCACGTTCCATGTGAAAAAATACAGAGCACAGGGAACAAAAACTATAAAGGTAAATGTAAAAGACAGTATAACGTGGTTTTTATTTGCAACTCTTGCTTTTATCTTGCACAAAGCACTAATTAGAAGTGTGCTGATGAACATACCTTGTACAAAGATATAATCTGTATGATAACAATAGCACAGAAGGGGAGAAGGAACAGGTATACATAAAAGTGAAGTTTTTTATATACTAGTATAAAGTTGGGATTAAGTCAAATAGATTGTTATAAATTAAGATACTAACTGCAATCTGAAGGCATCCACTAAGAAAATACACACACACACACACACACACACACACACACACACACACACAGAGATTTATACAAATCAAACAAGGGCATTAAAACAGCACACTACAGAATGTCTGTTCACCACAAAAGAAGGCTGTTGTGGATCGCACCATGTCTCAAAAAAGATACATTGGAGTCATTACCCCTAGTACCTGTGAATATGATCTTAGTTGGAAACAGGGTTTTTGTGGATGTAATCAAGTTTAAATGAGGTCACAATTAAGGTAGGCCCTAATTCGATGACTGGTGTCCCTCTAAGAGGAAATTCGGACACAAGGAGAAGACCATGCAAAGAATGACATAGAAACTGCAGTGATGCGTCTACCAGCCAAGGAATGCCCAACTCTGCCAGCAACCACCACAGGAGAAAGAAAGAAAACAGATTTCCAATTCAGAGCCTCCAGAAGGGAACTAAGCCTGCCACCACTTTGACTTTGGACCTTTGGCCTCCAAAACCGTGAGGGAAAAAATATGTGTTATTTCAAGCAGCCTCGTTTGTGGTAATTTGTTCCATCAACCTTAAGAAACTAACACATGGACAGTAATAGAAGAACAGAGGAACAGAAAGCAAGAATTTGTTGAGAGAGAAAAAAAAAGGAAGGCTGAAAATATAGTAATAAATTAATTAAAAGATTAATGTTTTAAGTTTCAGTTGATCAGAATGTAGGCTGATACTGCACATGGCACTGTATATTAAGAGTTGATATAGGGGCGCCTGGGTGGCGCAGTCGGTTAAGCGTCCGACTTCAGCCAGGTCACGATCTCGCGGTCCGTGAGTTCGAGCCCCGCGTCAGGCTCTGGGCTGATGGCTCAGAGCCTGGAGCCTGTTTCCGATTCTGTGTCTCCCTCTCTCTCTGCCCCTCCCCCGTTCATGCTCTGTCTCTCTCTGTCCCAAAAATAAATAAACGTTGAAAAAAATTTAAAAAAAAAAAAAAGAGTTGATATAAAGTTTGCTTTTTACATTTATTTTATTTATTTATATTTTTTAATAGATTTTTTATTTTATTTGGGGGGAGGAGAGAGAGAGAGAGAGAGAGAGAGGGAGGAAGGGAGGGAGGAGGGAGACAGAATCCCAAGCAGGCTCCAAGCTGATGTGGGGCTCAATCCCAGGACCCTGGGATCATGACCCAAGCTGAAATCAAGAGTCAGATGGTCGCTTAACTGACTAAGCCACCCACGTGCCCCTAGATATATTTTAACATGTAGTTAGGAGAGTTATTTCTTTGTTGCAGTATATTAGAGACAGGCTTATTCAACAGTATTTTCTGTAATCAAACATTGCTTTACACGTGGCAAACTTTCCAGGGATTTTTAAAAACACACAAAAATACATACCATAAAAAGAGACAGAATAGATTTTTCCCTTTAAATAGATGAACAATTAATTCAAAATTACTTTCAACATTACAGTTTGATTTTCTCCGTCCCACGTGCAATACCTCTAATCCTGAAAATGGTTCATCACACGTGGACTATTGATGCCCATTTAAATCCACCTGAGAGTTTTGCTATGTAACACACAGATAAAGTAGTGCTTAATAATAATAGTAACTTTAAAACCCTTACATTTCCAAATTACGGCACAATCATTATTTACTGTTAAATGACATTACAGAATTGGAGACTTCAACTGGAAAGCTTAACATTTTCACGCCAATTATTATTGTGGTACGCAAAGGAAGACGTGGGGAAAAAGAACAGATGCATTCTGGACTGGGAAGCAACACACAATTTAGTAAACTAGAAATAAATAGCAGCAAACTAAGAAACTGCACTTTGCTTTCTGAAAAATATGCAGAATGTCACTCTACTATTCCATGAACCATTAATTTCATTACCAACCTTTCTGTTCTACACCATGAATCATCTGAAAATTCCATTACCCACCTGATATAAAATATGAGGATTTCATTTTACTAAGTGCTGAATTAGCAAGTGCCTAAGGTAGCCTTTCATAGGCTATCAGAGCAAAGAAATCAATAGAGAAATATCCTGGAATCAAAACGAAAGTGTAAAGGAATGTCCACTGATTGCCTTATGTGTTAGCTGTTCTCGGTGCTTATAAAGGAAAGTCAAAGGCAGCTTTTCTCAACGGTTTCAGCCTAAGTGACTTCCTAAATTAATGAGGAAGATAAAGCCCACAGATGGTGTATTGTGCAGTTTGAACTATACTAATTTTGACAGGTGACATGGAAGCCTTCTCAGCTACTCCTGTGAAATTAAGGATTCAGGGGAATGGCAATGTGAAATGCCTTTTAAGATGCAAATTAAACCACATACATATCTAATGCCCTCCTTTATAAACTGAAATGTACACAGGAATACTAAAAAGAGCGAATGGGAATATTTGTATCCCACAACTGAAATATGTAAATCTCCAGGCTTCTTAGGTATTCTAGAATATTCTAGAAGTATTCTGGAAAGTAGTATATATAATTTCCACTGTATATAATTTTCAATATATACAATATATAACATATGACATATTATATATATCTAACATATCAGATATATATCTAATTATATAATTTCTAATATGTACATTCACAAATGTATGTTTATGTATGTACATATGTATGTTTTAAACTATTTTGCTTTATTAAAAGATATATACACATAAAGACATGGTTCCATATATTTGACAACGGCATCAGTTTCATTATAAAGCATTTGCTGGGGACTTTTCACTTAACATCTTTTTTTTCTTATATATTTATTTTTGAAGGAGAGAGAGAGAGCAAGCAGGGGAGAGGCAGAGAGAGAGGGAGGCAGAATCCCAAGCAGGCTCCACACTGTCAGCCCAATGTGGGAGATCATGACCTGAGCAGAAACCAAGAGTTGGATGCTTAACCAACCGAGCCACCCAGACACCTGTTCACTTATTGTCATGACACGTGTTTTACGTTTACGTACTCCTCTCAGGAAAATGATCATCTCTTTTGGGAATAAATATGCACAATGTCATTGGATTTCATGAGCAATCTTCACAATTTTAGGCCAATGGCAAGGGGAAAAATGAGATAAGAGAATGAGAAATACGGATAGCTTTCACTACACAGTCGATTAAAGCATCTTATGGTAACCAAAAATGATCTGATGATATACATTTCCACAGTGGGTCCAGACTCTCACCTCTGCTATCTGGTAATTTAGAAGGTAGAAATGAGAACCACAGTGAAGTCCACAGTGTAGGCCTCTATACATTATTGATGGCCACATAAATAGAATTTTTAAACAATGCATTTTCCATTGTGCTTCCCAGGAAGACAGAGGTAGCCAATACTTTCAACACGAGGAACATTCATTCATCCACAAAATAGTTCATTTTCCCCTGAAAACCTGGGACAATAAGCATAAATAAAATTCCTGATGAAACCTTTGGGGTCTGTTTGCTATGAGGGCAGCAACAAAGAGTCGTCTGTTGAGATCACGTCTATCTATTCACGAGTTCATTTCTTTTCTGGGTCCTTGGGTCTGCATGTAATCGTGAGGCTTAATCACCCAGACGGAATATTATAGACTGAGCCTGTAGTAAGAAGCAATAAACTATGGAAATTTTTCTGAGGGGCTGCTGGGTTCAAGAAAAGCTTAGGCTTCTTACACAGGCCTGGAGCTACGAGGCTGAAACCTGGCACGGGAACAAATGAGGATCGCAGGAACGAACAGGCTGGGACACAGGTGTGGGCAGAGATGGAAGTGTCTGAGGCCCAACTGAAACTCTGCCGAGGTGCAGACCCAGCATGTCCAGGAGGCTACAGAACTGGAAGTAGGGAGGGGCCCGCCATCATGGTTGTGCAGAGCAGCAAGTTAATTTCATCTTCTATCACAAGTGGTCAAGTCCTTCGGCAAAGGGAGCCGGGGCCTGCCCTCCATCCTTATCTTCCCCTGCAGAGGGGCTCTCTGAATTAGGCTCCAGGGGAAGCCAGATCAACTTTTTATTCTGGATATGAATCCTTTTAGTATTTTTAATGCAGGTTCCCCACCCCCCACCCCCAGATTTTCAGACAGTAACAAACTTTGGCTTCCAGTTTCAGAGGTGTCACTGACCTCTTGAAATTCGCAAAAGCCAGGTTAGGAATGAAATAAAGTGCCGATGATTGTAACTGGCCAGAAAACGGGTGTAAACAGTCAGATCAAACTGCACACTGACGTCCCAAAGCTAACTGGGGATGGCAGAAATAGATTTCTCCTTTCCATTTCCTTGCTCAAAACAAATCATCTAGCCTGTCCTTCCATTTGTCAAAGGGGGGAAATATCTTGATACAACTGCACAAAGTCTATTTGCATATTTTTCTATTATGTTGAAAAGCATAAGCCTTAAGGAAAAATAACTTTAATGGTCCCCATGTGAATTACTGACTTCAGTTTGGAAATTCTGCGCTGCTTTGATGAAACAGAAATACAGCAAGTACTGAGTTTGCTACATTATTTTGAAACTAGGAGGCATTTTTAAAAAGTCTGCCAGGCCAAACATGTTAATTAATGTTCATAAATTACTATGTGGCATATTTACTGTCTTTTACCAGATAAATTAATTCTGATAAATATACAATTAGGTTAGACTAATAAGATCATTGAAGTAGAAGTAAATATACAAAAATCAAGGGTAGCAGAAAACAGATTTGTTAGTGATTACAAGACTTCTCAACCAAACACGGATGCAACATTTTAAATATCACTTATTTATGATATATCTTACATAATATAACATTGTAATTAAATAACATAAATACACCAAATGTAAATCTTTTAAAAATCTACACATTTTAACTGAAGATAAATAAAAGGTAGGATAGTATCCTGTGAATGTAACTGTATTTTTAGCGATATTTTACAGAATAATATAAATGGAAGAATAAGTAGCTTGATGTGTTCATACTTTGAACGTAGGAAAGTCCTTAATAACAAGCATCTGCACTCCAGAGTCATCAACTTACCCTCTCTGGACCAGGCTGTAAGTGATGTACTAAAATTCTGATACAATTTTAAGACATACAGGAATCTTAAGGTTATTTTAAATTATTCCTAACCCAGGGAGAACCAGAATAGCTTAGATAAATAAAATCCACAGATTCCTTACCAGTCAACAGCTTTCACATCTTTTCCTTAGCAGCCAACCCATAAAATGAAAAACAAGACAAACTGCCTGATTTTAATTTCTCTTCCTTGACCATCCGCTGTGGACTTCTCTGATGGAGATTAGAAAAAATGAGTGAAAGGGAAAACGCAGGAAGGAGAAGAAAGAAGCTAAGAGGTTAGATAGTCTACAAACTCAGTAATCATACAGTGAGCTCATCTGCTCCAGGTAGTTCTAAAGAGCTTACCTAACATTCTGCTCTCTTAGCAGGGCAAAGAAATAAAATGCACCCGAGATGGATTCTCCCTCACCATCTAGTACCCCCTCACAGAAAAGTGACACGTTAAGTGAGGCACACAGGTAACAAGCATCCACAAAGCCTTCTAAAACTAGATGCTCTGCACGGATATGAAGATACTTCAACAGACGTGAGACGTGCAGTCAAGGAACGTGGAGGTACCACACCATCCAGCACACGTTCATTGGGTGCATGTTATCACCGGCACTGAAGAGCAAACACGTGAACAAGGCAGCCTCTCCCCAAAAAGGACAACAGTTTTGTTGGATTTGCATGTAAATAAGTCATCATCATCGGAGAGCACCATGCTGCGTGCCCTCAGAGATGCGTTGGACGGAGTCCGACAAAGCAGGGAAGGAATCTGGGAAGCATTTGGAAAGACTCTGTGAAAGATGCAGTGTGGTAGAAAGCATTTTAGAATCAGACAAGATAAGAAACCAGTTCAGGTGCTAACTACTCATAGAATTTGACCAATAATTAAACTTTTTAAGACTTGGCTTTTAAATCGATAAACTGAGGCCAATAATAAGCTATATAGGTAGCTTATTTTAAGAAGGTAAAGAGATAATGTGTATAAGGCAATCAGCGTGGTTTCTTGAAAATAACGAGCACTTGATGAATTGCACTGATGTTATTATTATGCAGTCTTGAAAAAAAGCACCAGCTATTTCTGGTGTCTGATTAGTGGTAGCCATTGTATCACCTCCATTGAGCTCATTGTGCCCTGTTGGGTTCACGTGTATTATGTTGTCTGAATTATAATACCTTAGCTGTGGGTTCCCGACAACCAGGAAGGCAACACTAAGATAGGCTGTTTCAAGAGGGGTCAAGTTCACAAGCCACACTGCTTTCTGGAAGGTTAGAGTTCATTCAAGAAGAATATGCCCGGGTTATGACCTTAGCAATATCAATCATCAAGAAAACACATAGGGAAAATGTCTCTTATTTGCCATGATAGGGGCAATATACTAGCCAGCACATGCAGTAGCAAATAGTAGCACATCTGATTACCTCATTTTTTTTTTTTTTATTTTACTCTAGAGAAAGAGAGAGCATGAGCAAGAAGGAGAGAGGGGCAGAGGGGGGGCAAAACACGGAGACAGGGAGGCGGAGCGGGGGAGAGAGAGAGAGAGGGAGAGAGGGAGGGGGGACAGATCGAGAGAGAGAGAGAGAGAGAGAGACAGAGAGAGAGGTGATCCTAAGCAGGCTCCATGCTCAGCAAGGAGCCCGACAAGGGGCTGCATTCATGACCTGAGCTGAAATCAAGAGTCGGACACTCAACCGAGACACCCAGGAAACCCGGATTAACTCATTATTACCAACTGTCATCACATGGTAAGAATGGAATGAGAAAAAGTAAAAATTTCAGGAGTATGAAAAACCCACAGTATACAGGAGGCATCACAGGGTACTAAGGGGTCAAGACAATGGGGAAACCCTGGAAGAAGGCATCTTAAGGATGCTGTATGTCAAGCTGCACAGTGTATCTTTATCCTGTAGGTAATGGACAGGCACTGCAGACTTTAAGACCAGGTGAGATAGATTTCAATCCATTTTTTAATCTATTGTTTTGACCTCATATCTATATTTAGTAAGTAATACATAAGCTTATAATTATGTTTCTTCAATCAGGGTATTTTTCCAAGATACATATGTGTATGTATATATGTTTGAGGTATCTCTTTGCTATATCATTGTTTAAAAATGGGGCGCCTGGGTGGCGCAGTCGGTTAAGCGTCCGACTTCAGCCAGGTCACGATCTCGCGGTCCGTGAGTTTGAGCCCCGCGTCAGGCTCTGGGCTGATGGTTCAGAGCCTGGAGCCTGTTTCCGATTCTGTGTCTCCCTCTCTCTCTGCCCCTCCCCCATTCATGCTCTGTCTCTCTCTGTCCCAAAAATAAATAAACGTTAAAAAAAATTTTTTTTTTTTAATTAATCTCATATTTTTTTATGGCAGCAATAAGCTAAAATTAGGGCTTACAGATGTTCCGAACAACACATCACTACTTGCCTGCCTGTTAAGGATTAAGAATTCTCCTTCCCTTCCTTTTATTCACCCACATTTATTCAACATCTATTATATAAAGGGTTACACATGATACTAAACTTCTTTTAAAGTAGGCTCCACATCCAAAGTGGGGCTTGAACTCATGACCCCAAGACCAAGAGTCGAATGCTCTACTGACTGAGCGGGGGGCATCCCTAGACTCTTGATCAAACCTTAGAAGTGGACCCTATGCTAACTCTAATATGCATCTTCTGTTCCTATGGAGACTAAATAAGAAGTAATATCAACAGATCTATTTTTCCACACCACACTTTCCAAAGATTATTTTTTAAATGTTCATTTATTTATTTAATTTATTTAAAACAATTTTTTAATGTTTATTTTTGAGAGAGAGAGTGTGAGAGAGAGAAAGAAAGCGAGCAGGGGAGGGACAGAGAGAGAGGGAGACAGAGAATCCAAAGCGGGGTCTAGGCTCTGAGCTGTCAGCACAGAGCGTGACATGGGGCTTGAACTCATGAATGGTGAGATCATGACCTAAGCTGAAGCGGGATGCTTAACCAACTGAGCCACCCGGGTACCGCTAATGTTTATTTATTTTTAAGAGAGAGAGAGCGCGCAAGCAGGGAGGGACAAAGAGAGAGGGGGACAGAAGATCCCAAGTGCGCTCTACACTGACAGCAGAGAGTCCTATGCGGGGCTTGAACCCATGAACCATGAGGTCATGACCTGAGCCGAAGCTGGATGCTCAACTGACTTAACCACACAGGCGGCCCCACATCATACTGTTAAACAATGATGGAAACTTTGATATTTTCCCTTAAATGATTTCCTCTTTAAATAAATAAATAGTCTAAATAAATAAGTTGTTTAAACCAACAAGCAACAAGCAAGCAAGCAAGCTGGTAAAAAGGGTTTTAAGAAAGATCGCCCAAGAGTCAGGAGAATATGAAGTAAACGGAACAATGGGGAAAGAAAACAGCCCAGCGAAGCGCTCTACAGTTGAAGTCTGAAGCAGGAAGCATCTTGCAGAAACATAAGAAGGCGTGGTCCTACAAATACAATTCTCAAGGAAACATTACTGTCGGGACAGTAAGGCATCTGAGTAGTTATTTGAAGAGTGGGTTTCTTTTATCCACACAGTTTTAAATGACATCACTGTCTGTCATTCACTGGTGTTAGTTTTTGTTTCCATCTTTTGTCTTGTTTTCTCTTTTTTTTTTTTATTTGGAGAACTCTCTTTAGGTAAGTTCTGTGATTTCAGCAGAGCACCCCAGGCTTACCGTGAGGAAAATGGGGACATACAATGTATCAGCCCGCAGGGGCTGAGGCTCACCAGGTTGGCCTCCTCTTCTAGAGGTCCTAGTTCACCCTGCGAAGCCTGAGAAGCCTCCGCAGCTCAGTTATCTTGCCTGTTACATAATGGACGATGTGTTTGGAGAATACTGCAAGCTTCGGGCTCTCCCACTCAAGGAGATGAGAAGAACCACCAAAGCCAAGGTGAAAAGACCCTGTCAAAGTGTCAAAGGAAGACTTTGAAAGCTCTTATTTTCAGATGGCATGGGTCTTTGATTCTTGCACACCTCTGTTTCATTTGCTCTATTTTCCTTTGGATTGCTCTCTCCCTTGGTGTGCTCCAATATGACTGGGTTACTCTCAGCTTATCACGTGCACGGGAGGGAGTACCTCTCATTGGGATAAACTTTCACCCTTGAAGTTCATTTATTTTGCCATCTTCTGTGGCTGTGGCCTCTTCTGACCAGAATGTTAAGACTTGAAAGTTCAAGGCTACAGAGTGGGCTCTATAATTTATTTTATGAAGAAGGACATTCCTTTATTCATTCTTTATTTGCTTGCTTATTGAACCACCACTGGAAGGGTACATCCAGGCATGGATATGATAAAGTCCTTGCCTTGTGAAGATAACAATATAGGAGGGAAGGCCAACACTATAGATCGCTTGAAGCAAGAATTTTATTTTATTTTATTTTATTTTATTTTATTTTATTTTATT
>NW_024412467.1:5909418-5961892 GCF_014898765.1 Herpailurus yagouaroundi
CCCCCCCCCAGAGAGAGACAGAGACAAAATCCGCAGCAGGTTCCAGGCTCCGAGCTGTCAGCACAGAGCTTGACGTGAGGCTCCAACTCATTAGCTGTGAGATCATGACCTGAGCCGAAGTTGTACGCTTAACCAACTGAGCCACACAGGCACCCCATTTTTGTTTCTGGTTTTGTTTTTTTGAGGGGGCTGGAAGCAGCAGAGAGAGAGGGAGACACAGAATCCGAAGCAGCCTCCAGGCTCTGAGCTGCCAGCACTGAGCCTGACACGGGGCTTGAACTCACCAACTATGAGATCATGACCTGAGCCAAAGTCAGATGCTTAACCAACTGTGCCACCCAGGCACCCATGACAAGAATTTTAAAAAGGAAACACCATGACAATCAGAACCTGTTATCACTCTAACTATAATCTATGAACTAAACATCTGGTGTTTTCCCCAGTAAAGTGTAAAGCTATGTTCATGGCACCTCCTGTTGATTTTTAGACACTGCTCTGGAGCATCTACCTGGAGATCAACTACAGCCACTACCTTAGATATCGAGCACTAGGATTTGCTATAAATGTACCGTTCCTTTCTGCAACCTTGAAATTAATTAAAGTACTGAATTTATTCCAAGAGGTACTTTATTTAGTCATCTTGGAGCCAATACATGATATCCCCCCTCATGCATGAACTTCCCTGATTGTAGCTACTATGGTTCCCTTAATTCTTGATGAGACTCTCCTTAATGCACACATCTAGCGTATCGCTTGGTGTATACCTCACATTTACTGCAAACCTCACATTTATTGCTACAGCTGTTACCATGTTTGATCTTTATAGAGAGTCACTTGCTTTTTTTCAAGTGTTGAGTCAAAGGGTTACGTATAAATTGACATGCCTAAAATTTATCTTTAAGTAGCAAATCTTAACTGTCCCACATTGTCCAAAGTACCAAAGTTAACCTATAAATCATATACCTTTACTAGAAATATATGGCTAGAAATATGTGAATAACAAAATTGAAGTTGCTAAATTTCTTCATTAAATATTTATAATTAACAATCAGACTGCTACCAAATCTGTTTTCAGAATTTCTAAAACACATTCTCAGTATTAGGGAGGCTCTTTAAGCACAACTTCAACAAGTATAGGCTTCGAATCAAATCAACAGAAAACAATCTTTTGAATCACTGAATATTCATTGGGATTTATGCATCAAATTTCAGCAGCCATACTTGCTTTTAGATTTTTGGAATGTTATTTTTCTGTACAAACTAACTGCAAAGAACACAACCGATAAAAATATAAGTGACTTGTTTCTACACTTTGCACATGATTTTCCTACAGCAGTTATTAGATTTCTTATCCATAACTCTGGGTCTGATATAATTATTTTATTTCTCAAACAGCCATCATGGATCCTAGCATGTACTTTTTCATTTATTTTTAAAAAAAATTTTTTTTTCAACGTTTATTTATTTTTGGGACAGAGAGAGACAGAGCATGAACGGGGGAGGGGCAGAGAGAGAGGGAGACACAGAATCGGAAACAGGCTCCAGGCTCTGAGCCATCAGCCCAGAGCCTGACGCGGGGCTCGAACTGACGGACCGCGAGATCGTGACCTGGCTGAAGCCGGACGCTTAACCGACTGCGCCACCCAGGCGCCCTGTACTTTTTCATTTAAATGATTGTTTGCCTGTCCGTGTTTCTTGCTCATATTTACCGTGGCGTTTGTCATTGAGATCCCACCTAGCAGTACACATGCCCATTTTTCCAGCTTAACGGTAAGCTCCTTGAGGGTGAGCACCTGACCCAGGGAAGGGATACAAGTGAACCCAGGTGTCCCCCATGACCCCAACCCCTTATTTTTCCACAGTGACCACAAAAGAATCAAGGGAAAGAACACCAAACTCTGTCGCTCTTTGTTTCTATTCCATCCCTTCACTATCTCCAGACAAAGGGAGGAGATTTAAAACATCCTCAGACTTCCAGCCCAGTCCCCTTCCTGATGTGCCTAACAGCAGCTCGGATAACGTGTTTGCGACAGGTTGTGGAATTAATGCAACGTATTAGCACCCCAGAACCAGGCCGGGGTACCGAGTGGGGGAACCGAGGCAAATTTATGCGATGGAAGACTGAAGAGCTGCAAAGAAGAAGCAAAGAACTTTGACAAGATGGCAAGTGCTGGAGAAGCCGAGCAAAAACGGGGTGTGCAGACTGACAAAGAAGAGGACTTGAAATTCTCAACTCATTCTTAGTAATGTGGGACTACAAAAAAAAAAAAAAAACAAACAAAAAACGTGCAAGAGGTTTTCAATGTAACCCATGTGATGATGCTGATGCCGCCACATTGTCTGGACTGGTTCGTGTCTGTGTCAGCACGGAAACGGGGTGCTTCTCCTTACCTCCAGATGCTCTAAAATATAGGGGGGATTCGTCATGCCAAGCCTCAGCATTGCTCCCCGAGGGATCACTTCAACCAGTTTCCACAGCAGTGCGGGGAGATTGGTGCCAATGTCTCTGCCATAAGCCCCCGTGTCTTCACTGGTCAACCATATCTCACAGACGCCCTCTGTGAATCAAAGGAGATAATTAACAAATCTGTTTCCTTCATCATACAGCTGCTCCCTCTTTTTAATGCAGTATTACTCAACACCATTATGCAGGCAGTCTGGGTATTCAACTGCAGAGAAAAAGCAGCTTACCCCGTGGTGGCACTGGGTTATTAAGTTCATTTTCTGAACACCAGAGAGTTACAACAAGGCTGTAAATTATCAGTGCGTCCTATGGAGTGATTAACATTCACAGCCAATCAGTTCAACCGCGCTTCCTCCAAAGCACTTTGATCAGGACGAGAGCTACAATCCCATCACAATGGACACCTATTTTATGGAGCACCGTAAGCCTTGGAACTGAAACAGTCACTCTACAGAATGGGCACTAGCAGGACTGAACTCACTAATCAGTCTGTGACCAGCCCAAAGAAAAACGTCAAGTGTGGTTCAGGTTTAACTCACAAATTATTAATTATGAGATAACCCATTTCTCCTGCAGTAACTATTCTGATTTGTTTTCTTTATTCAATTAAGAATAGAGTGCACTGCATTGCTGCGTTCAAAGAAGTTGGTTGCTGTATAAACTGAGTATTTGGGTCGAAAAACCTGTTTACTGACAGCTGTCATCCTATTTTCCATCAATCAGACTCGAGGAGAATGTGGACAATGTATATATGTTTTGTTGTCATCGTTACTATAAAGAATCCCGACTTCAAATATTATGGCCTGCAATAACATCCTCCCAAAAATCAAAAAGAAATACATCTGGATAACCTAGTATTATTTAAAATGAATAAAACAGAGCAGGAGCCACCCAGGTTTTCAGAACCTTTCTGAAAGCATATTCGATTAAAGGATTAGCCTATTTTAAAAGGCCAAGCGATTCTCACAAAGCTAAGACCAACAGTCAAATAGCCCTGTGAAATTTGCTCATGCTAAAGTGATTTGTTGCTTCAGAACATACCTCAGCACATACAGAAGGCCCAGAAATACTACAGCCTGACCCGAAAATATAAATGTCTAGAAAGAGCCTTCAAATTATCACTTAAATTGTCTCTAGCTGATAGAAGAGAAGAATTTCAAAAATACATTTAAATACTCCAAGCCAAGAGCAACAAAAAATAAGACACACGGCTTTTAGGTAAATGTGAACTTACAAACTTACAGTAAAGAGTAAAGATCTTCCCTCTCTTTAATGTGTTCCACAGAAATGGACAGATAGACATGAAGTTGAGATCTCCAATAACTATTCTTTCCTTAAGGTAAGAGATAGATTTACTTTGTAAAACAAAACAAAACAAAACGCTAGCCAAACCATATAAAAACATGTTCACTTTTCTCTATTTGTCTATCTTTCTGAGACAGGCACATCCTCATTCACACCCACACAACACAGAAAATACAAGAAAAGAAATAAAATTTTACTTTCCTGAAATTAAAGAATCAATAACTTAACATAGAGAACAGGAGGTATCAAAAACAAAAAACAAACAAAAAAACCCACCAAAAACCAAAAAGCCCAACTGTATTTTAAAAGTTGGAGATGTTTTCAGTATTTGCAAATCAGTAGTGCTAGGAATATATGGGTTTTCTTTACTTAAATGTAAATGTGCAGTTCCAGAAATCAATAAACATTTGCTTAGTTTTAATCATTTAATAAAAGGTTTTCTCTTCAAAAGAAACATTCTGCTGTGTTCACAGGCTACCTTTGTGTAGTCTGACAGTTGTATATTCTCTGCACATGGGAGTCAATTTTCCCTTTTATTTTTAAAAGAATAAGGGGTTGCAATTAGTGGAATCATCTTTATTTTAATATCACATATGCCATCAGCCACTGGACTCCTACAACCTTTTTTTTTTTTTTTGCTTGTTTGTTTTTAATCTTATCACAAAATCCACTCCAGGGAAAGACATGGCTAAGTAACAACATAAACGGATTTTAAAACACTCTGAAAGAGGTTATAAAAACAGGACATTATCCATGATTTTCCAGTTACTGGCACTTGAGCAACACAATATGAATATTTTAAAATGAACAGAATAATTTTAATTTATAATTTTTCCATCCAAATGGCTCCGTGTTACGCCTTATGTAGAGAGAGCGAGTTCCTGGAACAGTGCCTTGCTGTTGCTAGATGAATATAGAAGGGGGAAAATCACTATGAATAGGAATGGAAATAACATCCATGCAGAAAACAGCAGCCAGCTCTTAAAGCCGCATAGGTGGGGACCAATAGCCCCCTGGTGGGCTGAAACTTCAAATTAAATCACATAAAGAGGAAGCAGCTGTAACACTAAATCAGCAACAACAGGAATAATGGTCTTGATGTCTCCAAGATCAAGGCTGCTAAAATGCTCTCTGTAATAGCAACCTGGTTCAACACACAATGAGAGAACATGTGCAAAACGGGAGATGCCCGGACTTTGGGAGGGCTGGGCCTTGCCAGTTCGATCCAGACATTTGTCAAAGATGATTCTGCTCTTAATCGAAGTGAGAAAGTCCGATTTCACAAGGTTACATTTCAAGAATTCTAATGAGTTCTGATCCTTCAAGACGTGAGGATTCAGAAAGTCATTTCCCACTAAAGGTGAAGCAGGATCCCCGGCCTGACATCCTTGTCTCTGGGCAGTCATGTGGACTGCTCCCTGTGCAAGCGGTTCCTGCCAGGCCAGCTTGCACAGGAATTCACGAGGGAGAATGAAGGCTGCAGTCTGCGATCACTAATGGATACGGGGACACATGCACGCTTCTGTCTGCACACTTAATTGGCTACACTTATGGACAGCAGGGCTCGCCTAAACAGCTTCATTCCGTAAGGACTTCAGTTACGAGCTATACTCCTCTCCACGTTCATTTCTTTATTGGTCTATCAAACATTTATTAGGCCCTTACCCACTATGTGCCCAGCATCCATTCAGGCTCAGGGCAGATAAGGGTTCATCATCAAACTTCTGTGATCTAACGCTGGCTATTATCCAGGAGCTGGCAAGGGGACATGAACAGACACCCTGGGAACTTCACAACCGTGCCTATCGGTGGGGGTGGAGGCAGAGGGGGTGGGGCGCCAAAGAACACAGCCACAGAAACCAGAATGAGAGGCATACTGGGCTGGCTCCAAGTGAGGATGATGTCAGCCCCAATGAGATAGGCCCAGTCTGCACTGTAGCAGGGACTTTGATGAATACATGTCAGAAACACAAACATGTGAAAATAAAAAAGAGACGCAAGCAGGAAGAACGGAGATAAGAAAAGTAAAGGCCCAGTAAAAACTCCCAGGCCTGTAAAAATAAATACACACAAAAAAAGAAAGTGGTAGGTGGAAAAGTGGGAGACAGAAATTAGCTTTTTATAAGCATCGAGGAGAAATTTTACTTTTTCCTAAAACTGTTCATCCATCTTGATTTTTGTTTGTTTTCCTTAAATTATTCCTTCTGCCTTTTCTAATGAACGTTAGGTTCTTCAGATCATCCACCATCCTTTTGTGGTTGTTACTTCTGGGGAAAAAAAAGCAAATACTAGGAAGAAATGAAATGCGTCTCACCGGGGAAAATCCTTTCAAAAGTCCAGTTATTAGAATCCATTATCATTCTACCCAAGTAATTCCTGATGAGTCTATAGTTGAAACACATAGGATTGTTGTTGTTTCTCCCCCCTCGAATGGAGAGCCACCACCACAGCTGGATTTTGATCTCTGCTCCACAGTAACCTGAGATGGCAGAGGACCGAAAATGGAGAAGACTTAAGAGGTTAACAATAAAAGAAAGATAATATGCTCAAAAAAAAGTCTCACAACAAAGAAAACCCTTTTTGAAAAATCAAACTTTGCCAAAACTCAATTTCAAAACATTATGACTCATTATAACTGGTCCAGTGTATAAGCTCCATTGTAAGAAATGAAAATATGGGTGAAGACTGACTTCATCTGATCAGAGAAGTGATTTTTGTTCTCCAGTGGCTCCTGTTTTATGGTCGGCGAAAATCTCTACCATACAAATAAATCTCATTTATTCCACTGGGAGGAGAGTCTCCAAAAGTAAGGACTACAGAAACAGGAAAACTGTAAACAGTGATTAACAGGGTCAAAAGTTAAATAAAAAAACAAAAACAAGTCACCTCAAAGTCTGCTCCATGTTTCTTCCTCAGAAACGCGTGCCCTCTCCCCTTCTGTCCTGTTCCCTACATTACGAGCTTGGACTTTTCCCTCCTTTCAATTCCTCCCCTACTTCACCTCCATCTCCAAAGGCTAACGTGGACAATGAATTAAACATACATTATGTTGTATTTATTTCATATGTACTCAATTCTCTGCTCTTAACTGCTGATGTTCTCTTTTAAGGGTGACAGGGCATATTAGTTAGATTGTTATGGGTTCTTTCTTCTTAAAGCAAATCTTAGAAAATTCAGAAATAAATAGGACCCTCTGTTTAAGCATTTGAAGGGTCATGGAAATGTCTTCAAAGGTGATGTTTCGAAATAAAAATACACATAGGCAGCCTCATACCTAGTTAACCTATTCATTTCATAGCCAATTAGACACTATAATTTGTTTGGTCTCTTCGATGCTCAAGGGCTTTGGGTTTCCTTTTCAGTAAAAAAATACATAAATAAAAATGAAAAACAAGATTATTAAAGACAACACCATAACATGTCTATCTTTTGTATAACAATGATGGATCACCATTAAAGATCCAATGAATAGGCCACCATAAAAAACAGGTATTAATTACCTAATTCTTCAACTATATCACTGTGTATACTACTTTTGCAAACTTAAGAAGTTACCAGTGACACGAAGGTGTTTTCTGCTACTTTTTTATTTTGAACAACGTTACATTTACGGAAAAGTTTTAAGAGTAGTAGTACATCGAATTAGTACATCTACTACCTGCACCTCCTTCACTCAGACTCGGGAACATTTTGCCACATTGGTGAGCTCCCCACCCTTCCCGCTCTCCTCATGGACAAACCCCATGGTTTTTGTTTTCTCCCTGAGAACTAGGTGCAGACACTGTGACACTTTACATCTAAATATGTCACCATGTATCTTCTAAGACCAAGAACATTGTCCTTCATAATCACGACACAATCACACTGCTCTTGGCCAACCGAACGCTGGACAGCTCCCACTGTAACAGAACTGAGTCACCTGTATTTCTTTGTGCGAGCCCTGCAGCTCAGGCCTCTGTGCTTCAGCACATGCTGTTCCCGCTGTCTAAAATGTCTTCCAGTCTTCTTTGCATAATGAATACAGTCTTACGGGAAATTTTCTTGATCACCCAGACTAATTTAGAAGCTCCTCTCCTGTGCTCCCAAGCATCTGGTGCAAAATTTTGTATCACGATGCATTATAAGGACTGATTTGTTTGTTTCCTTGAGAGGATATACGCATCTCCAGGAAGAGGTGCAAAAATCTTACTAATACACAAATGCCTAGAACCTACTAGAGTGCATGGCACATAGGAAGCACTCAATAAATTTTGGTTCCATATACATACATAAACATATATATATATGAATATTCATGTATATACACACATAGACTGCATGCAAAGGAGTATACTAGGTTCTGTATCAAGCATTAAGGAAATGCCAGATTAAATTTTCTTTGGACAATACAGAAATGCAGCTTGAATGTGGTGAAGTTCGTTGCACGGTCTCTTAACTTCACATAAGATTAGTAGTCTTGATTAAAGAGCCCTATAATCAGGGTGCCTGGATGGCTCACTGGGTTAAGCTTCCGACTCTTGATTTGGGCTCAGGTCGTGATCTCGCAGTTCATGGGATGGAGCCCCGTGTCTGGCTCTGCACTGACCATGCAGAGCCTGCTTGGGAATCTCGCTAACCCTCTCTTTCCGCCCTCCCCCACTCACGCACACATGCACAAGAGCTCTCTTTCTCTCTCTCAAAATAAATAAACATTTTTTTTTAAAAAGTTCCCTATAATCCTATCATGATAGCTGGACAGCACTGCAAGTAAATACAAACTATTTTTTTACATAGAAGTGAGACTTCCCACATAGGTAAGTTCAGATAGATCAGTTATCCATGAAACAATTAAACTTTAAAATGATCTTTTTTATTGCTTTAATAACAAGAGCTAACAGAGTATTTCCAGAGCATCATGACCTCTGTGATTACAGTGCTACACAGAAAAGAAGTTGTCAACACAAATTGATAATGTTGTCACTACACAAAAACACCTTTTTTCTTTCTTTTGAAAGGTCACAATCAGAGAGAACCCTGTTTATTTTCATACTTCTGTAAGAATCTGGAAATAATGGAAAGCTAAAAACAAACTGAACACCACAAAAGGATGACACGCTTTCTGAAAACAAGGCATCTGACTCCCCAGGCTCCAAAACTGGCAATAAGCCTCATAGAGGCAGATTAAGTTTATCCTGTTAATACCACAGTGTGTTTTGTTCCATATATGGGCTTTTCTAATACCCCTGGAGGGAATACAGACCACGGTGTCTATGGATGGGCCCTCTGATATTCTAGCAGGATATGCGGGAAGATATTATATTGCCTCTAAAAAAAAAAAAAATCACAACAGGCTCAACTCCCAACAGTACAAACATTACAGACATGGAAGGAAGTGGGAAGAAGAGAAAAAGAGAATAACTAGACACCTACAACACAATATCTTGTTCTCAGAAAACATTAATATCAGGTGATCGGGGTGGTGGATAGAAATTTACCTAGACTCCAAGACTAAGTTAACGAATTACAGAATAGTTTAGGGCATAAAGGAAACTAGAAGCAAAGCATTTTGCATTTTTTGGGTCAGTGAACTCAATTACAGAATGAAAGGCAAACAGAACTTAAATTGTAAAAGGGCAGAATTTTTATGACTAATGTTTTAGGGTCCTAAAGGTCCTCCTCAGAAGGACCAAATCTACAAATAGGACCTGAATTTCTGTAGTTACAATAAGGGAAATTTGACTTTGAAGACACAACTCATGAATTAATAATTTCAAGTACTTAAACAGCATATATAGGTTTCTATGTTCCAGCACATTCTTATATTCGGTTTGAGGGTGCATCAGGTGTATATCTAGGTCTTATACAAATAAAACACCATTCACTCATTCATTCATTCCTTCTTGTAGCAAGTGTTTGTTGAGTAGTATTATGTGCCAGACACTCTTCTAGATCTTAAGACAGGGTCTCTGACCTCACGACGTATATTCAAGTGAGATACCACAAACTAAAAGATAAATAATACATTGTCAAGTACAAGTAAGTGCTATAAGGTGTTTGAAAGCAGGATAAAGAATGAATGATAGACTGGTTGGGACAGGACATTACTACTTTTGACAAGGAACAGCTGAGGAAGACTCGAGAGGACATGCAACCTGAATGAACGAAGGTAGTTAAGTATGCCACGTGCATCAGCTTTCTGGAGGAAAAGCATTTGAAGCAGAGAGAATATAAGATCAGCCTCGGCATGTTTATAGTTCCCAACGAACCACAAAGAGGTCAGTGTGGTTGGGGTGACGTGGTGGCATAGTGAGGTGTTCGTGGTGAAAAAGAATTATAAGATGGGAGCCAGTGGTGACATAAGTGCTTGCAAGAGGTTCAAGCTCACAGAGCAGAGCTAAGGAGGCAAAAATTACATGTTGATAACCTATTCACTGTCATACGCAATGAATATGCAATATGTATATTATACTTGCTAGTGAGAGCTCTCAATAACTCTGTGTTTTAAGATACTCTCATGTTTAAGCGCATGAATATTCAGTGCCATTTCAGAATTCTCAAATCACTATATTTGGTATATAAGAAGAAATAAGAAAAGGAATAACAGATAATGTCAATGTCCAGTCTGTCTAAAAGAAATTCCTTTCTTTCACTTTTTTTTTTTTTTTGTGGAGGGAGAATTACAATTGACCAAAATGCATGAAATCAGACTCACAAATTTAAATAGAAACAAGTAAAAGGAATTTGAGACCATAACACACTTTTTCTTTTTAGTTGGTAGCACCTGGATGGAAAGGAAGTGGTGTCAGTATCCTATCTCTTCTCCTGTTTCTTCTCCCTTCAACAGAGTTGAAGTATCACGAAGAAGCCCTCATTCTGCATCACTTACACTAATGTCCAACAAACCAACATGTGCCACAAACTCAGACAGTCTTCAGAGTTTGAATCATTGCTACAATTTCAGAAGGAAGGACAAACAAAAATAAGATAAAATCCTCTCTTACGAGGCAGGAAAAGGAAAGGAAGAATTCATTTCTCCTTAATTAAAGAAAAAAATAGGCTCACCCTCAAGAATCTACTAACCACACACCAAGTAACTATAATGATAAATAGCATAATTCAGATCAGTTTGGCTCTTTTCAGCTACTATAATTGGCAACTGGGTTAGTTAAAATATTCTTGTAAGTGTTTTAAGTGTGCCCTTTCCAGGTCTGATGTCATCGAGAACGGGTATTTTTTTATTTTTTTTTTTTGGTGAAGAGAAAGTAAAAAAGGGTGGGTGGGGAGGTGGGGGTGGTGAGCACCATTTCTACGTAATGAAAGAGTAAGGGGCAATTCTATGACCGAAAAGTATTTAAAAGTTTGAAAGTTTTGTGGAGAAGCTGGTAGTTGTGCCTTAAGGAGAAAAGAATAATCAGAGTAGGAAGAGCTGATACATACCCCATATAGCAAAGACGTAATGATCAGCTACCTCTTCAATTTAAAATTTCGAAAAAGAAAGCACTATAAACACTTGTAGGTGCTATTAATAAAGCATGATTTTAATATTTATTACAATAAAATAACATGTACACCAATAACCACCTCTATAATTTGACCAAGCTATGGTAATCAAAATTATATCTACCAATAGGTGTTTCAGTGGAGGAATGTATAATATCCAGTATAAACTGTGGACCTGGTCGTACTGACAACAACACAAAATTTTAATGAAAAGGAAATACAGGGGTGCCTGGGTGGCTCTCTTGGTTAAGCAACCAACTTTGGCTCAGGTCATGATCTCATGGTTAGTGAGTTAGAGCCCCGCGTTGGGCTCTGTGCTGACAGCTCCGAGCCAGGAGTCTGCTTCTGATTCTGTGTCTCCCTCTCTCTCTCTGCCCTTCCCCCACTCATGCTCTTTCTCTCAAAAGTAAATAAATATATATATTTTTTTAATTTTTAAAAAGAAAATACAGTGAAGCCTTCCATGTCTACACATGAAGGGTTAACTGTTAAAGGAACTGCCTCAGTGCTATAAAGAACCAGAAAACCTGACCAAACGTATGGAACAACAATCATCAGACAAGTAATTACAGGCAGTTCATGACTGCGATTTTTGAGAGAAGCAAACAAGGTGAGCCCTGTGATTACCCATCTTACTTCCTGGAGGCATTTTCTAGGCCACAGCGCAGAAAGGGGGAAAGTGAAAAGAGCCCAGTGATCTTGCTGAGTGGAGAAGAGAGAGCTTGAAGCTCAGAAAACTATAGTACAGGTTAAATATTATGGAGAAGAGAGTTGCACAGATATGGATGGAGCTCCAAAGATCAGCAGAGAGCTCCCCTCAAGCTTCTGGCTGAGTACTACCTGGGTATGCAGGAGAGGAAACTAAACCCCAAGAAAGCTGTAAGCCAAACAAGTCCTAGAAGTCACGTAGGACCAAGAATGATTTGTGTTCCTAGAAGCCAAGGAGGATTTTAGAACACATGAGTGATTGGACAGAGTCCTCAGGAGGCTCTTTGCTTTCATGGTTGAGAAAAATTTGCATTAAACCAGAAGCTGCTCTAGACCTAAACCAGCAGACCTTAAAAGAAAGCCTCAAAAGATCAAAGTAATTTCAAATAACTTAACTCTATGAAAGAACAAGTCCAAACTCTTTAAAGGAAAACAATAAAATCCAGTGTTCAACAACATGAAATTCAAAACGCCTACCATCCAAACAAAAACCATCAGGCATGCAGACAGGAAGGAAAATACTATGTTTATAACCAGGAGAAACAACAATCAATAGGAACAGAGTCATAAAAGACAGAGATGATGAAATCTGCAGACAAGGACATTAAATCAGCTATTGTTAATGTGGTCCATGTGCTCATAAATTGTGAATATGAGAAAATAAACTGAAGATATTAGAAAAACGCCCTACTGAAACTTCTAAAGATGAAGTTGAAGACCTAGTGACATGAAATATTCAAAATGAAGCAAAGAGAGAAGGAGCTGAGGATGAGAATGGACAGAGCAGAATACTACCGAGCCAAATAACACAGGCATAATGAAATTCCCTGAAATAATGACTGAATTATTTCCAAGTTTGAAGGTTGGTTGTGGTACGTTAAACGTGTATATTTGAACGCTTGACAACTTACAAGCAATCAATCAGAGGTATAGCTTACAAGGCATTCGTGGAGAGAAAACAGAATCATAATACTCAATCCAGAAGAAGACAGGAAAAGAAGGAAGAGAAAGAGATGGGGATGATAATGAACTATTGATGGGATTATCGGGAAGATACACAAAGGAGGGAGGCTTCAATATTCTCTTCAATTATTTATTTAAAAAAAGATCTGAATTGAACATAAAATGTTAAAATTTGATACATCTAGCAATTTTTTTTTAACTGTGTTAGTTTCTAACTGTGATAAGTTTTATACATTCTGGAAATGTTTTATAATTTAAAATGTGAATAACAAATAATAGTCCCTGAGATTAAATAAATATTAGTAAAGTCCATCTTTTTCTGTTTTGTAAAACACTTGAAAGAAGCTAAATCAACCAATGAAGTCAGTGTGTCTTAATTTAAGTGGTTCTATAAGCATAATCAAGTGCAATGACCTTTATTAAATTCTGCTATGTGAGGCTAATCTAGACAGCTAATGTTCAGTATTTTAAAAACTCTCCTCTAGCCTAAGGGGAAAATGTGACTGCCATTTAAAAACACTACCTCACAGGGGGTAAAAAAATGATAATTTCTTGCCATCAGTAATTCCACTTTTCAAAGAAAGATAAAATACAGTTGTTTGGTGACACTGGTGAAAACAGCAAACCAGCAGCTAGCTCCCTTGACCTCATCCTTTTCCTGCCCCAATTATTCCAACTCAGGGCTCTCCAATTTGTACCCAGAAATGATGTAAGACTTTAATTATGCTATACTGGAGAGTAGATTAAGGTCACTTTTCTCCTTTGTCATGGTCTATCAACTGGCCACTCACTGAAAACAGATTCCATCACATCTTTTTTTATTTGGGGTACTATGCCTAACACAATGCATATTAGCGTAATTAATCAATGTATTTGAATAACAAACACAAAAGATAACTGTAAAAATCACAATTGTCTAGTTAGAAAATGCAAGACTTTATCCACTTTGTTTTACAAACAAAGACTCTGAAGATCAGAAAGATTAAGAGGACTTGCCCAAAGTTATACAATAACCAGTAGGAGAGCACGGATAAGAATTAATCTCTTAACTTCCAAGGAAGGAACTCGAACATAATACTTTTTATGCCAATTCAGTGACTCAAAGACAACACCTATACAACTTTGACTATAATTACGGCAACATGACAAGTACCAACTAAAATCTCAAAGAAAGAAGGCTTTAGTAGCATTACAAATAAGAAATGACTGAAGAAAACCAAAACAATGCATAAATAACATATGAGATGCACTAAGAGTCTAAGCCTGCACTATCCAATATGATAGCCGACAGCCATACATGGCTCTTGAACACTTCAGATATAATTAGTCCAGACTGACATGCGCTGTAAGTGTACAAATTCTGAAACTCAGCATGAAAAAAGACAGTAAATACGAATAATTTTTATATTGATTATAAGTTGAAATGATTGCATTGGATACACTGGGTTACTTAAAATGTCTTCTGAAATAAATTTAACCTGTATCTCTTTACTTTTCTCAACACGGCTACTAGAAAGTTTTAAATTATATACATGGCACACATTATATTTTGATTGGACAGCACTGTTATATAGACTATTAGAACAGTCTACAATGAAGAACTAAAAAAATATGAACTTTATTAATAAATTTTACTTTCTCAAAAATATTATACTTTCTCCTAAATGACCAAGAAAAACTAAAAATTCTTCAGTTAAATAACCTAATAGAATGCTATACCTTATATATTTTATACTTCATTACTTATGCTTGTTTTTACTTACTTGATTGTGTTGCTGTGTTTAATGAAAACTGAAAAATAGTAAAGCTCATAAATAAAAAATACCATAAAGAAATCTCAATTATATAATAATTTTGTGTGTTATGTTGAAGTCA
The DNA here is from genome assembly GCF_014898765.1 of Herpailurus yagouaroundi. Taxonomy (NCBI): domain Eukaryota; kingdom Metazoa; phylum Chordata; class Mammalia; order Carnivora; family Felidae; genus Herpailurus; species Herpailurus yagouaroundi. The sequence continues at coordinate 5,924,213 of NW_024412467.1, forward strand.
TCATTGACTTGCACGTTTTATACAGTTCACAATATTCAAAATTTACCAAGATCATTAGTCTATTTAAAACTATACTTCAAAGCTCCTTGAACCCTTAACTTTCACCACTAAAATATATGTAGTAGGTATGTAGTAATATATATGTTAGCATAATGTGGTTTTTACTGAAAATAATATTCCCAAGAGTTATACACTCAAAGATCTACAAATTGCCTCCAATTGTAAACCAATATTTATCTCCTAACTTTAAAATGAGGAAACAAAGAAAATGGGTAAGATATGTGATTCGTCTATTGTTAACCAGCACATGAGCTGAATAGGAAACTTTTAAAAAGCTCCTAATTTCCAAGTCTGATTTACATAACTTTTCCTCTCTGAGAAAAAATGAAATATCATCACCAAAGGACTCACATTAATTTAATAAAAACTAACATTACGATCCCCTGGTAGGTCTCCATGAAACCATTACAAGGAAACTATCCACCTTTCCCTCCATTCCTGCAACCACATATTACCGTGGTATTTTCTAACTATGGAGAAATGATTTAAAAGGAAAAGAGTACTTGTGGTAATTACACTGGCCCAAACTCAGCCCATTACAGCAAGATTATTATTATTCTTTTAAGTATACTGGTTATGTTTTTTAAATGCTTTAATTTACCCCTACTAAGTCTGGCAATCTCTTCCAGGAAACACCATTTGGATACTTCCAACCTGAGTTCACTGAAATAAATATTCTACGAAACCTTCATGAAAAAATTATTTATCCTATAATCGGAAATTCCCTCATTCTTTCGTGTTATTTCACGTGACTTCAGCTGGTTATGGAAGAAAGGGAGGTCCCAGAGAGGGTCTCCTCATAGTTTGTTTCAAGGAGGTCTACCAGCATCCACCAGAGAAAATTGCTCAGGGCATGCAGCAGGAGGTTGGAACAGGCAAAATAAAAAACGGAGAGAAGTATCTCTTTCTAACTTACTATATAAGTTATTTCTAATTAATGCTTATTCTATACTGTCTCTCCACCTCCCCTCCAACTGGGATGAAAGCTAAATAAAACTGAGATTTTCATCTGTTTTGTTCACTGACGTACCTCCTGCAGCAGAATGGTGTCTGAGACACTGCCCAATGGCCAATGTGGTACAATTTGAGCAATGATATAAATAATGATAGTAAAGGAATTTGAAGCAAAGAATAAAATAAATATCCATGAGCCCATACTTACATAAATAAATAAATGAAACAGCAGACATCTTCCTGATATATAATTGCAATTACTAAACGTAGGAGGAAAGATAGAAAAATCACCTTTTGGCGAACACCACAGTAATAACTGTTGGAGGTAAGAATCATCAATGCATGTTCAAGATGGTAGGTAAGAACGGAAGAGAAACAAGGTAATTGCGTAGTCTGGAGGTTTATCCCCGTTAGATGCTTATTGAGAAAAATAATAACTTCACAGGGGAGAAACTTGGCAGACACCATCTTAACTGAGTGATAAAAAGTAAAACCATCTGTAATGAGACATCTCAACATCATGTACCTCAAAGACCTGAAAACTGCCCAACATCACTTCAGAGGTATTCTTGCCAAAAATACATAATCTGAATTTAATCACGCAAAAGCATCACACAAACGCAAATTGAGAGAGGTTCTGTAAGATAAATGGCCAGCACATAACCTTCAAAAATGTTCTGAAAGATGAAGAAGGACAAGGAAATGTTCCAGATTGGAGTTTAAGAGACTGGGGAGACATGATAACCATATGTCAGTTGGCTGGATGCTAGACCAGAAAAGGGATTTTAGTGGGACAATGGGTAATATTTGAATAGTGTCTGCAGATTACAGAGTAGTACTATGTCAGTGTTAGTTTTCTGGTATTGATCATTGTAGGAGGTTCATGTAAGATATTAACATTTGGGCAAGGAGGATGAAGGGTACTCTGTACTACTTTCGCAACATTACTGTGAGTCTGTATTTCAAAGTAAGAGTTAATAAGGAGGAACATCGAAGCAGGGTATTGGTTACCAGGGGAAGAGACTGCATATGGGAAACCTTAGCTTACCAACTTTACTGCAGATTCCTCAGGTAAAGTTTAAGTAGGTAAAGCCCAAGCCAGTCTTTATCAAATCCAAATCAAGAGTCTATTTCCCTCAGCACTGAGTAAAGCTTCTTCATTTAAAGTAGCTAATGTCAGAATGCTTTTTTGTTTTTTTATTAAAAAAAATTTTTTTAACACTAATTCAATTTTGAAAGGCAGAGAGAGACAGAGCACGAGTGGGGGAGGGGCAGAGAGAGAGGGAGACAAAGAACCTGAAACAGGATCCAGGCTCCGAGCTGTCAGCACAGAGCCAGATGCGGGCTCAAACTCACGGACCACGAGATCACGACCTGAGCCAAAGTCAGACACTCAACCGACTGAGCCACCCAGGCGCCCCTCAGAATGCTTTTTTAAAATGATCACTTTATTTAAAAATCCATCAAATAAACACTTTCTTCTTCAAATAAAAAGTTTCACACACTACATTAAAAAAAGGTATATACTGTATTTGCAATTAGAAAAGACCACCTTCTGAGAAGGTCGTGGGGCTGCCATGCCAGTACTTACTAAGTACTTACATGCCAGTACTTACATGCCAGTACTTACTAAGCACTCCCCACACATAGACAAAACCGATGCCACAGCTATGGAAGGCAATTAGAGGAAATAAATGTGAAGAAAAATTGTAAGTTAAATATTTACAAAATAGGCAAGTAGAACCATAAGGAAGTGGTCGGGACGATTTGAAAATGGTAATGTCAGCACACAGTGGCAAAGAATATTCTATACCTTTTTGAGGTATTAAACTTAGATGTAACAAAGATAAAATATGTTACATTTACATTTATTGTTATACATATGCACTAATACAAAAAAGAAATGATGGGATGAGACACAGCGTCTAAAGGAATCAACACACATTTATATCTGAAAAAGAACCAAATTGCTGGCAGGCTGCCAACACGCCGTTCCACGTAAGGGGTCAGGACGCAGGTCTCGTGTGTGGTTTGAAGAGTCCAGTTCTGCACACCATGAAGGACAGCCTTAGCGGCTGGAGGGAAAATATGCCAAGAAAGAGGGGGAACAGTGTCTGGGTCCCTATCAAATATATTACAATTTAGCCTTAGAAAACTGTATTTCTCAAAATACTTATCACTGAGAGAAGACCAAAATTAAAGAATATTCCTTACAAATTACAGGGCTATTAAAAGTCATTAGCAATAATAAAAAAAAGACGTTACACAGTTAATCTAATAACAAGTATATACAGGGGCGCCTGGGTGGCTCAGTTGGTTAAGCGCCCGATGACTGATTTCAGCTCAGGTCATGATCCCATGGTTTGTGGGACAGAGCCCTGCTGGGGATTCTGTCTCCCTCTCTCTCTGCTCTCCCCTGTGTGCACTCTCTTGCTCTGTCTCTCTCTCAAAATAAACATTTTTTTAAGTATGTATAAAAAGTGAATTAAAGGTTTTTTTTTTAATTGCAATAACTTTGTAATATGCCTTAAAGGTCTATCCAAGTAGAGAATGTGAAAAGGAAGTTCACAAATGAAAATAATCTGCAGAAAATGATCTTCGATTCCCTCTTGGTCAACATGTTGCGCACAGTAATTCCACAAATATTAACTGAGTAACATGTGCCGGGCACTCTGCCTTGAACACAAAGATGAATACGACACATAAACCCAAACTAAGAGAGGTTCTAGAAGATAAATGGCCAGTACATACCCTTCAAAAAGATCAATGTTACTTGATTAATTAGCCTTGCATCCAAAAAGCATACTGTCTAGTGTCATGTAACAACAGAGGCAACTTACATTAAAAAAAAAAACAAACAAAAACAAAAAAAAAACAAGCTTGGAGCGCCTGGGTAGATCAGTCGGTTAAGCATCAGACTTCGGCTCAGGTCATGATCTAGCGGTCTGTGGGTTTGACCCACGTTGGGCTCTGTGCTGACAGCTCAGAGCCTGGAGTCTGCTTCTGATTCTGTGTCTCCCTCTCTCTCTCTGCTCCTCCCCCACTCATGCTCTGTCTCTGTCTCTCTCTCAGAAATAAACAAACATTAAAAACAAAGGAAAACAAGCTTTGACTGGGTGTCTATATCTGTAATTCTGCTCCCACCAAGAGATGAAATGCCCTCCAGGCCCAATTCCAGAAATGTCCTGTCATACCTGCTCTGATATGCCAAGCAGTTATAGCCATATCTTGGCCACACTGCTCTCCAATATACACACTCTCCCACCCCGAAAGCTAGCTAGCTGGCTGGCTAGCTAGCTAGCTATTTATTTATTTATTTATTTATTTATTTATTTATTTATTTTTACCAGAGTTACTCGAAATATTCTATTTTAAATCTACTTTTGATCCTTGGTCTTTTCAAACTACTGTGATTAGTACCATAGTCCATATAATGCTCTGAACATTACTGGCATTCAGTAAATAACACACCAGCCTTACTATTAAAGAAAAATAATAAATATGGAACAATGAACCTAGATTGTAGAAATCGTTATTGACCACAGAATTGCTATGACACTAAAAGCTATTCTACTATAAAAGGCCCTCAAATTATAAAATATGCAAATTACCTTTATGCAAGAGATGTACCAAATATTCTAAGACTCAGAGTGCTTAAAAATATTCACCCAACTGGGATGATTTCAGATTAAAGAAAATAAGGACTGTGTAATTATATACACTTACCTTGACAAATAGAAAGCAATCTGTGATTAGAACATAGCAATTAGTTACAAAATGCTTCACATGGATTTAATTACCCATCAGTCTACATGTAGCTTAATTACTTTTATCTCATTGCATCAGTAAAAGATTTCTGCCTGAGGCAACTGCCAGTCATATATTTATAAGGCTTCTAGACTTTACAGTGAATACATTATAACATTCAGGCGAATGTGCTAAAGTTACAGTTACAGAGGCATTCTTAATTTTGAACCAGTTTTAGCTCATAAATATCTCATCACTTTCTGAGAGTCGACAACCATCAAGCATTGGTTCACACTGACAGTGTCACCTTTTGGCTAAATAACATTGTTGACATAAACATCACCTCTGTTTATTCTAATCCTGTAAGATTCAGAAGGAAAGACCAAACAATTATCTTACTGCCCCAAGGCAAATGGCACTATATTCTCTTGGGTAGACACTTAAAATCAGAAAGGAGATGACCCTCCTTCAGGATAGATGAAGAAAGTCCTTTCATTCAGTGCTACTCTGCTGATTTTATGTTGGAAAGATGGTGGTTTCATGGGATGGATTTTTTGTGACCTAAAGTGGGAAGTATGGTCTTCTATTTGCCTCTCCTTAGGAAGACGTATATAGTTTTGAATTCGGCCAACCAAGGTTTGATTCCTAGTTCCTGTGACTCAGGTTGACCTGGGGATAAATAATAATCAGTTCACATAATTTCCCATAACTATTAAATTCAATAATAATTTAAATTCAGTCACACAAAAAAATATCTCGTAGAGGGTCTGGCTCATAGGAAGTGAATAATGCAAGTTAACACTGTTGGCTCAGTTCCCCCAAGAGGAGCTTGTGAAGAGTATAAGAATTTGTCAGAAGAAGGCGTCTCTTTGGAACTAGGTAGAAACACTCTCCCATCATTTTTAGGGGAACATTTTTTTTTTTTTACTTTTTTTTTTAACGTTTATTTATTTTTGGGACAGAGAGAGACAGAGCATGAATGGGGGAGGGGCAGAGAGAGAGGGAGACACAGAATCTGAAGCAGGCTTCAGGCTCCGAGCCATCAGCCCAGAGCCCGACGCGGGGCTCTAACTCATGGACCTCGAGATCGTGACCTGAGCTGAAGTCGGACGCTTAACCGACTGAGCCACCCAGGCGCCCCTTTAGGGGAACATTTTTAGTGTTGGTTGGGAAATTAGATTCTCTAAGAAGTGAGAGTTGTCAAGACTGGCACTTGGAGTGAGGGGGATCTAGCCTCGGCCTACTTACAGCCATTGAAGAAACTCCCTTTTCTTAAGAGTAGAAGGTCTTTGGGCCAGACGGCATATTGTCGACTCAATGCACAGAGATCTATGGAAGCTTTCTTTAGGGACTACAAGGTATCAGGAATCCCTCTGTAATTTCCTTTTTTTTTTTTTTTGACCTGCAGTTAGAATTTCTTCTGCTTAAGTACAAATAGAATCAACAAGAAATTAGGTCTCAAGTGCTAATGTGTTAAGAATCACCCAAAGCATGTTAAAAAATCAAGGGAGAAGGGTGGGCAAGATTCTAATGAAGTAGGTCTGAGATGTCTGAGACCACGTACCTTGGTGGTCCTGATAACCACACTTAGAGAAATGCTCGGGTAGGGCTCTGAGAGTATACAGAACAACTTACATACATTTAGTTACAAAACCCTAAAAGAGATTTTGAAAAAGATTTCACACCTTTACAAGACTTTTAAAGCTCCCTCCTTGAATTAACACTCACACTACGATCTCCTATTTCTTGATTATTAATCCCCAAGAGGAATACAGGCTCCAGAGCCAAATGGTCTGTATGTCACCATGCTGTACAGAAAGAAACACGGAGCTGGGAGAGGGAGGTATGGGACACGATGGCAGAGATCTTACGGCTATGTGTGAGTTACTGAGCCACAAAGAACTCAACGTTGGAGGTGCATAGTGAATGCATGCAGATAATCTACACTACAAAATCCACACCCTGAAGATTTTGTGAACTTGTGCTCCTTTATCTGTGAACTTCAAAGCAAGCTGAACACGGCAGTTGTGCAAAAAACATCTGGAGGTCCTTTCAGGTGATGGAACGTGTTGTGTTCACGTAGGTGCCTCTCAGCTCTTCTCGCAGTGGCTACCGCAGGTGGTAAGTACTGAACTAGTATTTGCTAAGGGAAGGCAAGCGATGATGGGCAAGAAAGGAGGGAAATACTTCAAACATGAACTTTCTAGGCAAAAGCAAATTTCAAAACAAAAATGTTCCCCTATTCCTGTGGGTAGGAAATCGTTTCCTAGCAAGTGTTCTAAAGAAGATCGGATGCCACTGAGAAAAATACAACCCCCACCTTTAAAAAAAAAAAAAAAGAACTTAATCGCACTTAACCCTCTTTAGGCAGCTGGCCCAAGGAGTTCTCACCCACCAATGGTAGAACAGCTTTGTTTGGAGACAGCCTGAACCGGGACCACCAGCCGGTGGCCACGAGATCGTTAATATCTCCCGTGCCTTGTCCATAAAATGGGCGTAGGGACTTGGGATTGTTACAATTCAACAACAGCAGATTTTCCAGGACAATTTTCCAGGTTGCACAGGACCTGAGACCTGGGGCGAGGCCAATGACCATATACAGTTTCTCCTCTAGGCTGAAGTGACTCCAAACTGAGTTGTAACTAGAAAACATTACATTGATCTTAATTAATGTCTATCCCTGCTTATCAGGATAGCACAGAGGATCATGTTAGAGTAAGCTCTAGAGGCAAGCTGTATAAGAACTCTGGCTCTACCGTTTACTCGCTAGGTAACCTTGGGTAAGTTGACTACATGTCTCTGAGCTTAGATTTCCTCAGCTCTGAGATGGAAGAAAATTATACTCACACCTCACAGGGTTGAGGTCAAGGTTACATGAGATAACCCACACAAAACAATTCCCAGCCACCAGGCGCAGAGTAAACAACAATGCTGGCAACTGCTATTATTATGCGAGATACTGAAGTAACAATGAGGGGATGTGGACCCATTCCAGGTCTTGACATGGGTTTTGTCTGCTGGACCAGGGGCCATTGCCTTTGGAAATTGGAAATGACAATATGTTTACTAAGGCATTTGAGTTACTCTGGAATTTCCATTTGGAGAAGAAAACTACTTCCCTGTCAGTAAAGTTACAATAAAAAGGATAATTGTGGCATAGCCTGTTCAGACCTATATGCAGAAATTGCCCCATTTGCAAATGGGAACTACCCAAGCACAGAAATAGAGCTTGATACAGGGCTTTAAAAACAATAAAGTTAATTAAAAGAAAAAAAATACTTTTTATAGAGTTCAAAAACAAGTTAATTTTTCTCAAATTCACATTTATAGTGTTAACAGTCAAGGAGTTAAAAAAGCAATGAAATAAATGCTTAAAACCACTTCAACTGACTCCTCCTAAATAGCTTTCATTAGTTTGGTTTGAGTCTACTTTTTAACTCATTAAGTGTTTTTAAAATTAGATTTGTTGTTTTAATGCGGCTTTTCTCGGCACTTTTTGTCAAAAGAAAAGTCCAGAAATCACTTACACTTTTGACTCAGAAGGTCCAAATCGACTTGATACAGAAATTTTCTTCTAAACCAACTTTATGAAAATGAGTCAAAATTAAAAGGAAATAGAAACACAGTTTCAGAGTAGTTAGACAAGTACTAAACTCATACACCAGGAGCTGACACCCTAAAAAAAAAAATGTGTCAAATCTGAGCCTTGGCTCCTTGTATTCTGGAGTTCTGAGGAGCAGACGTGGACACGAGTTGGTCCCTAGATGATGTGACACAAGGAGCCTTCAACAGCCTGAATACACCTGCCACTGACCTCTGAGGTGGACAGGGGCATGTCTTCAGGGCTGGTGTCCACAGGCAAAAAGTAAAAATAAAAACAATAAATCAGCCCATGCCATGCCTGCTATAAAAATAAGCAAACAAAAACAAAAACAAAAAATACCCCCACAAAACCCCTACTTTGATGATTACAGAAATAAAAGAATAAGCCAAATAAAAGCCCCCCCCCAAAAAAAAACCCACTGCCACTAATACAAAATACAAAAAGATTCTTAAAAAATTAAGTAGCATCTGGGTGGCTCAGCCAGTTAAGCAGCGGCCTTTTGATCTCCGCTCAGGTCATGATCTCACGGTTCACTAGATTGAGCCCTGTGTGGGGCTCTGTGCTGACAGCCTGGAGCCCACGTAGGACTCTCTCTCTCCCTCTCTCTCTGCGCCTCCCCCAGCTGCCCATTTGTGGGCTCTCTTTCTCAAAATAAATAAATAAACTTACAAAATAGATTAAACCAGATTAAGAGTAAAAGGAAACATCCAATCTGCCACCATTCCCTCCTCATGAATAACCACCCTTGTTAGAAAATCACTGCCTTCTTGACTACATCTTACTTTCCCTACTTCTGCTCTTGCCGGGGACCATCTCTGCTCCTCTGGGTTCTTCCTTCCATTTCCCCTACATCGTACTGCACTGGAGACTATTACTCTTCCCTGAAGGCCAGCCTTTATCACCAGAAGAACGGGGTGCTTTTATGCACCCCGTCCCCAAAGAAAACCCAGCAGACAAGTGGTTGCACACATTCGGGCCACCTGCCGTTACTTTCTGCTCACGAAAGTTATCCCATTCAGTTTGGACCTTAAGTGAACATTCTCTCAAAGTCTACTGGGAACCCTCCAAGTTGTCTGGGACTACCAGGATTTATTCGAACAAATGCCCAAGGAGGAGACGCTACATTTCGACCACATCAGGTTAAAACGAGGCAGTGGGAGGCATCACTTTCACTTCTAAGACGGAGTGAACACTTGCTGGCTTCTACAAATACTATTCCCGAGCTAAGATGGAACTCAAGACAATATGCCCTAGTTACCGGGAATCCCGGACACTAGTTCATATGTATTTTGGGTTGACTAAATTTTCGTATGGAAACGGTTCATAATTCTTCTTCCAATTCTCGGTTCAAAACATCTAAATTCTAAAAGGATATTGGAAACCTCGGAGACAGTCTACAGTAGGAGGAAGGATTTTAACGGCAGTCCCTCCAATATTGCCTCACTTTAAATGTCATGTGATTTTGCTGGCTCTCGGGTTCTTCTTCTGGAAAATAAGGAGATTAGATCAGGCTATTTAGCTCAACTTTTCTGCATTAGAGATTCCCTGTGACACTGATGGAAGTTAAGGATCCCCTTCTAAATGCAAGCCACATACAACATATTTCTTGATATTTCAGGGGTTTCACAGAATCTTAGAAGCACATCTGTGGAAAAATTCCTGAACTACATTTTCAAATATGATGCTATAGTCAGTGCGTATAACGAACCATTTTTGAAACTAAAGATGCATAATTTTTACTACTGGAAAATCAGTTTCTTCACTTCCCCACTTAACTGTTGAACAATTACCTGAAAAATAGAGAAGTTTAAAGGGACTCTGAAATTATCAGGCTGCTCAAGGCAGCCGCACAGACCCATACATTTCATAAAATTGTAAAATAATCACTCTATCAGCCAAGGATGGTCACTATTGATTAGTAAGTAACTTAAGTACTCTAAGAGCCATAATTTCTCTGGCTTGAGGCTTTCAAAGCTCTTTCCAAACATGAATGAAATGGATGCTTTAAGCAACTGTCTCTGACAAATCAAGAAACAGACTCTTTTTTTTTTTTAATTTTTTTTTTCAACATTTATTTATTTTTCGGGCAGAGAGAGACAGAGCATGAACGGGGGAGGGGCAGAGAGAGAGGGAGACACAGAATCGGAAACAGGCTCCAGGCTCTGAGCCATCAGCCCAGAGCCCGACGCGGGGCTCGAACTCACGGACCGTGAGATCGTGACCTGGCTGAAGTCGGACGCTCAACCGACTGCGCCACCCAGGCGCCCCAAGAAACAGACTCTTAACTGCAGAGAAGGAACTGATGACTGCCGAGGTGTGGGTGTGTGTGTGTGGGTGTGTGTGTGTGTGGGTGTGTGTGTGTTGTGGGAACAGGTGACGAGGATTGGGGTGCCCATGTCTTGATGAGCACAGGGCCAATTGCATGAAAGTGCTGAATCACTATACTGTATACCCGAAACTAATATAATACTGTATGTTAACATTACTGAAATGAAAATTAAAAACTTAAAAAATATGCTGGAAAAGCAGGAAAAAAAAATAACCATCTCTGAAATAGAACTTTCAGAGATACTCATTTCCCTTTTACATCAAGTGTTCAATGAGAAAAACAGAATATGACTGGTTAGGAAGGAAGCATCTTAACTACCAACAGTCAAATGATACAAATGAAGATTAATAAATAATCTTCCAAGATTTTAATAAGCATTCACAGATTCAATTTTTATATTCGGGAAAAGAGAGTAGCTATTAAAGAGAGTAGCTTTTCTGATGACTACCAAAGAAGGTCATGTAACTAAAGATGTACAGTTCTTCTAAAGTTTAATGAGAAGACACTACTCTGAGGGGGAAAAAAAATCACTACTGTTCCCGGATTCAGGCTTATTACTTACCAAGGCGAACAACAAACAGGAAAGCAAAAAAGCACATCCCTCCTTCAGGACACCTACGATACGACGCCCAATGTAATTGTCAAGTTCCAGAATACTAGAGTCTAGGACCTATCTTCCTGCCCAACGCAGGTCAAAACTTTGATTTTTCCCTTTATTTTTGCTACTGTGGCTACAAATCGATGAGAAGGTAATATTAATGCAAAAGTGGTGTACTCCTATTGAATTATTAATAGGCAATACAACTGTGAACGTTTTTGCTCACCATTCTCCAGTGCCCTTGCAAACAGTTTTAAAATGGGAGGTGCTGAAGCATGAAGACGGGTTGCGGCCACTGCTTTTTGAAATCTCAGTGCTGGGAATTGGTGGAATTCTTGCCTCCTTGGGTTATTATCAGACATTGTGAACTTTCTTTGAAAGCAGACTCTAAATTCACAAGGGGGTCCCTTTCCTTCAATCAAGGAAATGTTTAAAATGACCCCCATCTGCCATTTTAATGTATTCTTCTCAAAGACTGCCATAAATATTTCATACAAGAGAGGCACTGTTTAAACACAATGAATAGCTTATGAAATTAAAGTTGGCTGATGGATTACATTGTGTACATAATAAACGGTAAATAATGACAAGGAAAATATGAGCAGCATTGCTAACCCTCTCTTGCTTCTCCTGACATTTCTTAAGGAATATTCAAGATACTTAGATGTGAAGGTCAGCTTAATTGACATCAAAGGGTGACTAAGTCTATAGAGTCATTCTATTTTTGACTCTCTGTATAACATCTTGGCACATTACCTCCTCAAAGAGTGCCTTTTGGGTTTTCCATTTCTCAGAAGTTTCACTTAGCCTGCCAACTACTTTCATGAACGTCCCAGAAGCAGGAGGAAAACCTTGTATCTAGTCCCTGGTTTCGTCCAATCTTGTACTCAAACAGGAATCAGCACCTAACACTAGCCTAGGTTACAGGAGACACGCAGTACAGATTTATTGGCTGAGTCCACACCGAAGTTCCCTCTCGTCTACGGTTTCGCTTTCTGTAGTTGCGGGTGCCCGCCGTCAACCGCGGTCTGGAAGCAGATGGCTCTTTTTCTGACACGCCGTCAGAGTCGCTAGTACCCTGAGGCTACATCACAGTGCCTACGCCGTCCACCTCCCTCTGTCCCGTCGCACAGGCATGTGATCTTCTCACATCATCACAAGCAAGAGTGAATGAGAGTACAATCAGGCATTTTGGGAGAGAGATACCTCATTCGCGTAACTTTTATTACAGCATACTGTTAAAATTGTCCTACTTTAGTACTGTTGTTGATCTCTTGCTATGCCTAATACATAAAGTAAACTTTATCATAGGAAAAACAGGGTACACCTAGGGTTTGGTACTTTCCACAGTTTCAGGCAGCCACTGAAGACCTTGGAATGTACCCCCCATGGAAACTACTATACCATTATTATCAGATGCAATTATATATTGCATTCAAAATTCCTAAGACGCTCCTTTTCTTTCTGCTACTTTCACAACAACCAACCTGCATATTTTCTGCTCTCGTTAATATCCACTTGTTCTTACAGAGATGCGGAACAGTTGGTACCTCTCCTCATCTCTAGATTCTTCTTTTTCAGTCAAACAATTTCAATTTCTTTTAATTTTTCTGAGAGGTGCTGCCCAGATGTTTTCCCCTGAAGGGTTAGTGCCAAGCTTCAATTCTCTACGTAAACAACTCTATATGGTTCAGCATACTATGTATCTATTGATATTTCTGACAAAACCACCCACAGTTAATTTAGAATCTTTTATGCTTTTGATGTTTATCCCATATTGATGTCATGCATCAGTATCCTTTGTATACTTTCCATTCCATTTATTAAATAAAAATGCATTATTGTTCCAAGCTAATGATATTACCTGTAGAAAACAATCCTCGGGCGATTAAAGGAGCTCTGTAGGGTATCTTTCAATATGTGTGAACTCAATTTCCTAAAATTCTTACAGTAAAAACATACTGGAAACTGTTAAGACTTTCATTTATCTCTAGGTAGCTAATGTTAATTTCTTTCCCATTTTTATAGAGGCCATCACTCGAACATAAAAGAGAGAAACAAAACTGATTAGCGGTATTCTTCAAAGGATCATTGTACTTACTAACCAAGAGCAATGGCTTAGTGTTTTGACAAGTGGTTGGGGCGGGTTCTAGTATTTTCCCAATTCTTACGTTATAAGATTTATAGATATGTTTACTTAAAAGATTATTACTGTATAGAATGAAACCTTAGACATCAACATTATAAAATGCCTTTTTGTTACATATCAAATATATAACAATAAATCTGGAAAAATGTAAGTACATTACAAAACGTACTTTTAAGGGGGAAAAACACAAAATATTTCCAAATAATTATGAAATCCCCATGGTTATGACGTACATCCTCATTTGGATGTAAAATTATCCTCATTTAAGTATAAAAATCAATGCACCCTAAAATTTATTAAATAAGATGTTATAATTTTTTGCTGTCGTGACATTATATCTGATAGTAAGTACATTTCTGGACATCACTAATATAGTACTGATAATGTAACCTAGAGTGTTAACTATTTAACATAACAAGTATGTTGACCAATTTTCTTTATTAGAATTTTGAACAAATACTTAAGAGTTTCTAGGAACATGCTTTCCCCACCAAATACCTTTCAAAATCACTTTTTCTTTTTTTTTTTTTATAACTTCTAATCTGCCTTAACAAAACATTTTTAAGTTAAATACTACTCTACCCAATACTCTTCATGCCTAGTGCTCAACTTAAGACATACGCCTTAAACATAAGTTAGGGTATTCATTCATTTTACTAGATAAACTCAAAATAATATACAGATGTGGGGGCGCCTGGGTGGCTCAGTTGGTTAAGCAGCCAACTCCTGATTTTGGCATTCTCTCTCTCCCTCTCTCTCTCTCTTGCTCTCTGCCCCTCCCCCACTTGTGCATGCACTCTCTCTCAAAAATAAATATTTAAAAAATGATATACAGATGCAGTTTAAACTACAAACCAGCTGGTAAATGCTGGAAATTTCCTTGCATTATTTCGACTAACTGAAACAACCCATTTTTGTAACGAACAAAGGCTGCCTACAGGAGAGTTATCGCTTCAATAAAGTGAAGCGCCGAGATCCAACCCCTACTTCTCTCTTCTCAGTCCAGTGTTAAGTCAAATCTGATCCGCAGACTGCTGTTCTGGGGGATAAAGCACGCAACTGTTTGACTCAAACACGGAAATCCACATGGAAACTGAGCCGTCCTCAGTTTACCCAAGCCGTTCTGTCTCTGCGGCAGCTCGCCTCTGCCCTTTTCCACAGACTAGTGTGCACACGTGCACACACGCTCCTGGATATATAAAGACTCAAAACCTTCAGATGCTGTCCCCTCTTGATGGCTCCTGTATTTCTCAGGCGAGATCACTGTTTTAAGTTCCTCCCTCGCTCCCACACCAACTTCCCAGCCCTCGGGGATCCTGAAAGAGGGTGAAGAAAGAAAAGCTTCAAAACTGGGATTTCTTTGTAGCCTAAAATATAAAAAAAGTTTTTACGGTGCTTCCTTTTGTGTCTGCATTTTGAATATGTGATTAATTATGGCAACTACAGCAGACCCTTTGAATGCTCTCGGGGCAGTGATTTACTCAAACACACAGTCCTTGCCTCAAATAGCACCAGAGGATTTGCCTAAGTTGGATAGGATTCTTCTCTCTGGCACCGCCTCAGAATGTCTGCCTTTGTCACTACAAAACCAGTTTGAATTTTGTTCAAATATCCTGTTATACTTTATTCAAAAATATTCTGTGCTTTTATGTACGCAGCTCTGGAAAAATCTATCTGAGGCAATTCATTCACAGCTACAGCACACAAATATATTATTAGGGCCTCTGGTTGCAAATCGGGCCCAGCATCTCTCAATATGAAAGGAAAAGTTGAAAACTTTTGACTTATTCCTCCTGCCTGAAACAGGACAATCGTAGAGCTATCTGCAATTATGGAGAAACTGGTCAAAGGGGGTTTAAATTCTCCACAGAGCATTCTCTTACTCATTTGCTGTTTTGGCCAAGTGTGAAGAATGGAAACCAGAGAAAGTAAAACTCAAATCTATGAAAAATTACTTCACCAAGAGGGAGTGAAATGAAGTGATTCTCAGTAGTCATTGCCAGCTGCTACAAGTTAAACAGCCTGTGAAATCAAGCCACAGAGTGGCCCAGGGGTTAAGAACAATTCTCTGAGGATGGGCCATGGGGCCATTCTGCTTGGACTCCATCAGGTTCAGGATAAGTAACAATTAATGATTCCTAAGAAGCACACCTCAGGCTCCTTTGGTTTCATTTAAAATTACTCTGAAACATCACCTTAAAATAGACCTGGAGAGCACAGTCACGTAACCTCCCCAAGCTCTCTTTTCTTCACGAGATACAGGTCAACTGTTTGCTGGGTGTTGAATGGCTTCAAAATCACTTATGTAAAGCATCTAACACAATGACTGGAGTCAGCACTAAATAAGTGGAAGCTATTATTAAGATTATCTTTTTATTTTTGAAAAAGAAATTGTGAGAAAGAAACTTGCAGTTCTACATGAGAGGGGCGTTAACTAAGACAGCCATCTGAATCTCAAGAAAAATGGGCAAGCAGCAGTTTGGACTCTATTATTAAAGTAACACTGCCTCCTGATTGCCACACTCCTAAATCACTGAGTCAGTAATTCTTTACGTAAAGGGTAAGTAAAATTCTCAATATGAGAATAAATCTGCTAAACTAAGAGTATCTGAATAACAATTTCATAGGTACGTAGTTTCTGGAAGAACATTTTCTTTTTTTTTTAATTTTTTTTTTCAACGTTTATTTATTTTTGGGACAGAGAGAGACAGAGCATGAACGGGGGAGGGGAAGAGAGGGAGGGAGACACAGAATCGGAAACAGGCTCCAGGCTCCGAGCCATCAGCCCAGAGCCTGACGCGGGGCTCGAACTCACAGACCGCGAGATCGTGACCTGGCTGAAGTCGGACGCTTAACCGACTGCACCACCCAGGCGCCCCTGGAAGAACATTTTCATTGTAAGTGCCTTCTTGGGGGACGCTGCTCACCAACTATTAGAAAATTAGTATCATTGTTTTAATAGTAACCAAATGGAATTGTGGATGGGAGTACATAATCCTAATAACAATAATTTTGATTTAGTCACTCCTGTATATAGTTGACAACCTGATTCTCTGAAACTTTTTAAGACTTACAATCTTAGAAATAGGACAAAGGGAACTCAGAATCAAAAAATGATACTGAAACCTAAAATCTTCTAAAACCATCTAATAATTACATATACTTTAACTTGTCAATCTGGCATGAGTCTAAGTAATTCCAATCACTTCAATGACTTTGATCCCTTACCCTCAGCCCATTGTAGGGTCAGCCTTTATCTCGAACTAAATCTCCACTCCGCAGTTATGGGCCTACATTTCTAGGCCTAGTCGAAAAACCGCTATCATTCACTCAAGTTTTGGAGCGTAGGTCTTGCCCTCTGCCCTGACCGGTCACTGAAACACAGCCAGACCAAATTTCGTCTGGGAGCCCCAACGAGATGCTCCATGGTGCCAGGTGAGAACGGAGAGCCTTCAGCTTCTTAGTTGTAAGCAACAGCAGCTGATTCTGAGTAATCACACAGAACACGAGTTTATTAAAAGGATATTAAGAACGAGGCTCAGGGTGCCTGGGTGGCTAAGTCAGTTAAGCATCTGACTTGGGCTCAGGTCATGATCTCGCGGTTCGTGAGATTAAGCCCTGCGTCAGGCTCTGTGCTGACAGCTCGGAGCCTGGAGCCTGCTTCGGATTCTGTGTCTCCCTCTCTCGGCCCCTCCCCCACTCACACCGCGTCTCTCTCTGTCTCTCAAAAATGAACAATCGTGAAAAAAAATTTAAAAAAGAACGAGGCTCAACATTAAGCTTCTAGGAACAATGCATGACACAAAGCGAAGAGGCCTACTGCGAAAGCAGTCCCTGTTTCTGCTGCCCCAAGAACGACAGCCTGGGAGCCCTGGCACCCGTGAGGGAAGGCCACCACGCTGCCACTCCCACTGACACGAAAGGGGCCACGGTTGGGACACGCCATCCTCAAGCGGCTCACTCTGGAGCTCGGCGCTACTGGAACCTAGGTCACACATTTCTGGCTCTCCGGCAAAGGAGGGTAGTTTTCTGAGCTCTGTCTCGAGGAGGTGGTTTTCCCAAGGTTGGGAACATGCTAGATTACGGCAAGACTGTTCAACAGGTGCTGGGCAGCCAGAAAATACAACGAATGCCAACCGTACGGGGTCATTAATTGCTAAAACCACCTAAACACCCACATAAAGAAAACGAATAGTCTTTATCCCTTCATCCGGGAAAAGAGACATTTGTTTTAAAGCAAATAACAAAACCGTAAACATTGCAGACAAATATGGTTTGGCTACAGCAGTGTCTCTAATCATGATTCAAGTCCACCATGAGTAACGAAGACGAAAACTTTACAGGGTTCCTAACTAGTTGCCCAGTGCCGACATTTCCTGTTATCCTTAAACCTACGCAAGTCGTACAGGCAAAAAAGAAGCTTTAGACCCTGCGATGACTTCGGTCACATGTTGGCTAATTCTGTCACCCTCATTCCTCCCTTTCCTTTCCCCTTTAGCAACTCAAGGATTACTGACAATTTTGTTTTTGCCCAGTTCCCACAGAAAACCACTGCCATCGTTAAGCATTTGTGTAAGTAAAAGCACTTCTGTAATATGAACACTTTGCGCTGACTCAGAAAGTACAGAATTCCAGGATCCGATATACACAATATTGCTACTGGCCGATACGAGAGTGTAAGAATGTTCACGAAAACTAAGCACTGGCATTCCTGCTTACCTCAGCCGTCACATATGGATAAACACAATGAGGATGAGCTGATCACTGCTTCTTAATGCTCCATAACACAGCGTGACTCTATGTGGCCTTCCTTACGTAAACCGCAGGTAGGCACAGGGATATGAGTAAGTAACAAGACCAAGAGGTGGGAGTAAGAGAATTATCACTTCCGGTCTTAAGTCCAAAAACAAGCAATATGCATTCCTATGCCTTAAAAATGATTAGGACACACAAAACATTTCACAGTGCCTTATATCTAGGTAAAATTATAATTTAAGCACATTCTATTCTTCTTTGTGCTTTTGTGTGTGTGTCCGTGCGCGCAAGAATGAGCCTGTTAGGGAAGAAAACGGGTAGGTGTGTTTCTGGAGTACAGTCCCCCAAATGTAACTTGTAATTATGTCTTCCCCTCCCCAAATTAATTCAGTCAAGATTAGGACTCTCATTTCCTTTTAAAAATAACACTTTTGCAAGCATGTATCCCAGAGAAAGTTTTCAATCAGGTAAAAGCTTCTGATATTTGAAAGGCATAATCAACCCCTTTTAAAATACGTGTGAGCAGGGAGAAAGCAAACTCTCTCACCGTTCCTTTTCAATGCCATATTAAAACTACCGGTTAACGCAATAAGAAAAGGAATTCAAAGGCATATAGATTAGTAAAGAAAAAATAAAACTACCTTTGTTCATGTTTGTTCACAGACGACATGATCGTCTGTGTAGAAAAGTCAACAGTATCAACGACAAAAGAAAAACCTTCCTGAAACTAATATATGATCATAGCTATGCTACAGGACACAAGGTCAGATTTTAAAAAACAAAACAAAACAAAACAAAACAAAACAAAACAAAACAAAACAAAACAAAACAAAACCATCAATGAACAAGTACACTTTGGAAATAAAAATGTGTATGACTAACCACCAAATCACCCACAAACTGTTTCCAAAGTTTATATGCAGAAACACAACATAAGGAATAGCCAACATGGTACTGAGATTTTGAGGCAAAAGATAAAGAAGACCAGCATAATACTGAAGAAGAACAACAGTGCGGGAGGGTTTCAAGACCTCCTAAAGCTGCAGGAGTCAAGTTAGTGCAGTATGAGTAACAGAACAGATAAAAAGAGCAATAAAAAAAAAAAAAATACAGAGCCCTAGGCCTACATTAATTAGCCAACTAATGTTTGACAAAGGAACAAAGGCAATACAATGGAGAAAAGATGGTCTTTTCAACAAATGGGGCTGATGTCCACTGGATGTCCACCTGCAAAAAAATGAATCTAGACACAGTCGTTACATTCTCTCCAAAACTTAAAACAGATCACAGACCTAAATGTAAAATGCAAAACTATACAACTCCAAAGAGATAAAAAGGAGAAAACCTAGATGACCTAGCGTATGTCAATGTCTTTATTTTTTGATGTTTATTTTCAGAGAGAGAGAGAGAGAGAGAGCAAGGGAGGGGCACAGAGAGAGGGGGAGAGAGAATCCCAAGTAGGCTCTGCACTGTCATCACAGACACCCATATGGGTCTTGATCTCACCAACTGCAAGATCAAGACCTGAGCTGAAATCAAAAGTCGGATGTTCAACTGAGCCACCCAGGCGCCCTGACAATGACTTTTTAGATACAACATTCAAGAAATCACTGATAGTTGGATGTCATTAAAACTATAAACTTCTGCTCTGTGAAAGACACTGTCAAGAGAATAAGAAGGCATAGATTGGGAGAAAATATTTGCAAAAGGCATATCTGAAAAAGGACTATGATCCACAACATACGAAGAACTCAACATTTGACAATAAGAAAATAACCCAAGTGGAAAATGGGCCAAATACCTTATCAAATACTTCACCAAAGCAGACAGATGGGAAACAAGCACATGAAAAGATGTGTCACATCCTATATCATCAGGGAAATGGAAATTAAAATAAATGAGATACCACCGCACGCCTATTAGTGTGGCAAAACTCTGGAACACGGACAACACCAAATGCTGGTGACAGTGTGGGGCAACAGCAACTCTCATACACTGCTGGTAGGACTGAAAAATAGTACAGCCACTTTGGAAATATGTTTGGCAGTTTCTCATGTGACTAAATATACAATTACCAGCAGTTGTGCTCCTTGGCATACACCAAAGGAGTTGTTTGTGTCCACACACAAACCTGCACACGTTTCCGTACGTTTTATTAATAAATGCCTGAACCAGAAAGCAACCAAGAGGTCCTTCAGTAGGTGAATGGATAAATAAACTGTGGTACATCCACACCATGGAATGTTATTTAGCCCAAAACAGAAATAAGCTATCAAGCCATGAAAAGACATGTGGGAAACTTAAATGCATATTACTAAGTGAAAGAAGTCAACCCTAAAAGGCTGCATACCACGTGATTCCAACCAGGTGACATTCTGCAAAAGGCAAAACTCTGCAGAGGCCAAAGGGATAAGTGGTTGCCAAGGGGAGGGGGAAATGGGGGAAGGGATGAATCGGAAGAGCAAAGAGGATTTCTAGAACAGTGAAAATACTCCTATGATACCAAAATTATGGATACATATCAGGATACATTTGTTCAAATCCACGAATGTACACCATCAGTGAACAACAATGTAAACTATCGATATGGGTGATAATGACGTGTCAACGTAGGCTCATCAGTTGTAACAAATGTACCACTCTGGTGGGGATGTTCATACTGGGGGAGGCTGTGCATGTGTGGGGACAGTTCTAACGTCCTCTCAATTTTCTTGTAAACCTGAAACGTCTCCTAAGAAGAAATGAAGACTTTTAAAAAGATGGAAAAAGATATATAAACACTAATCAAATGAAAGCTGGAGTGGGTATAAAAATATCAGAAAAAGTAGATTTCAGAAAAAGTATATTACTAGAGATTGTGGTACAGAAAAAGCCCATCCCCCATCCATGATCAAAACTCAGCAAACTAGGAATGGAAGTAAACTTTCTTAACCTGACTTACAGGGCTCACTTTCGGAATGACTTACAAAACAACTGCAGTGTACGTGATATTTAATGAGAGTAGCTGAATAATTTTCCACCTAAGAGACTATGAATAAGTCAAGGATATTTGATCCACTTCTACTTAACATTCTACTGGTAGCCCCACCTGGTACTGTAAGGCAGGAAAAAGAAACAAAATGAGAGAGGGAAGAAAAAGCATGTACGTGCAGACAGTACGATGGTTGTTAGGGGCTGAACTGTGCCTGCCCCCCCCACTCCTCCATACATATGTTGAAGTCCTGACCCCAGCACCTCGGAATGTGACTATCTGGACACAGGGCATTTGAAAAGGCGACTGAGTCACTGTGAGGTCTTGAGGGTTCGACCGAATCCAACCTGACTGGTGTCCTTACAACAGGAAATCTAGACGAACAGGTGCCAAGGGTGAACACACACAGAAGAAAATGCCATCTGCAAGCCAAGGAGGAAGGATCTTGAACCTGTAGCTTCAGAACTGTGAGGCATAAGTATGTGCTGTTGAAGTCACAAAAATATTAAGTTAAAATTCTAAAACATGTGGTAAAAATGTAACTCTGAGCAATTATACAGCAAATATACGCAGTACTATGAACGTTTACTTCCTGATCAGTTCAATGAACGTAAACCGAAGCCTGCTGCTTCTAAGACATTTGACTGTATTGTTTGTCCCATTGTATGAATTATTACCGGAAGCCCTCCCTTCAAAAAATTATGTTACCGTGTATAAACCTACCTTAGGACGAAAGTATATAGAACGTATATTTTTAAAAAGACACAAACGGACTAATGCTCTTAGAAGACTTCAGTGATACCCTTCTATAGAAGCACAGCATCACAGCTTCATGTTTTCCATTAATCAGACCTAAAAGACAAATGTCCTTCTAAATTCCGCTTGATTTGGACCTTGTGAAAAATCCCAGGGAAGCGCCCTATTTCGTCCTTTGGAGATAAGGGGTCAAATGCCTGAAGCACATGATTTTCTACAACAATCCCTACTTTCTGCATCTGATGGTTCCCTACAAAAAAACCCTTTCACTAGCCTCTCTCCTCACTGCCTTTCACCACCCACCGTGTTCACCACAACTTCAGGCTTTTACTCCATGTTCCCTCTGCCTCTCTGCCCACCTATCTGCCATTCTCAGTGACTAACATCTAAAGATCTTTCAGTCCTTCTTTCTTCCTTTTAAACAACTTGTAAAATTTGAAACGGTTTATGATTCACACAGAAGTTACAAAACTAGAAGAGTCCCCTTGAGCCCTTCACCCGAATTCCCTGAATGATCCCATCTTACACAAGATCAACGATCACAACTAGGAAAACTGATGTTATTACAATCCTACTAACTCAACTATACGGCCTTATTTGGATTTCACCAGTTGTCAATGAACTTACTGTGGGTTTGTTTGTTTGTTTGCTTGTTTTTTGGTGGGGGAGGGTTCTATAAGTTTTACTGCATGTACAGATTCATGTAGCCACCAAAATAGCACACAGAACTGCTTCATCAAAAAACTCCCTCATGCTCTCCCTTTATAATCATGACTCCTCCCATGCTTAACTCTTGGCCACCCTGTTCTCCATTTCTGTAATTCTGTCATAGACTCTCATAGCATGTAATCATTTGATTTGTTTTTTAACTCAATGCTCAATAATGCTCTTGAGACCATTTCAAATGTCAGTACTTTGCTCCTTTTTATTTCTGAGCAGTAATCCATTGTATGCATACACCTCACTTTGCGTACCCATTCACTTATGGAAAGACATTTTGGTCATTTCCAGTTTGGAGTTATTACAAAGAAAGTTGCTATGAACCTTACTTTACAGGTTTTTGTGTAAACTTAAATCTTCATTTCTCTAAGCTAAATACCAGGAGTGAGACTACAGGGTCATATGTTACCTGTGGTGTTTAGGTGTCAACTTCCCTAGCCTACAGTACACAGCTGTTTGGTCAAGCACGAGTCTAGATGTTGCTGTGAAGGTATTTTTTAGATGTGGTTAACATTTAAATCAGTAGACTTTGAGTAAAGCAGGTTATCCTTCATAACGTGGGTGAGTCTCTTCTAATCAGTTGAAAGCCCTGAGACAAAAGCCTAAGGCTCCCAGGAGAGGAAGAAATTCTGCATCCAGACTGCCTTCAGACTCAAGACTGCAACACTGACTCCTGCTGGAATTTCCAGATTGCCCTGCAGATTTCTGACTTGCCAGTGTCCACAATCACGTGAGGCAATTCCTTAGAATCAATCAACCAACCAATCAATCAACCAATCTGCATATGTGTGTATGCATGTGTATATAGATGTGTGTGTGCGCGTGTAACTAGTTCCACTTCCTGGGACAACTCTGATACAGTTCCCTAAGACTGGGAAGTAGGAAAGGCTGTCTGTCCTCATCACTTCCTTTTAATCTTTTCTCCATAGTTAATAATCTGTGATTTTCAAAATAGAAATCAACTTGTAATAAATGAGTATATTTATCAGGTATCTGCATATTGGCTAGCCTAGGATTAAGAATTTAATGGAGATTTGGTAAATATGATGTGAGAACAACTTACTGTAGTGTCCATTAGTATTTCAGCAACCTGTAAGAAGGGATAAAACAGACTATCCTATCTCCAATTTTACTCACTGTGGTAAACTAAGTAAAAAACATGTTCAGGCATATTATGTGAGTTTGCAGGTGAGCAACACCTTACATATACAAACGATAGGCAAATTTCATCAGAGTAGTACATGAGCTATGAGAAAATCTACCCATTAAGGAGGTAAGGAAACACTACTAAAGACTTTTTAGGGGGTTCCATGAAACTACAGAAAAGCTTATACGTTCTACGCAGTAGAAGCAGAGTATTCTGAGAACCTGCTTTAAACAGTAGTGTTTTAGAAAATGATGCCGGACTAGATAGGTAATGTTAATATCTAGGGGCGCCTGAGGGGCTCAGTGGGTTGAGCGTCCGACTTCCGCTTGGGTCATGATCTCGCAGTTCGTGGGTTCGAGCCCCGTGTCGGGCTCTGGGCTGACAGCTCGGAGCCTGGAGCCTGCTTCGGATTCTGTGCCTCCCTCTCTCTCTGCCCCTCCCCTGCTCATGCTCTGTCTGTCTGTCTGTCTGTCTCTCTCTCTCTGTCAAAAATAAATAAACATTAAAAAAATGTAATATCTCTGACAAGAAGACAGTCATTAACAGTGTCTGTTAAGTTCTAGGCACTAAGAATATAGCAATAAAGAAAATATTCACCCCAAATGCTCAAGGAATCTATACTAGGCTGGGCTGGGGCAATGGGAGAAAATGAACAAACATATAATAAAGATATTGTGATAAATTCTTATGAAGAAAAGTAACAAGATAAGAAATGAAAAGATGGAAGCATGGGTGGTGGTAGGTGTTACTTTGGAGAGGATGGTCACGGAAGATGCTCCTAGAAGGTGACGTTTAGGTGAAACCCAGGAGTCACCCCCCACAAGAGAAGATGGACAGGGAGTCTTCAGAAACCTACTAGTAAGGTTGATCCTCTGTTCCCCTATTCGACCACTTGAGTCTCCAGCTTATTTCCTGCTTACTGGGCTATCCAGGTTTCATAAGGTGCCTCTGACTTAATTCTTGAACACCTGCCTCATTCAGCTCTCTCTGAAAGAGAACAGGATCCCCACTGCTCATGTATCTAGACTCCTGCATGTCTGACCTCGTTTAGGAACTGAAGGCCTGACCACCAGACCGCCTCCCCAGTAAAACTACTCATCTGTTGGAACTAGGGGGCCAACTTCACCCCAAGAGAAGTTTGACCCTTTACATAAGGACTCACTCCAAAAAAGCCTGCTGCTTCCCCACCCAGGCCAGGAAAGTCAAATAGGTTTAAATGAACTCCACTTTACATGAAGGAAAAAGAAATAAGCACTAGTGAATAGAAGGTGGGGGGCTAGGGGGAGAAGAACACTGGAAATTTTATGAATTTGAATAAAATAATAATAAAATGGCCTAACTGCCTCCTGGTAAAAACCAACAGCAGAAACAGGAGCTTCTTCATTCGCTTCCAGAACAAGATGGCAGTGGACCATGGGGACATCAATCACCATGTGGTAGAAAAACACAAGAACTATCAGACTATTGGGTGGTCCTCCTCAAAGGAAAGTTGTCAGATCCATCAGACTTTGATCTCTCATTCACAGAAATAGCCTGGAGAAACTTCTCCACCCTGTAAAAATAATAAATCTCAGAAGCCACACACTCTGCAGGCCAGAAATCACCTCTGGTGAGAAATCTCCTTTTCCAATGTAGTAAGCAAACATTAACTGTTAAAATGCGGGATTAGAAACACTACAGTGAAAACCCAAAGGAATACAAGTCTGCACCACAAATGTCAGGGGTCAGAAAAGATATAGGAAGTGGAGGAAGAGGGAGGCAGAACCTATTACTCCACACATCAGAAAGACTGTCTTGCCAACAATCCTTCAGGGAAACGGGCAAGCACTAATAAAAATATAAAACCCAGAGATTACATTTGACTATGTCTATTTTGGTTCAAGGGTAAAACACAGAGAGCATAAACAAAAATGTCTGTAATAATATGAAAACCTTACTTGTATCAAATTCTTTCAATTCTTGATAAAACTTATAAACTAAAGACATTCTGGGTGACCCTGTATACATAAAAGATGACTGATTCACATGCACACAAGTGAAATTAGCATGTACACCAAAATATATAATTCTAGGGCAAAAACAAAGTCCAACACAATAGCCTCCTTTCTCTCATCTAGTTTTTTGTCGAGTTATATCACCGGCTAGCATCTCTTGTCTGATAGTAAAGAACAGTGCTTGGAACCAGATGACTTGGGCTCGATTTTCACTTCCACCCCTTGGTAGATACTATTTGATTGTGCCAAGACAATTTCTCCTATGAAGCTTCAGTTTTCATTCGTCAAATGGAGGTGATCAATAGGACCTAACTCACTGGTTGTCTTGATGATCAAATTAGATAATACACACGGAGCATCTGGCAGATGATAGTCACCCTGCAAAGATTATCATTAAGAATATTTATACACATATACAGTCCGTATTTATATGTTCCGCATATTCTATATTCTTATGTTCATACATTTTGGTAAATGTTCACCTCTTAATCAAGGACATGCTGTGTCAGCTGGGGTAAGTCATTTAATCACCCTGAGCTTCTGCTTTTATATCTGTAAAACAGAGATTATGCAATTTGTCTAGCCTACATTCTACAGATTGTCCACACGAAGCACAGAGTTCAACAGCCCAGTTTCTGTATGGCTATGTTTATTAGTTTTCCAGAGTTAACAGAACAAAGTAGCACTTGGCATGAACAAAAGAAAGTCCTGTTCTCTAAGACCAAGATGTTGGGACGGTTGGTTCCTTCCAAGATCTGTGAGCAAGAACATGAGACCACTTCTCCTCAGCCCTGGTGGGTTGCTGGCAATCTTTGGGGTTCTGTGGCTTGCAGAAGCATCACCCCAATAGCTGCCTCCATCTTTACGTGGCATTCTTGCCACGTGTCTGTCAAAAAAAATTCCCCTTTTAATAAGGACAGAAGTCCTATTGTATTAAGGCCCATTACTTCTGTGAAGACAGCATCACCAAATCTGTCAGACTCTGAGGGACTGGGGCTCAGGACTTCAACATATGAACCTCCGGGGGACACAACCTAACCCGTTACACCATGCTTCATCAAAAGAGCTTGGAAATCAGGAGACACATAAAGAGTTTGAGGCGGCACCTACATTTTAGTCCAAGAGAATTCTAATTTATAGACACCTGTGCCAGTTCCAATGGTAGTTTCTGCAACACAAGTCTATTTTCCCCATAGGGAAGACTGCCAGAGAGAACATCCAGTTAAGTGTGAGTTTCAGGCAACAATGAATAACTTCAGCATAAATATGTCCCATGATCCTCTGGTGTTTTCACTTACTAAAGCTGACTCCCTACCCACTGTTGGGTTGCTGGTGCTCAGCCGCACTGAGCTGGGCTCTCAAGGTCAGGCAGCTCTGCCTAACCTTTCCTGACAAGAAGGACCCGTGGTACCTGTTATGCACACAGAGTCCCAGGCTCCACCCCAGACCCACAGAATCAGACCCTCCATGAACAGGGTCTGGGAGGCTACAGGTTTAACCCGCAGCCAAGCTGAGTCTTACCAAAGACATTTGGGGAAAACTGGATGTGAGGAGGACAAAGGACTGTGGATGAGCTGTTAGAAGAGCTACAAGGAAGAATGATAAAACAGAAACAAAATCTAGAAATAAAGAGCTGAGAATAATAAACATTTTTCTCATTTAGAACATGAGGATGTAGTCAATAGGAGTAGGTAACCGCAAGTAATTAATGCTTACCTCCCGGGGAGCTGGGAGTGGGTATGATAATGGTATTAGTCAGACTGTTTTCTTCTGGGCGTTTCCTGCCAGGTATAAGCCTGCTAAACCCAGAGCGCCAGGGACCAAGTCCTCCACTTGGAGGAAACGAGGAGCTGCTGGTCTGCTCGCCTGGGACCTTGCCTTTGGCTCTGCCTGAGACCTGCCCAGGACTGTGTGCCCACTGCCTCCCGGGCACAGGGAGATCATCTTTCTCCCTAAAGTGGGGAATCTGCGGGCAGAACTCTACCTAGTTTGTGGGTGGTCTGGGTGCAGCTCAAAGTACTGAACCATGTTTCAAACACGGAGGAAAAATATAACAAGCATAAACCAGGGCAAATGCCACATTAAAATAAAATCTGTGTTTCAAGTTGATTTAATGAAGCACCTAAAGCATTTAAATATATCTCACTGACAGCACAGGAAATAAGAGCTTAGATATGACTACAGGCCTTTTTAAGAAAAGTGTCATTCGTTTACAAAACTTAATTGTAGTGAGTAAGATTTCTTTCATTCTAAAAGCTGCTGAACTGTGATATATCCTTTGGTCAATCTGACCCGTTTTTGGTCCCTTCATCAATTCTGATTACCTAATCCCAATCTGTTCCTGTATTAGATATTTGGGGATGATTTCTGAGCTCTGCGTAATTTGAACTCTGTCCCACGGACGCTTAAATTCAACAAGAGCATTGTGTATATATCACATCATATACACAAATCACACGCGAGATACAGACACGCACATTTTCATCACGCTACAGCTAACTGTAACTTTTGGACGTTCACTTACAGTGTCTGACTTATTATTTCATGTACTTTTATGGGAAAAGGATGCAGTAACAAGGGGGGAAACAACCAGAAAGTTTGAAAATTTATTAACACAGATCCAGCATCTAATACCCATTCAGATATACTGTAGCAAGACATCCAAGGGTGTAATTTCTGTGAGAAAAGTGAGTAATATTCTTAGGACTGCAGCACTATCACTGAAAATATAAGTGAAGACTCCTCGTAGAAAAATACCCGAGACCGAAGAGTATTTAAATTTTAATAAAAATATTCTGTCACGTTACAATTGCATTGAGACAGACTTCAGTGGAATCAGACTTAATGTGTAAAGCAGGGAATCTAATTCATTAGAAGATTGTTGCTCAGAATAAAAATGTTTATTATATAAGTTAACTTCTTGCTAATTGGAGGAAACCTTTTTTTCCTGAAGGACATGGGAATATCTGAAGATGGTACAATGCTGCTTAGTGTTCACACACATTCTTTCTTTTCATCTTCATAAATAAAGAATGTAAGGACGGGAAAATTAAATATTTATATCAAGTCACATAGCTGGTTCATGACACAGCCAGTATGAAAATCTACATATACTGATGTCTAGTCGAGCGTGCCTTTTCATTTGCTTACCAATGAAGATTCAAGAAGGGATCCATCGTAATCATTCAGTTAAATTTGTATTTATAATTCCTATGTATCTTATGACACTTTTAATCGATACTAAATATTTTCAAGTAATTATACTTAGACTCATCCAAATCTAATAAATACAGACAGTATTCAATTCTTATTTAGTTGATCTTACATAACCCAGTCTGTCGTTTGCCTTCTAGTGAAAAATACATTAGCCTTTCTCTTGGCTCCATTCAACAATTCCAGTACGTGAAGTGCTAACTTTTAGGAGCCCCTGCTGTTCAGATTCTGTATGTGATGGTTTGTTCTGTGTCCAAAGGCCCCACTAGAATCCTCAGATGGCTCTCCTCA
This sequence comes from Herpailurus yagouaroundi, assembly GCF_014898765.1. Taxonomy (NCBI): domain Eukaryota; kingdom Metazoa; phylum Chordata; class Mammalia; order Carnivora; family Felidae; genus Herpailurus; species Herpailurus yagouaroundi. Next base: position 5,953,501 of record NW_024412467.1, read on the forward strand.
GGGTGGGTCTGAGTTAAAGCCCAGGGAGGAAAGCACAGGAGATCTGGAAGCAGGAGAGAAGCACTACACTACACTCTAAACGAAGGTCGTCCTGATCGGAAGTGGGGACAGAAGAGGCGGAGACGCCGGCCGGTTCTGGCTCACTCTCAGTCTCCCCCACGCTGCTTCCAGCGACTCTGGACGGGCGGACCCTGTTGACCAACAGCAGCCCGAGGCCCACCACCGAATGTGTGGTCACAAACCCGTGGGGGCCCAGCTCCCCAGAGCCTCTAAGACCTTCCCCTTCACCGTCCACCGTGCTTGGCATCTGACTCACTGCGCCTCGGACCCCCGCCTGGACCCCCCCCCCCACCCCCCCCCCCCCCGCTCCCGCCACCCCACCCGGTGGAAGCCCCAATTCCTGTAATGAATCCCTTATCCCATAACGCACAGTGGTCATGGTTCTCTGACTGACCCCTTGACTGATACACATACCTACGAGACCACCATTGTGAGAGGATTTCCGCCCCCCCATTACTATTTTTGTCTTCATAGTCACTTCTAAGTATACATTTCCTAAGCCTAAAAGGATTTATGTTTTCATGACAAAATAAAGCAAGCCAAACTCATCACTGTGATATGAATACACAGGGGCTTTAAAGTTTCATGTCTTCCTTGCGGGGGGTGGTGGTTATAAGCACTTTCAAACAAACCATTTTCTGTTCGGAAGCAGCACCTTTGTTACCAGAATTTTCTCTTCTCAGCTGCTGGTGCAAGTATATGGAAAATACAATCATGATTGAGCGATCAAACTAAAACATATAGGAGCAGGAAATCATCTCATCTCTTCCAATAAATCTATGAGGGCACTATAAAAGGAGCACAGCTAAAAGAGGGAACATCAAGCCCAATCTCTGAAGACTTCTATGACGACGCATAGTACTAATGCTCAATTATAAAATCTCAAGGGAACTTGGGCTGAGTAAAGTAATGAGTGTGCATTTACCAATTCCAGCAGCACTTTATTCGAGAACACATCTCCAAATAATGATGCCTGGCAAGATTAAAGGAGATAGTGTTTCAAAGACTAATATCCTTAGAAAACCTTTGAAATAAAAATTAAGATATTCAGCATTAATGGGTGTGTGTCTCGAATCTGTCCATTTTTCTCCATCTTCATTGCTAAGGCACTAGGTCTAACAACCACATGATTTCGTCAATAAGCCTCTAACCTGGTCCCTCCACTCAACCTCTGGACCCCAGCAAAATGTTCTCCACCCTGCCAGTCCTCATCTTTTAGAAATGCAAATTAGATGATGTCATTTCACTGCCTCAAGCCTTTTGATAAAACTTCCCATTGTTCTTAGGATAAAGGTCAAAATCCTGAATCTGTAATCATTTATAAAGGTAAAACTAATCCAGAGTGTTACAGGTAAGGCCAGTGGTCACTCTGGGTGGGTGACTGAGGCAGAAGAAACTGGTTTCTGAGCTGCCAGAAATGCTCAGTTTCTTAATCTCGGTGCTGGTTCTGTGTTTCATGTTTCTTGCTTTCAGACTGTGAAAATCAGGAAACTAGACCCTCAGGATTGGTGCATTTTTGTGGCACACATGTTCCACGAGTAAAAGTATTAGAACAAAAATCCCAGGGAGGGGAGACTGCAAATAAAGGTAACAGTCACCAATAAAAACCCCACCTTCCTATCTGTACAACACTACAAGTGCTACTTAACATGCGTAGCTCTGAGAAAGCAGTCTGTTCACATGCTAGTCCGCCCTCCTTCCCTCAGACCCACCCAGGCCAAGCAGGCACTAGTGAGCCGGGTATCTCTGCATTTCAAAGGCAACCTCAATGTTCATATTTTAATCCATGAGCCCAAATGGACATTCCCTTGCCAGGAATATGAAGGGGGACACACACACCCCACCGATTTTCAGGAGACGCCTGCAACCGACACTATTGTAAATTACACAAACCCTTCAGCATAATGACTTTTCATTTAATTTTAATATTTAACTTCCTGGAAAAAAACCCACTACAACCAATGATAAAATATTCTATCCCATGTGCGTGAGTGATTTCCTTAAGGAATGTTGTCCGTTTTCTTCCATTTTACAGCATGTGACTCAAGCAGAGACACAACAGCGAGATTATGAAAAAGAGAGTTTCTGTTTTCCTCTTTTACCAAGAAATCCATTAGCGAAAACAAGGGGATTCCATGAGGAGGAAGTTGGAAATGACTCTACCCTACAGGTGTTATTGAAAAGTGACAGTTCTGACAAGGGAGCAGATGTTTAGAGGGAAAGCTCTTTGAATAAGCATACAGTTAATGACACTCAGCCTCATCATTAAATTTAACAGCAGCCTTTTTCACTCAAGCACCCTACATATGATGTGCCACCAGCAAGATCTGCTCACGGTGCTGGTGCTTTAATTTGCATACGGCATCAGAGCGTGCGATATTTAAAGTGAAAACACGGGAGGCCATGTCACAGGGCTGATTAGGGGAGAAGCCTTGAGCTCCTCACAATTTACTAAAGAAGCGAGATCAGCACAGGAGTGTGTTACTTCAGCACTCGGGAGACTCTCTTTTAAATACAAGGTATAAAAAAACTGTTGTCATGGCACCATTTTTACCTACCTGTCTTGGAAAACTGCTTCGGTGTGATTCTAGGTACGTGTTTACTTCCCACCTTCCATGAGTACTGGGCCAAACACTCGCTGTCTGAGCAGCATGCCAAATTCTATGTGGGTATAAATTGAAGGGGGAGGGGGCCGCTTACGCTTAAGCTTCTGTGAATGAAAGTTACTGCAGGTAACATTTAAGGACTAGAATACTGAGAAGGTCAAGTCTAACTTACACTGTTCCCCGGGGCACCGGGTGGCTCAGTCGATTAAGCGTCCGACTTCGGCTCAGGTCATGATCTCACGGTTTGTGAGTTCGAGCCCCGAGTCGGGCTCTGGGCTGACAGCTCAGAGCCTGGAGCCTGCTTCGGATTCTGTGTCTCCCTCTCTCCCTGCCCCTTCCCCGCTCATGCTCGCTCTCACTCTCTCTCTCTCTTTCAAAAAGAAACAAACATTAAAAAATCTATCAGTGCTTAAAGCTAACACAGCATGGTCATAAGAGGTAAACGTGTCACGTTGGCCACATCTCCCAAGCCTTTGCTTCAGTTTCCTCATCCATGAAATGGTGACATTGTTAACAACCTCGAAGGGTTATTGGGAGAATACAACTGAAATTAATGCAATGTAAAAGACCCATGGAACAACAGGTACCCGCAGTCACTGTATCCCTCGTAAACGGTTTTGAAAAGCAGCGTCATTCTGTTGACAAGATTCACCGTAACAGGAGCTGGATGCCCCCTGCCCTGAAAAGAACATGCCGTGAGGAGGGTGAAGTGTGATGTGGCGGCCAGAGAGCTGGAAGAGGAAGGGATCCAGGAGACCAGGTCTCGCTTGCATCGGATGCACTGGTTACAGAACGTGCCTCTCTCGCTCTCAATTTCTATACCAATAAAATGTGGAGTTGAGTAAGATCGTCTCCAAAGTGCTCCTTGGCACCAGTATTTTGTATAAGGGGAATTCTGGGGGCCACATCTAATCTCAGTCAGCATAAGTCACTCTAAGCCAACATCTATTAGGAGGAAATTGTTTAATAAAGAGTTTCATCAAAGGATTATTCTAAATACAGAGTCTTAGGTTTATGAGAGTAAGAAAATATGTATGTATGATTGATTTTACGAAACATTATTTTATTCAACCATTTTCATGATGATATCATTCAAATACTGTTTAGTTTATCACTGCTCTCAGTAAGTATTCCTAATCCTACTGAATCCATAGTACTAAGGAAGAGACATTGGGTTTCCATGCCTTAGATTGCAAACACCAAGGAAAACAGCCACTGATCAAGAGTAGGCCACTTTTGAACACTCACAGCATTTGTATAAAAATGGGTTCGCTCCTAAGCAGAACCTAGGAAACCCTAACTAGGAGACTGCTCTCAGAATGACAGTCATACCTAAGTCAATCTGCTGTAGTCATTTTTGTCCAGTCTGCCTAAAAACTGCATTCGGAATATGCCGACTAGAAAGGAACAACAGGAGAGGCAGGAAAAAAGAGAGACAGAGACAGAGATATGGGCAGAGAGAATGCACCTGGAAAGACCAATACAGAGAAAGACAAGCAGGACAGGAAGACATATACGAATCAACAAGAGAAAATGACAGAGACATGCAGAAGCGAACGAAACAAAGCTCAGACTATGTGAAACAGTAAAAGGAGCCCACCAAGTCCCCTGCTGCAGAACACAGGTGTCACAGGCTAAAACGTATCCAAGAGGAGCTGGGCTAGTCTTTCCCATCTGGAAGTAAATGAGGAAAAATGTGTTGATTAACAAGGCCGTACCCTAAAGAGCGGCTGCATTTTCATGGAATTCTCTACAGATTCGGAAACTTAATTTCATCAATCCAGCGGACCTTGACTGAGTCATATAATCCAATCTTCAACAGATTGATGTATTAGTTATGAAACCATTTAACTGAAAAATGAATAAATAAACCACAAAACAGTAACAGCCACCAACATAGCCTCCCACTGTGTAGCCTCAAAACCACCAAGTGCTTTAACTAAGTATTTTTAATTATTTTATAATGGGTGGGGGTGGTTGATTCATGTTAATCATAGGGAAAAAAACTATGGACACTCACCATTAAAAAATTCCATACACTATAAAATGAAAATAACTAAATCCCACTATTGAGAGATAACCACTTAGATATTTCAATCCAGTCTTTTTTTTTTTTTTTTTTATGCATAGAGACACCATTTCTTTCCCTAAACAATTGGGATAAGATTGTCCCTCACTATAAAAGTTGACTTATCATCTGATTATAAAATATTTGGTATGGAGGAGACACAAAATTAAGAGATTTTTTTTTGGAACACTTTCCTAACAGATATTTGTTTTCCTATAATGTGGATATCTGCTGTTTGAGGTACCTGCCTGTATCTGGCACCAGATTCCCAAGGTCAAAGAGGTGATGACATGTGGCCTCGTTCTCAGTCTGGTTTGGGGCAAGGTGGACAGCCGCCCCTTGGATCAATTCCCCCTAAGCCTGCATCTTCCCACCCCATGAGGACTCTTCATTTCAACTGGAGGTCAGGAAACACAGTGCCCTTCTTGTAGGGCCCTTTCTGACTCACCTCATTTGTGAACAAATCTCCACAACTGAATCATCTTTTTTTTTTTTTTAATGTTTATTCATTTTGAGAGAGAGAGAGAGAGAGACAGACAGAGAGAGAGACAGAGAGATTTAGAGTGCAAGCAGGGGAGGGGCAGGGAGAGAGAGAGAATCTCAAGCAGGTTTCATGCCCGAAGAGGGGCTCAGACTCATGAACCGCGAGATCATGACCTGAGCCCATATCAAGAGTTGGATGCTTAACCGACTAAGTCACCCAGGTCCCCCACAGTTGACCTGTCTTTAATTAAAGGGTATACAGACTATATACACTGGGGTCTTCTTGGAAACCAAGGCTCAAGCCAACAATATAAAGTAACCTACACTGTTTCCCCCTCTTTTCTCCAGACTCTGGGAGACTGAAAATACTGTACTCGCCTTCATCCTTGCTCACCCTTTATATCTCGGTTAGTTTTGGTCTAAGAAGGTCGTCTTTTCCATAAAGAGAATCATGTCTGCCGTGCAAAGCTGGGTGTCTGACACTTGAAATTAATCGTCCGGGACCATTTCAGATCAATGTAATTAGTGTAGGAATCCTGAAAACAATAGAACTTAAAAATTAGTTTCTGAATTATTAGATACATTTAGCCAAGACAGCCCCACTTCTCAGCACTCTAGCTGGTAGGTCACATCACATACTCATCCATTAAACGTCAGTTTCAAACAGATTTTTTTTTTTTTTAAATTCACTTCTACCAACAGAAGTTCCAAGTCTAAAGTCCTTTTTATTTTCCTTTGGAGGTAGCAGGTCTGAGTAAAAAATAATTTCTGAGACCAGCCTCTGAGTTCAGGAATATTTGAACCTAATTGAGTTGCACATAATATAGACTCCCAAGGCCACAGCTCTCTGAGAAGACAGGTTTATTCCGAGAAAGTTAGAGAATCATCATCCTGGTGATTCCTCCCTCCCCCACACTCTGTACCCAACTTGGTAGCATCTAGTAGTCTCAATCTCCAACAGGGGTACAGGAGCCTAACTTAAATTGAGCTGTTAAATGAAAAATAAAAGAACCATGTTAATTTGATAAGTTCACAAATCAAACCAACTACTTGTCGGCCACAAAACCCAATCCATGGCTTTCGTTACTGACTTACGGTATTCTCGGCTCTTTATTTTATTTAGCAGTGGAAAACACTCACCTAAGCAATTGTAAAAATATGCATTTTATACCAAATGGACATAATGTAAATATTTTACTTACTAATTGTTTTTGCCGAGACCGTGTTATCTATTCTCCCACATCCCATTCTTAAATTTCATAAAATGACTACAAAAAAAAAGTTACTTCTAAATCCCAATCTCTTAATTTTCATCTTTCAGTGCTCCCCCTCACTCACTGCCCAGAATGCTGATTTTCCTGCGATACTGGAGTCCACACTTTAAGCGGCAGCCTCTCAGAAGCTGGATTGAAAGAGGGAAATAAGACTTTTAACTTCCTCAAAGGAGCCACTGGGTCAAGAAAGTAGAGGAACACGACACACATATTTCCACAAGGCAATCATGCACCCGAATGTGTATGTGGGCGCTGTAGTGCTTGCGTGAGGGTAGGTTATTATGGAAAGCCACTCCCTTTCTTTCCAGGAATGATTACAAACAGTGGCAATTAAAGCTAAAGTGACAGACCCCCCCCCACAACTGCCCACGTTAGACATTACTAGAAAATTCTGAAGCATCCTACAGGAAATGATCAACATAGTGATGCTAAATACGTACTGAACGAATGCATCACTGTCTGCCTAGTCACCTATGTATGTACGTATCATTTTAATTTTTTTAATGTTTATTTCAGAGAGAGGGAGAGACAGAACATGAGCGGGGTATGGGTAGAGAGAGGGAGACACAGATTCTGAAGCAGGCTCCAGGCTCTGAGCTGTCAGCACAGAGCCCAATGTGGGGCTTGAACCCATGAACCGTGAGATCATGACCTGAGCTGAAGTCAGACGCTTAACCAACTGAGCCACCCAGGTGCCCCACCCCCCACTTAAAAAAAAATTTTTTTTTAATGTTTATTTATTTCAGAGAGACAGACAGACAGACAGACCATGAGCAGGGGGAGGGGGAGAGAGAAAGGGAGACACAGAATCCGGAGAAGGCTCCAGGCTCTGAGATGTCAGCATATGTATGTATCATCTTACACGCATAAACACACATCCTTCTGATAGACATTTTGTAATTCTAAATTCTAAAAGCGGATAGCTGAGTAAGAATGTGGGAAAACGGAAATACTTACGCATGGCTGGAAGGACTGTATAAGATGATTTAGGTAATATCCAGCAAAGTTGAAAATAAACATATTCATTAACCCAAAATTTCACTTAGAGATAATATACCCTGAAGTAACTCGCACATGTGTGTGCAAGGCAGTAAGTGTAACTACCACGTTCACTGCAATTCCACTGTGTGTCACGGGAAATAACCCACACGTCCATCACCGGATGAATGAACGAAGTGTCCATGTGTTTAATGGAACACTACAGCTATTACAATGATACATGGACCAACATGGATAGTTCTAGAACACAAAACGTTGACTGGGAGGAAAAAAGTTAGGAAAATATTTGAGTATGAAACTATTTTCTAATGTTATAAACTTATAAAACACACACATACAGACACGAAAGATAAACACCCAATTCTTGACAGCAGTTACTTCTGGCAGAGAAACAGGAGAATAAACCCTGACAGGAGATGACAGGGACTTTCATCTAGAGAACGTGACGATACTAACACTTGATCATTCTCTGTGGAAGATTCACCAGTACTGCTCTATTGCATTATGTATTTTATGTGTTATTTTTGTCAAAACTAAAACTAGGAAGTACACAACTTGGTATAAAAATAAAAAGAATGGTCATCTCTGGAAATCAATGGTTTACCTCTATAAATGTGGGGTCAGTTACTACATGTGTTACACTCAAATATGAAATAAAATACCTTCTTCAAACTTTCCTAAATGAAAAATCTCTGACTCAAAAGAGAGAGTAACCTTTACAAAGAAGGTCATCATGCACAATTCTATAAAAAACAAACAGTTTAAATTTAAGACTTTTTAAAAACCTAAGGCATTAGTGTTTTTTCCCATGTAACTACTTGAAGAATTCTGTATGGCATGTTTGAAAGCATAGAAGAAGGAAGGAAGGAAGGAAGGAAGGAAGGAAGGAAGGAAGGAAGGAA
>NW_024412467.1:5961902-6125833 GCF_014898765.1 Herpailurus yagouaroundi
GAAAAGAAAAGAAAAGAAAAGAAAAGAAAAGAAAAGAAAAGAAAAGACAAGACAAGACAAGACAAGACAAAGGCAAAAAAATGTATAAAATGCAAAATCAGAGATTAATTCTCCCAATTTCTTTTTTGTTGTTTGTTTTTTATTTAGTGTGTGTGTGTGTGTGTGTGTGTGTGTGTGTGTGTGTGTGAGAGAGAGAGAGAGAGAGAGAGAGAGAGAGAACAGGGGAAGGGCAGAGGGAGAAGGAGGAAGAGAATCCCAAGCAGGCTCCACGCTCAGCACAGAGCCCAACACAGGGACTGATCTCAAGACTGTGAGATCACGACCTGAGTCAGTATCAAGAGTTATTAGATGCTTAACTGTCTGAGCCACCCAGGTGCCCCTAAATTTCCCCATTTTTTTTTTAAATTTTTTAATGTTTATTCATTTTTTTCAGAGAGAAAGAGAGAGAGAAAGAGAATGATCAGGGGAGGGGTAGAGAAAGAGAGACACAGAATCCAAAGCAGGCTCCAGGCTCCAAGTTGTCAGCACAGAGCCCTACGCAGGGCTCGAACTCACAAACTGGGAGATCATGACCTGAGCCAATGTCAGACATGTAACCAACTGAGCCATCCAGGTGCCCCTCTAAATTTCTAATGCTAGCAATTTTATCACTGTTGATTTAGGAAGACCACCTGAATGGTACGGTAAGAACAAAAGAATTTTTGTTGAAAATCCATACTGATTTACAAAATAATACTTTACTGAAAAAGTTAGGCTGATTTTTGTTAAAGAATCAAATAGTTGAGGTCAATAATACCCTGATCTGCAAATTTCTCATCAAATTGACTCCAAAATAGCATTTCCAATACTTAGTAGACAGCCAATAAGCAAATGAACTACCAATATCCTTGACAACAGTTGAATTCTCCCCTTGATTAAAATGTACTCAGAACACAATCACATGTCAAGGAGTCTGAAACATGTTCCTTTCATATTTACATTTCATTTCTGATCACATCACTTGAATGCTTTGACAAAGACTGTATTTGTTAGCAAGAAATTATGTTCATTTCTGCTCTAGTAAGAAATGTTCAAAGTTCTATACCAATCTTTTTGCTCACATGCGACTATACCATTCCCCCTCCTCCTCCTCTTCCTCACGGTCAACGTCATCAGTTCTGTAGCACTTGGCCTGTCGCTGAGCCCTCTCCATACATTTTCTAATTTGATTCCCACAACAGCTCCGTGAAGTTAGTTCAGTCATTATCCTCACTTTGCAGACAAGCAACTGAGAAGAGAGACGTTAAATAACTCATCCAAAGTCATACAGATTCAGCAAATAGGACAACAGTGATTCACCTGACTGCAGAAGTCAAGTACTTGGAACCATTACAGCATCTACATACTACCAAAGAGAAAACCCTGGAAACAATAAAGATGAATGCAGCTACGTACATGGCACAAAATTAGGCGATTTGGCAAGTCCGCTCTAAAGGGGACATTATTTTTCCCCCAGGGTCGGGCCCTCCCCACTCTAATAATCCAGCCTCAACATTACCTATATCCTTTACTCTCGATCGTAATTATTGAAAAACAATTGCTACAAGCATGAGATCGAAATTGAATATGCCAAGAGCCACTGAGTTACCAGTGTCGAGGCAGGTGCATTGAACCCTATGGTTCTTTTGCTCTGAGGCAAGCCAAAGGCCGGCAAATGCCTCACTGGCAGCAACCTGAATGCTTCGTGATTATCTTACGGACTCCAGTCAGAATAGCAAAGAATTTCGTACCTGATTAAGATGTCCTAACGTGCTCCTTTTGTGATGCCAAGTCCCAAATATCAGCTATTAAAACTGAGGCCGCACAAAGAGCTGCATATTTGGGATCATTCCAGACCCACCCACAGGGTAATGCTATTCTGCTTTCAACAGCTGCTTCTCCTCACCTGAGGTGAGGCAGGTGCAGGACAAAAGAAGCAAAGGACTGCACACCTGCTCCCTCACATTCAACTCCGGTGAATCAGTACAGCTGACCTCTGTGAGCCTGTCGCCAAGAGCAGATGTTTAGTGGAACACCTGGAGAGTCTCATCCACTTGACTTTGCCTCAGCTGAATTTCACTCAAAGTGCCCAAAATGATGAGACTCTATTAACACAGGTGCTTAAGGCAACTGCTTCCTGAAAGTCTGGTTTGTCTAGAAAGACCCTGTCAGAAAATATGGGGACAAATCTTAGGCCAAGGGAGACATGGCTAGTTCGTACGCGGGAAATAACATCTTAGATCGATTTTCAAGTAAGAACTGCTTTACTGATTGGTTCTGGAGGTTTGTGCAGATGAAGAAGGGTTTATAAGCACATATGGTAACTTTTTACCTTAAAACTTTCAAATATATACACAAGTAGACAGCATAGTATAATGAATTGTCATGTACTCATCAACCAGCTTCAACAAACTATAATGCAGGGCCACCTGTCCACAGCCCCTCTCCCACACCCCACATCTAACCCTGCCACGGATTTGTTTTTATGTTTACTTATTTATTTTTGAGAGAGACAGAGGGAGAGGGAATGCCAAGCAGGCTCTGAACCATCAGCAAAGAACCCAATGTGGAGACTGAACCCATGAACCGTGAGATCACGATGTGAGCTGAAGGCAAGAGTCAGACGCTTAACTGACTGAGCCACCAGGGGCCCCCGCAATTTTCTTTTAACTCTTGTCATCTGTGAGGTTACCCATCCATCTCTTTTTCTTCCTACCATCTCTCCCCCCACCCCCTTCCCCCGGAGCCACCCACCACTTCTTTATGAAGAAACTGTCTTTGATTTTGTCAAGTTTCACACATCTGGACTTGACTCAGTGCATCCCTGAAGGGGAGTTTAGCATGTCCCCGTGTCTTCTGCATTACTTCATCAAACTTGAGTTCAACTTTTGGGTAAGGTTTCCTCATAGGTGGTGATGTGGGAACAATTCTTTTTAGCAGAGGTACACAAGAAACATAGATCACAAAAATGCTAACGAAGAGGAAAGACACAAAGCAACAGAAATTCGGAGGATATAGTAAGTGAAAGTAGAAAAAGGGAAAGTAGGAAAAACCTCTCTGGGGGGTAAGAATAAATTTTAAAAAGGAAAACAGACAACCACCTACAAGGAGGTGAGCCCCTAACCACACAGGAAATAAGCAGGATGGGCAGCGAAGCAGTGGAGGATAGGATGCCTGACCCCACGCGGCATCGCCTTCCCTGTTCCGCACAGCACGGAAGCGTTACTGACGTGCCGAGAACAGGCCGCACCAGGCCCGTGGTCCTGCTAACAAGTGATCCCATCAGAGCTCAAGCCGAAGCCTTCCAACCCCTCTGCAGCTCAAGATCGCAAGTGCTAGACAGCAGGTAAGCAGGTAAGTCGAGGAAAGACTGAGGCACGGGACCACCACTGCACCTCATTACTATAGCAAACTCCTTCCCGCCCTTAACCCGTATTGGAACCAAGCAAATTACCAGGAAAGACAGGGGCTCTGGAGCCAGAATCTCTGGGTTTCAAGCCTGACCCTGTCTGTCACTGTCTTTCTTTGTGACTGAGGGCAAATCATTCTTCTTCTCTGAAACGGTTTCCTTACCTGTAACATGAGATAAGAGCACCTCCCACTTTTGTGAGCAATGAACAGGGGAATTAATACAAACAGAATTGACAAGAGTGACCGGAACAGTCACTGATATTCAATAACATTGCATATTGTTTTTAGTTTTTTATTAATTTTTGAAATGTTTATTTATGGGGGGGGGGGGCAGAGATAGAAGGAGACACAGAATCCCAAGCAGGCTTCAGACTCTGAGTTGTCGGCACAGGGCCTGATGTGGGGCTCGAGCCCACGAACTGTGGGATCATGAACCGAGCCAAAGTGAGAAACTTGACTGAGCCACCGAGGCACTCCTCGTACACTGCTTTTATTTTGTCATACTGAATTAAGCGACTGCTGGTCACCACTAAGGCTTACAAGAGTACTTCTTGTCTAACACCTTTACCAACAACTGAAAGCAACGTTTCCCAATTTGATATGATTTACTTGAAGCACTTGTCAAAAGGACAAATTACATGATCTCCAACCCTCCCCACTGAGACAGAAATCTCCAGGAGGAGCATGTAGGAAATAAACTTTGAACCAACACTGCAGGTAATTCTTGTTTTGAGCAATGTAAAAGAAACACTGGAGAGCTCAGGGAAGAAAAATTTGGATGTCACCAGAAGGTTATGAATACAACTATATTTTCTGTCAGACTGCTTTCAAAGTTGCAATGGACATTAATAGAAAACTGTGATTTTTCTAATTCCTGAAAATATATCAGATTATCTACTGCACACTATTTCGTCCATATATATTGCTGAGCATTATTATTTTTTTTAAACAATTGCTTCCAGGGCGCCTGGGTGGCTCAGTCTGTTAAGCATCTGATCAAGTCATGATCTCACAGTTCATGAATTCGAGCCCTAAGTCAGGCTCTCTGCTCTCAGCGCAGAGCCTGTTTCGAATCCTCTGTGTCCCTCTCTCCCTGCCCCTCCTGTGATCTCTGTGTCAAAAATAAATAAGCATCTAAGAATAAATAAACAACTGCTCACAATGTTCAAATCTGGGCACCAACAATTTTGTCATTAGAGAGGAAGTTCTGGAGAAAGGAAAGCTTCCATAAACACGATTTCTGCATCTTGCTTAGACTCTACAAATTGATAATTAAGCAATAAGAAACATCAAGCAAGATGTAGCTTCAAGCGCTAGTTATTCACATACACAGTGAGTACATCGTACAACATCAGGCTGTAACTGCCCAAGGCCAGTGGTGACAGTGCCGTGACACATGTCATTGTATGCCACTGCGTGACTATCGTCGAAGCTTATGAATTTTTTCTTTGTATCATTAACCAGAGTTTCTTTATTTGATGCAAATTTTATATAAAATGAAGGCACAGATTTTAATGGAGTTTCAGCAAATAGAACCCAAACACTCAAGATACAGACCATTAGCACTCCTCTGAAAAGTAAACCTATTACCTATCGATCTCCACTACTCCCTCTCCCTCCGCATCCCTGAGGCAACTAACATACTGAATACTTCTACATCATAGATTAGTCTTGCCTGTTCTAGAGTTTCACAGAGATGGAATCACACCCAGTGTATTTTGTGTGTGATGCTTCTTTCACTTAGCATGTTTTCTGAGATAAATCCTGGTTATTCTTATTCATTCCTTTTAATTGCTAAATAATATTCCCTTGTGTGAGCAAATTACACTTTGTCTATCCGTTCTTCTATGGAGGGACACACGCACCACTTCCTATTTCTCTGGCTATTATGGATCAAATGGCTGTAAACATTCTTAAGTCTTTTGTGGCCATTTGTTTTCATTTTTCTTCAGTCAAATGGGAAGAAAGGCTGGATCATCAGGACAAGCAGACATTCTACTTTTATAAGAAACTGTCAGACTTCTTTCTAACTGGTTGGGAACCCCAATTCCCACTATGAAAAGTCCAGTTTCTCCACATCCTTTCCAACGTTTAGTGTTGTCAATCCTTTAAATCCTGGCAATTATACTGAACGTACAGCAGTATCTTCTTGTCACTAGAATTTGACGACTCATGATACTGAACACTTTTTAAAGGACTTACTGGTCATTCGTAGGTCTTCTTTTGTGAAATATCTGCTTAAATCTTTGGCCTATTTTATTTTTTAATTAAATTTTGTTTTTAATGTTTATTCATTTTTGAAAGAGAGAGCACAAGCAGGGGAGGGGCAGACAGAGAGGGAGACACAGAATCTGAAGAAGGCTCCAGGCTTTGAGCTGCCAGCACAGAGTTCGATGTGGGGCTCGAAGCCACGAACTGCAGCTCGAAGCCACGAACCGCGAGATCGTGACCTGAGCCGAAGTTGGACTGAGTCACCTAGGCGCCCCTGGCCTATTTCCAAATTTACTTGTCTTGATATCATTGGATGCCAATCCTTTGTCAAGTAAATGTACTGTAAATATTTTCTCCTAATCTATGGCTTGACTATTCATTTTAAGTGTTTTTAATTCTTATTTTACACTTCAGTGACATTTATTACACTTATTACATTCACGCCATTGCGCAATTATTGCCACTGTGTATCCAAAGCAAAAACTCCTTATTTCTTCTCACCCTCAGCCCCTGGTAACTTCTAACCTACTTACTGCCTTAATGAGTATGTCTACCGTAGACACTGAATATACGTGGGATCATACAATATTTGTCCTTTTGAATTTAGCTCATTTCACACAGCATAATGCTTGCAGGGTTCATGCTGTACTCTCTATCAGAACTTCATTCCTTTTTATGGCTGAATAATATTAAGTTGTAGGTATACACTACACTTTCTTTGCCCATTCATATGCTGATGCACATTTAGGGTGTTTCCACCTTTTGGCTATTGTGAATAATGCTATGGTGAACACGGAAACAAGTACCTGAGTACCTGTTTCCAATTCCTTTAGGTATAGACCCAGAATTAAAACTGCCACATCATGTGGGAATTCTACATTTAACCTACTAAGGAAGACCCACATTTTACATTCCCACTAGCAATGTCTGAGTGTTAGAAGTTCTCCATGTTCTCACCAACACTGGTTATTTTCCATTTTTTTTTTTTAAACTACTGATCTTGGGGCGCCTGGGTGGCTCAGTGGGTTAAGCCTGTGACTTTGGCTCAGGTCATGATCTCGCGGTCCATGAGTTTGATCCCTGCGTCGGATTCTGTGTCTGTTTCAGATTCTGTGTCTCCCTCTCTCTCTGACCCTCCCCTGTTCATGCTCTGTCTCTGTCTCAAAAATAAATAAACATTAAAAAAATAAAAATAAAAATAAAACTACCGATCTTAGCAGATGTGAGATATCTCAATGTGGTTTTAATTTGCATTTTTCTAATGACCAATGTTTTAAGCAGCTTTTCATGGGTTTACCTTCTTCAAAAAAAAAAAATGCCTATCCAAGTCTTTTGCCCATTTTCTAACTGGGTCAACTTTCTGTTGCTGAACTGTAGGAACTCTTCATATATTCTGGATATTAAACTCATCAAATTTATGATTTGAAAATATTTTCTCCCATTCTGAGGACTGTCTTTTCAGTTTCTTGATAACGTACTTTGGTGCATGAAAGTTTTAAATTTTGATGAAGTCCAACTTCCAACTTATCCATATTTTCTTTTGCTGCTTGTATTTTGGTGACATATCTAAGTCTCCACTGATAAATCCAAGGTCAAGGAGATTTATCTTTATGTTTTCTGCTAAGAGCGTTATTGTTTTAACTCATGTTATGTATACCATGAGGCAAGGGTCGAACTTCATTCTTTCCATGTGAAAATCAGTATCCCAGTACCATTTGGTGAAGAGACTATTCTTTCCTCATTGAATGGACTTGGTACCCTTGTTAAAAATTAGTTGGTCACAGGGGCGCCTGGGTGGCTCAGTCAGTTAAGCATCCAACTTCGGCTCAGGCCATGATCTCACAGTTGTGAGTCCGAGCCCTGCATCAGGCTCTGTGCTGACAGCTCAGAGCCTGGAGCCTGCTTCAGATTCTGCGTCTCCCTCTCTCTGCCCCTCCTCTGCTTATGCTCTGTCTCTCTCTCTCTTTCTCTATCAAAACTAAATAAACATTAAAAAATTTTTTAAAAAATTAGTTGCCCATAAAATATGAGTTTATTTCTGGAATGCCAATTATATTCCGTTGATCTATATATCCATACCTATGGAGATACACACTGTTTTGATCACCGTGATTCTATAGCAGCTTCCAAAATTGGGAAGTGTTAGTCTCCCAACTCTACTCTTTTTAAAAACTGCTTCAGCTGTTTGAGTTTAGGGGGTTTTGTTTGTTTTTGCCATTCCACGTGAACTTGAGAATCAGCTTTTCCATTTATGGAAAAGTAACTGTTAGAATACCAATAGGGATTGTTCTGAATCTGTAGACCGCTATGATAAAATTTATGGATAAACTGGCTATAAACATTCTTAAGTCTTTTGTGGCCACTTGTAATAAGGAATAAGATGTAATACTGACATCTTATTATTAAGTCTTACTATACATGAACACAAATATCCCCCATCATTTAGGTCTTCTTCAGTTTCAGTATTAAGTTTTCAGTGTACAATTCCTTCACTTCCCTGATTAAATTTTTTCCCAAAAGTTTTGTTCTTTTAGATGCTATTGTAAATGAAATTCCTTTCTCAGTTTCTTTTTTGGATTATTCACTGCTAGCTCATAGAAAACAACTGGTTTTGTGTGTTGCCCTTGTCACCTACAACTGGTTTTTAGTGGTCCAGGTTCACTGTTTTGCATCGAGCTGCTGTCCAGATCTCCCAGCACCATTTGTTGAGGAGACTATCTTTTTCCTACTGTATACTCCTGTTGCCTTTGTGATAAATTAACTGACCATGTATGCGTGGGTTTATTGCTGGGCTCTCTACTCTGTTCCACTGATCTCTGCCAATTTTTGTGCCAGTACCATAATGCTTTCATTACTACAGCTTTATAGTACATCTTGAAATCTGGAATTGTGACACCTCCAGCCTTGTTTTTCTTTCTCAAGATCGCTTTGGCTATTTGGGGTCTTTTGAGGATCCATACAAATTTTGGTATGATTTGTTCTAGTTCTGTGAAAAATGTTGATGGTAGTTTGATAGGGATTGCACTAAATTCGTAGATTGTCTTGGGTAGTAGGAACATTTTAACAATACTGGTCCTTCCAATCCATGAACATGGGATATCTTTCCTTTTGCTTGGGTCATGCTCAGTTTCTTTCATTGATGTTTTATAGTTTTCAGAGTATAGGTCTTTCACCTCCTTGGTTATGTTTATTCCTATACCTAGGTGTATTACACTGATCAATTTTCTATGTTTAACTTTGGTTAAATGGGAGTTTAACCATCCCTGTATTCCTGGGATAGGTCCCACTTGGTGATGGTGTATAATCCTTTCAATATACTATGGAATTTGATCTCCTAGTATTTTTGCTGAGGATTTTTGCCTCTATATTCCTAAAATTGGTGTGTAATTTCTTTTCTTCTAATGTCTTTATCTGGCTTTGATATCTGGGTAATGCTAGCCTCAGAGAATGAGTTAGGAAAAGTTATTTCCTCTACTCTTTAAAGAAAGTTTAAGAAGGATTGGTGTTAATTTTTCTGTAAACGTTTGGCAGAATTCATGGGGTGCCTGTGTGGCTCAGTCGGTTAAGTGTCCAACTCCTGATTTCAGCTCAGGTAAGACTGAGCCCCATGTCGGGCTCTGCACAGACGGCATGGAACCTGCTTGGAATTCTCTCCCCCCTTGCCTCAGTCATGTTCTCTCCCTCTTAAAATAAATAAATTTTTAAAAAATTCTGGTATAATTCACCAGTGAAGCCATTGGTCTTGGACTTTCTTCACAGGGTGTAACTGATTTTTCAGTAAAATCCTTCTAAGGATTTCTTCCCATCGTGTTATTATACAAATTTTCAAATATACAGTAAAAGTTGAAATAATTTTACAATGAACCGCATATACCCACCACCTAGATTCTGTGATAAACATTTCACTACACTTATTTGCCACATAACCGTCCATTTCATTTTTCATGCATTTCAAAGTAAGATGCAGACATCAGTACACTTCACTCCAAATATTTCAGTAAGTTTGTTATCAACTTCAGCTGGCTCTAGCTAGCTACATGTGGCTATTTATTTTTAAATTAGTTATAGTTAAGTAAATAAACTGATTAAATAAAAGCATTCAGTTCTTCAGCTGCATTAGCCACGCTTCAATGTTCAATAGCCACATGTGGCTAGTGGCTACAAAAACACTGGAGGAATATGTCATCATATTCACAGATTCTGCCTACATTCAAGGGGAGGGAATTACATAAAGCATGTAGAACAGAGGGTGAAAATCCTGGGGACCACATTTCAACTCTGCCTGCCACATGTGAGAAAGGGACAGATGCCTGGAATTGGTCAGACTTGTCTTGACTCCAATCCAACAAATGGAAAAATACGTTCATAGGAATGTGAGAAGAGGCACATGCCTGTAGCTCCAATTCATTTCCTCACTGCTCCATTTCCCGTCCAGCCACCTACTGACCATTGGGTTTTGTCGTTTCCTACAACATGGATTTGGGAAGGTTCTTTTGGAGGAGTCATAGGTGAAGCCCTACACCAATCTGTGCCAGAACTCATGTAATATTTGAACTATCTCATTTTGTCTATACCTCACAAATGATTGTAGATTTTTCTCCTCCAAAGAATGAGCCAAAAGAACACACAGCATATAAAACTTTCATCAGCAAAAGAGAAAAATCAGAGTGTAACACAAGAGACTAATTCTCACAATATGGAATCTAAATTCAAAAATTTTTCTTTCAGTTCTGAAACTTCTTCCTAATAACAACACAGAAACGGGCACTAACTCTAGAAATCAGAGGAAGCCATTATGAAAAGAAAATACAGCACAATAAATAGAGACTACGTGAAAATTGAAAACCGGTAAAGAAAAGCAGAAACTACCTTGGAAGTGTTCTTACAAAGATCTGCATGCAAATGTCTATAATGACTTTATTCATAATTACCAAAATCTGGAGACAATCCAAGGCCCTTCATCCACCTGGCGATCAGATAAACAAACTGTGGTACATTCATACTGTGGAATACTCTTTGGCAATAAAAAGGAATGAGAAGGCAACAGTAATGGATGAATCTCAAATACATTATGACAAGAGAAAGAAGTCAGACTCTTCAGTCAGGGCTACATACTGCATGATTCCACTCACAGGACATTCTGGAAAAGGCAAAAGTAAAGGAAAAGAACAGAAAACAAACTTGTGGTGCCCAGGGCCTGCAGTGAGAAGAGGGTCTGATGACAAAGTGACAAGGAGAACATTTCTGCAGAAGGTACAACAGTTTGGGACCTTGGCTGAAGTGGAAGTTACAATTTCCAAAAGGAATGACTTCTACAGTGCATACATTTTTTTTAAAAAGTTCATTTTAGAGGCAGAAACAGGAGATTTGAGATTACATAAAAATGAATTGAGGATAGACTTAAATAAAACCGTAACAACAAAAACAAAAAACAGCAACGCGCTAGCAGATAGGAAAAACATTTCATGGAGAGCCATTTTACAAGTGGATATCAAAATGAAGAACAGAAATGATATGGTTATTTACCTAGAACGCCCACACGAATCAGCTAAAAAGCTATAGGATTAATAATTAATAAGAAAGTTCAATCAAGTGTCTACATAAATACAGCAAAATCAATAGCCTGCCCATCTACATGTGATAAAATTAGAAAATAGAACAGAAAAGGAGAGTCCATTCACAAGAAGAGTATGCTAACAGTAAAGTCTTCGTAAGGAATTTACAGGATACAGAATCAAAAATGAAGGTTTATAAATTTACATGCCATATATACAGAATATACGCTTATAAGTGAAGAAGGAAATCACATGCCAATGGAGAAAAGGTCTTTTTTCAGGTTTCTTATAGTCCCGGGTCAGCAGCATCGTTATCAACTTGGAACTTGAAAGAAATGCAAATACTCAAGCTTTAGGCCATAGCTCTGGGGATGAGGCCCAGCGATGTGTTTTTAACCAGTCCTTCTGGTGATCATGATGTCCCTTAAAGTTTGAGAACCAAGATGCTGATGTTGTTGGATTAGGATCACACTTGGGTGGGGGAGCACTGGTCTATTTAATGAATAATCAACTTTCAAATATGTTTTCAGACCCACATTACATATGAATTCAGGAGCTTAATGTATACACTGCATTAGTTATAAGCCACAGAGAAATGTATATATAACAGAAAGATCAGTATTATTATCATATATTTATGCCATCTTGGTTTTATAGTGAAATATTGTAAAAACTAGAAGAATTTAGTTTCTCTGATGGGGTTAAAAAAACATATGTAGAACTGCTTAGTATTACCTTACATCCCTACTCTAAGTATTCTGGAGCCCTTGGCAAGCTTCTTCACGTTGATGTAGAAGTGGATTGGTTATAGAAATGCCAATATAATAAAATATGCCTGACTGCTTCTTTGGGTGATGAGTAAAACACAAAATTTATTTCTAAATACATATACATACATACGTACGTATGGATGTGTGTATATATATATATACATATGTATATATTTTACATATAAAATAACCCAACTACTAAAGTCACAACCTCTGAAAAAATGTAAACTACTATCTTGGCACACAAAACAATGTCTTCTGACAGGAGGATAATGGTGAGAACATGGCAGACAATCCCACTCGTAAACACCCCAAGAGGCCCGAAGCTGAGGAAGAGGCAGGCAGATTTAAAATTCGGTGAAACAAAATATTTTTTGCATGTTTTTTATTTTTTTAAGTTTATTTATTTTGAGAAAGAGAGGAGAGAGTGCACACACGGGCAGGGGAGAAGCAGAGAGAGAGAGGGAGACAGAGAGAATCCCAAGCAGGCTCCGCACTGTGAGTGCCTCACGCAGGGCTGGAACTCAGGAACCGTGAGATCACGACCTGAGCGGAAATCAAAAGTTGGATGCTTAATCGACTGAGCCACCCAGGCACCCTTTCAGTGAAACAAAATATTAAGAAAGGTCGGAAACAGAAAAAAGACAATCAGTATCAAATTTTCATAGTGAATTAAAAAACGAACAGTCAGGGTAAACCTTTTAGAGGTAAACTTTGACTGTGCGGAAAAGGCTCTCCATAAACTCTTGGTCGTCCTCTTGGTTTTGGTAGGCTGGATTCTCTTACCAAACACTACTCCGGGGTGCGGGCAGCAAAGAGCAGGGATCACTGAACAGAATAAGAACCAGAAGTTCAGGGAATCCGGGATGACTTTTACAACCAGAGAGGGAAGTAAAGTCAGAGGTGGTCAGAGGTGGAAAGTCTCAGAAATCCAGGAGGACAGGAAGGAAGTGCTGACGGAGAATGAAGTTTAAACTTCCAAACACTCAGTAGAGACCACGGTAAATCTGCCCCCACGACACACATTTCTGCTTCCCACGTGACTCTGAATCTCAGGTTCTGCATCTATCAGAATAGGAATAAATGTTTACCCAAACAAGTTGTTCTGAAGGTTAAAGGTCCTAAAAACTGCTAAAGTGCCTTATATGTAACAGACAGGAAATATTGAGTTTTTAAAAATCATATATGAGCAGTTTTAAACCCAAGAGGTGTATTATTCTGCTCCCCCTGACCATGGAGCACCAATACTCTAAAATACTCAGTTGGAGACTCGTACTCCACCTTCCTCCTACTACCAATTGTTTGCTGCTTTTAGGGAGCCTGGCTTCATCAGCGGTGCTAGCGGCTCTCTGGCTCCTCAGAAATGGGAAGAGAGTCCACTTGAACATGAATCTTAAAACCATGCAGGTACTTCCCTATCCCCTCAATGGTGAAACCATCACTGATGGGAGAGATTTGTTTAAAAATAAATCAATACATAGGGTTGTTACAGTTGGCTTTAAAGACTTATTGATTTAACGGTGAAGGAGTCCAAAGACCACAGTGTAAAAGCTGTTGCGCACAGGAACAGAGGCAGGGTGGGTCAGCACAGAGAGGGCTGCTGTCTGCTGTCTCTCAAGTCTGAGCCCCCACTGCATTCCACTAGCGAAACTTAACTCAATCTAAATGAATGAGATACGATATGGGATACCAACAACATCATCTAATGGTCTAGTAGCAGTGACAAGACATAACACTACTAACTGTAAGGCAAAGTGGAATTGGGTCAGATAGGGAGACATTTCTAGTAGGAGAAATCACTGCAAGAGATCCAAACCCAATGTGGCGATTTTGAGGTTGGCCTGAAAAAAATGAAGGAAACCAGGGCAACAAAGATCCATCATCTTGGTAGAAAAGCCTGACACACACATGGGAAAAGTACACGTAGGTGAGTGGGACAGGAGCAGCAGGAAGTGACATGGTTAGGACGAAGGCTGGAAATTGGGACCAAAAACGGCCTAAATCTCCAGGCTGAGAAGCTAGGATTATAACCATACAGAAGCAAGCACACAACTTCAAATAGTCCAGGCTGAGTCAATACAACGTAAGAGAGTCAGCTTCTAAGAGAAGGATGTCTCCATTAAGAGTGACCCTAACGCACACACTGAAAATGAGAACTGAGCCATGAGTCATGGGTGGATGAGTAACACTAAGAAATGCACACAGAACCAATTTAGGGTCACAAACAGGTTCTCTGAGTTCACACTGATCTACAGTTAAGGAAGCAGAGTCAGGGCCAGCTGGAGTGATACATGGTGAGTCACTAGCAAATCAATGACACAGGTCTTAGCCCTAGGGTAGTGAGCTCAGGCTGGCCCGGGGAATGGCCAGATAGGTACATCTTGGTCCCGGGTCAGCCTGTGACGACACCTGACAATTCTGTGATGGGGGAAGCAGGACAGCGATTTTAGACCATGAGAGGCCTGAAAACTCCCAGGATACTTTCACCATAATTGACTAAAAATTCCTTAAGTTTGGTCGGGTCTTAAGATTGCAAAGGTTTGTATGTGACACACACGGGCTGTCAGAATCAAAAACCGCTATGCTCATTTAATACCTGAGGCATTTTCCTATCCCTGAGTCATAACTGTTGCCACAAACACAGTTTTGGTAAAGCGTTCCGTATTTTGTGCCGCTGCCTGCAGGGAAGCTTCCCTGACCACACAAGTTTTCCCTGTCACCGCATGGACCACATCACAATGTGAGGCTTGCTTGTTCTGAATTGACAACAGTCCACATCGACTCCCTTCCAACCCCATCGTTATGGCAGCTCCATGAGGCCAGAGTCATGCTCTCACCACTATGTCGTCCAACACCTACGACACGCTATACACAAAATCAGTGTGTTGACTGAATACACGTATTGATTTCAGCTGGCTTTGGCTAGAATGTAAATTTTTAACATCCAGAAGTCTAATTTGTGAGAAGAAGATTGACAATAAAGAGGTATGAGGGACGGACGCACACACACACACACACCTTCCAGATCTCTTTCTTACTACCTATAGAATCAGAATATATTGAGTTTACATGACACTGACAATGGAAGGATACCAAAACGTTTCAGTTCTTTAACAAAACCCTTTCCCTAAAACTCTGTCCTTTTGATAAGTCTACACCAAGGGAAAAAAATTGGAATAAAAGCATATTAAAAAGAAAAGTATTTTCCTATCTGTGAAATGAACATACTACCGTTTGGACACAGTGTGTAAGCCTTCACATCTATTTCTCAGTTACTACTCAAGGTATCACAGATCTTATCATCGTATGGGAAATCAATAGATCACCTGCTTAAGCCTTATTCCCTCAGCAATGTATAGTGACCAAAAATGGGCCACTGGTGTTTTGTTTTGTTTTGTTTTTGCCCCTCCCTTCATGTACGTATTTTCAGGGCTATAAGAACAGTATCAGACTGAGGTGGTTCTCCATGGAGTATGAATTGTCTTAACCATTCTAGCAGTAGGTATTATCCCTCCGTCACAGATGAGGAAAACTCACACAGATGAGGAAAACTATGCAATCCATTGGAGAAGATCACACACCTAACAAGTGAGAGAGCCTGAATTCCTGTCTAGGTATGTCTGACTTCAAAGTTCAAATTCCTTCCAGGAAGTCATTATCTCCTCTATGCTCAAAAATGAAAAAGCCTTAGAAATGAAACACAGGAAGAAAACATAGTAAGGAACTTAATCTAGAGTATAAAATCTCCCAGCAATGTACAAATATTACTACAGAGCCAAAAAATATGTCTGCTAGCTAAGAGACCGTTGCCAGTTTTTTCCTTCGAGGATGACCCCACGCCCAACAGCAGCGGCATCCTGAATGTTCCGACATCTTAGCAGCAAACCCTCCTCATTTGTGCCGTCAACATCTGTACACAAAATACATCCTTATTTCCTGCCCTCAGTGGAAGAATCCGTACTACTTAAACCTGCAAAGCCTGTTTTAACCACCAGTGCAGCCTTGTCAGTGGAAACCGCAGGCTCGTACATTTATCAGCAGCTACCCACCAGTGTGTTTAGATCCTGAGTCAGCTTCAAAAACCCCAGCAGCAGCTGGTAAAAATGGAATGCTAATTCATTACAGATGGCAAAACACTGCCTGCATTTTAATTTATTTACATTTTCAGAAATTTTGAATCTGCAGTTAGATTGCCAAATTATTTTAACATGTAAGTTTAGCCTTTTCAATTCAGTCTGTGCTCAATAAAAATTAATGTTTATATGTTAAACATTCTTTCAACGAGCCCAATTAGTCCTATATTCCCACAGTTTATATTTTAAAAGCTATTTAAGCTGGTAAGCCTTTTTTTTTTTTAATTTCTTACTATACAAGCCACACACAGAGAAGGACAAAATTAGGCCAAATCAAATCAAAAATTTTCAAATATAACTATTATATATAAGGATAATTTTCAGTACCTTTGCATTTTCCACAATTGCTGTTTAGTAATGTGAAACTAATAAATTAATAAATTGTAAGATTATTGAATAGATTTATAAAACCTGTTGTATTTTTTCATTAGTTAGGGTAACAGAGACAGAAAACACATTATGACTTGATTTTTAAAAGCCAAGTCAACAGAGAAAGGAAATAACCCAAATAAAATGCTTATAGCACTGCTGCCCCCTCCTGGAAACAGTCTTCCAACCCCCCCCCCCCCAACTCACAAACAATAGTGAAGATGAAATGTTTTAAATGTAAATACTGAAACCTATTCTAAGAGCTTCTATTATTTTCTTTCTCTTATCAATTTCAAAGGTCTACAAAGACATATAATTATCGAGTGATGTACAACCATTCTCCTCAAATCCCCATGGCTTCCTGGCCGATGACCTTGCTAGCTACTCATTAAGGGAGCTAGAGAACCATTCATTCTGAATGTCTTTAAACTTCCTCCCATCACTTCCAAATTTCTGGGGTTTTGTTTGGTTTTTTTTTTTTTTTTTTTTTTACTTGAACTCTCCTTTCCCCTTTTTTGTGTGAGAGTAGGAAGCGTCCCTGCCCCTGGGCTCATCTAACCTTACAGTCCGTCCCTTCCCACCTCCTCTGAAACCACTCTCCCATCATACGAGAACCATCTCTCCGGGGAAATTAAAACCTACTTCCTGGTCATCTAGAAACACGCATACGTAGCCCCTAAAGTGAAAGTATTATTCCCATCACAGGATTTCTTCATTTACCACATCATATCTGTTCTGTTCTTCTCTCCATGGTTGGGGGCACCAAAGGGTAGCTTCTCTAGGGCTTTGGCAATCTCCCCCTGACACCACTCCAAACCCCAATTATTTCCTTCTGCATCTTGGGCCCAATGCCCTTCAAGGCAGTACAAATAAACATAACTCCCAGGGAAATCAGTGTGTTTGTTTTAAAACCACAGCTCCCCCACCTGGGACGGCCACCCTTAAGGGCTTTCTACATAGATTTCTGGACCGGCCACTCCTCCCTAACCTCCAAACCCCAGTCACCTCTCTCTAGCTACTCCTGTCACCACAATCCAGCTTCCTCTGCAATCACTCACCAACGGCCTCTTGGAAGTTAAGAGACTTCTGGTCACTTACATTTTTTAAGGCTCAAACAATATTAAAAATTACACACGGTCAAAACGGTGTTACAAGAATTGTAACATGAAACAAAGCAATGCCTTTTAAAACATTTTTTTTAAACGTTTATTTATTTTTGAGACAGAGAGAGACAGAGCATGAATGGGGGAGGGACAGAGAGCGAGGGGGACACAGAATCGGAAGCAGGCTCCAGGCTCTGAGCCATCAGCCCAGAGCCTGACGCGGGGCTCGAACTCACGGACCGCGAGATCGTGACCTGAGCTGAAGTCGGACGCTTAACCGACTGAGCCACCCAGGCGCCCCAAGCAATGCCTTTTAAAACATGTACGGAAATAAATACAATGACTAAGGGCCTTGGTATATGGAGTGGGGGAGGGGGGCTGGACCAACAGCCCTCCTGTGCCTACCTCCGACCAGCCCTGCTCTAAGGTGCTGATTCTTGGCACCCAGTGGGAGTAACACAGAGGTCAAGATCATGGGCTGCACAGTAACAATTTCCGGGCTACATAAATATGGGCAAGTTATTTATCATCTCTTTGATTCCGTTTTCTCATTTCTGAAATAGAAAAATTAGAGTATGTACTTCATAGGGTTCTTAGGAGACTGCGGTTATAACCATAATGGACATACAACTGTAACTGGCATATGTATTTCAGTTCTCGTTCTCTCTCCCTCTGATACACATCTCAGTCACTATTATCATTACCACTGCCACCACCATCACCTTGGTGCTTACAGAAGCAGACTTCTAGGCCCTGCCCTCGTCCTAGATACCTGTGATAAAGAGTTCCCACATCTACATTTTTGATAGGCTTCCCAAGTCATTGATATGTACACTGAAGTCTGGAAATGATGACTCGGATGAAATTGTTCAAGATGACCAATGAGTTCCTAATTGTCACATCGATGATAACTTTCTTAATCCTACTCAGCCCTGACGGAACAGCTGGCACCTTTTCAGCTGTCTGCTCCAATGTCGGACTCCCAAATTTTCATGTAAATTTGAACTTTTAATTTTTATTTCTAAGAGATCTCTACACCCAACATGGGGCTTGAACTTACACCCCGAGATTAGGAGTTGCATGCTCTACTGAGCTAGCAGGTACCCGAAACTTAAACTTTTTAAGACAGACTCAGATGAGAATTAGGAATGGACAGCCATAAATTTCTACAAAGACTTCCAACGCTACACTAAGCCCAAGCCTAAGAGTTTCCTTTCTTCTAAAACAAGCTGCCCCTGTTTGGATCTCAGTTTCCATCACTGAGACGACCTTTTCCAGGCATTCAGGTTACAAGTTTCAGTCACTGGTGACTGTGTGTGTGCTTTCTCATCCTCGAATTTTTCAAAATACACACTCTAAAATATCCTTGATTTCTTTCCAGTAATTAAAAAATGAGGGTAAAGCTCCTTAGCAGTGGACATAAGGCTTCCACAATTCGGCCTTTATAGAATTCAGCACATCCTGCCATGCACCCAGTGATCCCCGCGGCTTGGTGCTCCGGCTAACACATGCACACCCACCTCTTTCAGTATTTGCTCGTGTTATTTCTCCAGCCACAATGGGGGTGCCCCTGCCACACTGCCATCTACCCAATCCTACCACATCCTTTGTTTTGGGGGTTTTTGTTTGTTTTTGGATTTTTAAGAGAGTGCACACGTGTGCGTGCAAGCAGAGAGGCAGAGGGGCAGGAGTGGGGGGGGGTGAGAGAGACAGAGAGGGAGAGAGGGAGGGAGGGAGGGAAGGAGGGAAGGGGAGAGGGAGAGAGAGAGAGGGAGAGGGAGAGAATGAATATGAATCTTAAGCAGGCTCCATGCTCTGCACAGAGCCAGACACAGGGCTTGATCCTACAACCCTGGGATCATGACCTGAGCCAGAACCAAGAGTCAGATGCTCAAATGACTGAGTCACTCAGGTACCCCGAATCCTACACGTCCTTTGAAACTCAGCTTAAAGGTACTTCTCCTCTATAAACCAGCACCATTCTCTGCACTCTGATGATTCTTACTGTTATTTTTACGTACTTCTGAGGACAATTTTGATAAACAAAGCTGTAGTAATGAATTAGCCTTTAAAATCAAAATTTTAATTTAGACATATACTGCATCTCAGGTCACTTTATTCACGAATTCCAAACCAGGGCACCTGGGTGGCTCAGTCGGTTAAGTGTCCGACTTTGGCTCAGGTCATGATCTCATGGTTTGTGGGTTCAAGCCCCATGTCGGGCTCTGTGCTGACAGCTTAGAGCCTGGAGCCTGCTTGGGATTCTGTGTCTCCCTCTCTCTCTGGCCTCCCACGCTCACATTCTCTCTCTCTCTCTCTCTCTCAAAAATAAAACTATTTAAAAAACATTTAAAAAAATAATTCCAAACCTATCATGTTCTTAAGCATTCTTCACTCACAGGTCAAGGGACAGATCCACTGTAAACTAACGGAATGTTACAGACCCGTGACACAACAGATAGACTTACTACTGACACAACAGAGAGACTTAAGAGGAAATGATATTTCATACAAACTTGATATTCTAACTGAAGTAAAACAGTAAGTATATTTTCAATCATAATTAAGTAACAAGGAACTACTTTGTATAAAACTTTAAGACATAGCTAATCTTACAGGAGGGGATCAACAGAGGTAGAATTGAAGGGCCCACCAACCAGGGGTCTTGGCCAACGGCCAATACAACACAAACCTGCTGGTTTGTGCATTTATTAGCTTTTGTCCTTGTTGTATATATCTTTGCCTTCATTAAGAAGGCGAGTTGAAAGTTATCTCTACTCCACCAGGAGTTTCTTATCTTGGCTCCAGAAACCTGAACGTATTCTTGGACAGACCTGAGGGTAGGGGGAAGAATGTCGGAATCTGGATGGGAAACACACACACATCAGTTTTCACTAATCTCTTGCCAAAATTTGGCATTTCTACAATTATGAATGTATGCAAGAAGTTATAGGAATCTTCAGCACCTATGATTTTGTCCATAAGAAATTATAGTTTCACATCACATTAGTTACTCCAGACATTTTGAAACTGTTTGAAATATCAGCATGAAATGTTGACAATTATTAGAACACACAGCTGCATCTTATTTAATGTATTGATCAACACATATATTATCGTATCACAAAACTGTGCTTTCTGTATACTGATAATGCTATTTCAGTGTAGTCTGTTTTCTTATAATCCTGTGTATCTTTTTATGCATTTAAAAATGTCATCATGAGAAGCACTACATAGGTATTTCTCCTAATTCATCAGTGCCCTTCGCTTGGCATCTCATGTCCAGTAACTATGTTGGCACTGTGTAGGTGTATGCCCGTCCTTGCCTTCGAGGAACAGGCAGTACTGGAGAATACAGAGTAATGACCTCCTCCTGTGTTTTCCTGTGTAATAGTTTCTGTCAACTAAATATTAAAGCATAGATGCTTAATCATAGTTGTCGATAAAAATAACCCTAACAGCAGCAACCATCTGCTGAGTGCCCACACGCAGACCCTGTGATAGGAAGACATTATCATGAATTCTCACAATCTATGCAAGGCAGAGCATAAGCATTTTCAGGTTACAGAGGAGAAGGCTGAGACTCGGAAAGGTTAAATTGCTTGCTCAAAGTCACACACCTGGCTCGTGGCCAAGCCGGGACTCGAACAGTGTGACCTCACCGCCTAGGCCTTTACTGAGCTCACAGCCTGGGAAATAGGTAATCTCACTAATGTCTGTTGAATGCATGAGGAAAAGAAAAGAGATCCTGATATTTTAATGCTCCGAGCACGAACGAGTCACCTCCAGGAGAGGAATCAAGCGCTGCTGGCATACTTCCTGTCCATCACCACACTATGCAACAGATCATAATCAAGTGACCCTCTCGAGAAAGAAGTCCGGAGTTTTCACAACCTTCTGCCACTCACTGGCTGCCCTAAGTGAACTGACATTGACAGAAAGGAGGGGACAGCGAGAACCACCTTAGGAATCTTTTAGGAACCTTACTCGAGGGAAACGTGAGGAGAAACTACTCGGGCTTCCTGACGCGCTAAACTGCTTCTGACTCCTTCCCATCACGGAGGTGGACGTGTGTGGACGCCAGGCTGCCAGACGGCAGCACAGCCGTGGACAGAAAAGCCCTTCGGGCCTCTGGGCCACGACTCTGACGCTCCAGGGACGTCCCTGGGGGCGTTCGCGTGGGTTGTGGAAGAAGCTAATGTGTTTTTTTTCCCCTCTCCATTTCCATTTTAGGAAAATTCGTGGAAATAAAATGACAAGATGCACGGGGATTCTCTCGGTGGAAATTTTTAGTAGGGGTATTTTTACTGTTTATACAAAGCTCTTAAAGAAGCACTCAGACTGCACAAATACTATTTTGTGTTTATGAAAGAGATTGTGAAATCACTAATCTGATGGCAACTAAATGCAACCACAGGCTCCAGAAGATGGCCCAAATTATTCTGACACGCTGTATTCCGCTATAAAATACGGAGCATAAAAAAGGTGGCCATCAGATGTCACCTTACTATTACTATTTGCGTTATACAAATAATATACTATAGATTCCATTAAAAATTTCCATGATCTTAATATTTGTATTAATAAAGAAAGCAGCCATTTGTGAACTATAAACATCCCGATAGGTACCTTAACTACATTATTCTTAACATTATGTGAAAATATTCATAAAAATCAATTTAGCAGGCTTAAAGCATTTTACTTTCCTCCAAAATATACAACCTTGAATATCATTTTCTTATTCTTTTCTCTAGAAACTACCATAACAGTCTTTGGTGCACGGCTCAGGGATGTTACGTATATTCATGATTTCTTGTTCTTGAGCTTGACTGAAAAATAAGTTTTTGTTATATTCGAGGCAAAAACGAAATCGGCCTAGAGACATAAAACATACATTTTTTTTTTTTTAAACAACCAAAGAAAATGCACTTTTGTCACTGTTTACTCTTTTGGGTATGTATTGCGCTGTTATTTACAAATTGTCTTGGAGGACAGGGTGCGTTTGGCTTTTCAAACTATTTTACTTAAAATAACAACATAAGTGGTGAAACATTTAGAATGAGATGGTCATGTGGACATTACTAAGCCAGCCAGTTTTACTAAAAAAAAAAAAAAATCAACTGAATGGTTTGTTTTAATATATTTCACACAGACGAGATTGTGAGTTACATCATATCAATACCACCGTTGAAAGCAACTCCCCACCAAAATGAGATGAGATACTGAACAGATGAAGTGCCGTTCAAAGTCAATGTAGCCCAGACTTAGGGGACAGAAGAATTAATGAGAAAATGAGAATCTACCAGATGGTGCCGCAGGAGTCCTCGCTGCACACCCGCCACCTCAAGCAGCTTCTATACATGCAAAGCCCCAGGGCCCCACCTGGTGGCAGCGTAATTACCCTAAATGTGCACTTATGTTTCATTACACCTTGGCCATTACTATGTGCACTGATTACAAGTATCAATCCCTTTCATTTTCACACACCTCTGCAGTTCCATAGCATTCAACTGTGAAAACTCAGCACTCTAGGAGCTTCTAACACGCAGCCCATGCTGATAAAACCACAGAGGGTAAATTATTTGTCACTCTGCAGGGTGCCAATTCAGTTTGATAAGGATGACATCATCCCCATTTTACCAATAACAATGGCACTAACAAGAACGTGTAATCAACAAACCTCAGTCCTCTGCTAGCCCTGGCAGGTGCAACTCTTTTTATGCTAAAAATAAGCCAACATTAGCTTCCAGCTCAAAACTATTTCTTTTATCACAATGCTAAGCACAAGTTGGCTTCCATAAGGCTCTGCAGCTGCCGCTGCGGCCGCCGCTTCTGCAGATGCCTGCATTAATTGTATCAAGGACAGACTGAAGTAAGTGCTTATTCAGCACAATGGCTATTGGGGAGCAGCTGGAAGCACAAGACAAACTGTCTTGAAGAGAATGTACCAACCCAGTATGTAAATTACAATGATGAACTACAAAGGGAGTCTAAGTTTAAGGGTCTAATATAACTGTACAACAGCAAGAAAACTTAGCGTTATTAATGGAGCCCGAACCAAACCATTTTCCAAATAAGAAACAGACCCTTTCAGGGCTCGCTAAAGCCACTTTTCGAACGGGGGGTGATATTCAGTGCCCTTTCAACACAGCAGAAATAGAAAGTCATCACTAAAAATATCAACAGTGTTGATGCGGCCCTTCCGGTAAGGATAAATCATAATGTAATTCCCCTCGTGTGTGTGTGTGTGTGTGTGTGTGTGTGTGTGTGTGTGTATTTCGAAGAATTAAACAGAAATATAAGAACAACATTGTTTGCTACACAGAAGCCACAAGTGGCATACAAGACTAAATTGGCTAGCTTTCTTCCTTATCCCTTACTTACGCCTTACTCATTCATGCCCCTTCTATATATCAGTTTTATGTTTTTTTAGTCATTTCCCTTCCACTTTCTAGCCTCTCCATTAGTGGGCAGAAATGAATTAATGGTGATTAAAGCGTATTCCATGTGATAGGTAATTACGGAGTGCTCAATCTTGCCCATTTGTGTGGGGACAGAGGAAATGGATCAACGAAGACGCTGCTGAGGCTAAGTGTGCCCCTGGACAAGAATGGGATGTGAGGTGGGAGCAACGGGCTAGGGCCCAACCCTCAGGTCCCAAGACTCTGCTGGCCTTCACCTCGGTCTCCCTGACAATACGCATCCTCCCTAGAAAGGGCTCCAGACGGCCACACACCTGCTGAAACTAGCCTGAAACAGTGGGTGTACTAACACATCAGTCCACACAATTGGCCTGACTTCTAGTTGACATCATGACCGAATTGCTTAATATTTGCACCACTGACGTCCCTCTTTACACAGAACACACTTAAACTGATGAACATGCTTTCTGAACTTTCATGGAATGACCCACACTCCTGGTAAAGAATCCCACTGTTGCAAACAACGGGATTAGAAACAACCTCAAATCAAAATAACTAAGGATTTTTAAACTTTTCAAACATTCAATGATTAATACAGTAGATCCTTACCATCCACAAATCTCCAAATTCACAAAGGTTGTACGTTATTAACTGGCTTTCCTTCCGGTGACATTCGGACACAAAGCAAAGATTTAGTAATTTACAACTAAAAAACCCACAAGAGGCTCACTCTACACTACCCTGAGATATGAATTCTAAGTGCTGGCTACACTCACTGAGCAGACAAATGACTTGATCTCCACTCCAGTCTCAGAATACAGCTATTCAAATACAAATTCAAGCCTCAGAAATTTCAAATTGCTTCTTTCCACAGATTTTCAAGTTATCAAGAAACAGTTAACACAAATGGTAAGTCTTGAATGCTAAAGGTCCACTATACAAGTCACCAATACATGGAAAATACAGTTTGCTTTAATTTTAGTTAAAGTGAGAAAAAAAAAAAAAAAAAGACTATTTCCATGAAGAAGCTAGGATGGCCTGATACCAACCCTGCAGGCAATAGTGACTGTGCCTGTAATCAGCTTTGGGAGCCAACACCTCACTGCTTTGGTAATAATTTCCATTTTTATGTAGCATTTCCTAGCACACTTGCCATGATGCTAAAATGTTATTACTATCATATTCAAACCATTATATCATCTGCAATCCCATAAAATAACAATTAACAGTATGTCTTCATTCAAATGATATATAGATGAATTTTCAAGTTTCTAACCAATTTAATCACAACAGACACAACTCTAATGATTCCATTCACTTACCCATGACCTACAATCTATAAAATACTATCTGTATGAATATTCCATGATTAGAAGAGACAAATTTAAAAGAGTAAGAAAAAAATTCTGGTGTCAACCACAAAGCAAGAGAGCTTGTCCAACAGAGTCTTTGGTTTTTGTTGTTGTTGTTGTTTTTTTCCTGAAACGGTGTTTTTTTTTCTTTGAGTGTATTTGATATTTGACAGATATATTAGCTCTCAAGCATCATTTATCATGTTTATTTTTAATAGGTTTCCCTTAGAACAGCTGCCTAAGATGCTAATCTTTTCTTTTTCCTTGAGCCTTTTGTAAATATTTGAAATAGCTATTCATTAACAGTTGCACATTTATTCAGTCCTGTTGTATGCTTGTGAACTGGAATTAACTTTTATTTTATTTTTTCTATCTGTTGGCCAGACTAGAGAAACCCTGCTGTTTGGGTTCAATCTGTCAAGGTTCAAATTATCCTCCAACTGAGAGCTAATCAAGGGCGTCTGACCTGGTTTGCAAATAAACCAGGAACAAAAGTGGGTTTATTTTTTCTTTCTTTGAGCACGGGTTCTCAGAAAGTAAAGCAAAACAAGAGTGCAATTTGCTTAAAATTAAAACCAGGCACAACTGGCAACGGAAGAACTGGATTTACTCAGCATTTCTGAGGTACCCGGTCTGGCTATAAATCCATTTTTTTAAATCCACATTTAAAAAAAAAAATAGGAATTGGCTTGCAAATACATTTCAAATTCGCATTCACAGCACACCCAATGACGGTCTGTGGCATGAAGGGAACACAGATTTTAGGCAATCAAGCTACTCTGATGGGTACTTTGGAGCTTCAAGTGTCTTCACGGATCCCAAGCCTCAGGTTCAAAGGTACACAGAGCAGAATTGATCTTTCTGTACCATTAACATCATTACTAGACTCATGTTTATTTCTGAAATATGAAATGCAGCATTTTCTTTTATTTTTTAAATTATTATGGTTTTAATCAGGTAAACTCTACCCCCAACACGGGGCTCTAACTCATGACTCCGAGATCAAGAATCACACGCTCCACCAACTGAGCCAGCCAGGCGTCCCATAATGTTCTTTTAAACATTTTTAATCCCCAAACTTGAAAAGAAGAAGTATTTTTACAAATTAAGCAGAGTTAGTTTTAAATGTACCTTACTGAACTACTTAATGAATGTACTTAAATACAGTCTTATTTACTAACAAACATTCAAACCCTTTCTCTTAGTATCTTAAGGTTCCCAGAGCCCAAAATTATTGCTTGGATCTGACTTTCCGCATTCTGTTGTTCTTAACAGGTATCTAATCTTTTTGAAACAGTAACGGCCAATGAAACTGAAGACCTGCGAACTGTGTCGGTACCACCATCCAAGAACGTGATGACTGCAATACCACTAAGGGCTTCCTTCAAAATGATCACAACTGATGAAATGACCCCAGTTATCATAATAAACTAAAACTGCACTATAGCAAGCAATGCATTTGCAATATCAAGTATCTGAGTACAACATTCTCCCTGAGGGGCAGCATGCTATCATGCGAAGTGCACTGGCCCATCAATCAGAAAGTTGCCATTTCAGTACTCTTGCTCAGATGTGCAGTGTAACCTCTCTGTGCTTCAGTAAAACAGGGACAAGAGCACCAGCACTTATAATTCACCAGGTGAAAGTAACGAGGAAAGGCCAGATGTAAAAGCACAAAGAAAATTATTTGATGCCCATTTCGTAGACAATTTTATGAATACAGGGGCCCACAAAACAGCATAGCATCTGAATTATATTTAGAATCACACTTGCACTCACTGAAAAAAAATCACTGTCACAAGAATGAAAATAAAACTGGGAATAAAACCACTGATGTGCAAAGAGTCCATTTTATGTTCTGGTGGTAGAAGAGAATAAATATTTTGCAGCACACAAAATGAGTTTCTATTTACATGGTGATAGCCATTTTGCTTCCTGGAGTCCATGTTTAAGAATGAAAAGCAATATGGCGGCTGAATACGTGATTAGATGTCAACAATTAGCTGACACCCAACTTGAAAACTCATCTTGTCTTACCTAAAATACATTGGTCCGAGTTTCTACTTAGTTTTCCTTTTACTTAAATTATTCTGAACAAGCCATTCATCTTTAAGTAGCACCTTACAATTCAGCAAGTTGTGTTTTAGTGAAGAAAAACACATATTTGTTTTTTAACTTGTTATCAAGCCATACTTACAAATTACCTTCTAACATCCACTACAGAATATGTGAAATGTATACAGCATTTCATCATCACAAATCCTCCACTTAATAGGTACTTGACAAACGTCTGTTAAATAAATAATAACAAAAACAATTAAGATTAAATTGCACACTAACCTTGGCTAATGTGCTGGGGTAAAAATCTCAACCAATCTCTTGTATTTACTCAAAGTAAGCTACTTTAAATGTCATTATTGAAAGCCAAGAAATATACAGTAAAATGCAAAACATTAATCAATCTGAGCAAAAACATTACAAAATTTCCA
This sequence comes from Herpailurus yagouaroundi, assembly GCF_014898765.1. Lineage (NCBI taxonomy): Eukaryota > Metazoa > Chordata > Mammalia > Carnivora > Felidae > Herpailurus > Herpailurus yagouaroundi. Next base: position 5,989,736 of record NW_024412467.1, read on the forward strand.
AATTCATGGGTGGTATAATTTTCATTTAATTGCAATATTTATGAATTTGCAAAGAGCACCTATTACTTGAGAACTTAGCTACAGAAATCATATTGCTTGGAAACATTTGAATGCTAGGCTAATATACTTAAAGACATTATTTTTAAAATCGATTCAATTTATTCTCTACCTAACAGTGCCAAGTTTCTCCCACCCCACCATCCCCCCTCCTTTCTTTTTACTAAAACTAATTACACAGTACATTATATCTTCAAGTCAGTACAACTGTAAATGAAGGTCAGTCTGTTACATGGAAATTATTTCAAGTCTGAAAAATAAAGCCTAGATATAACCAGAGTAAGCACAGACGTAAAAAGACATGAATTTGCTCGTATACAATATGCAGCGACCCAAGTTTGTCAAAGAAAACCTTTCAAAGATAATACCTTTTCGTTCCAGTTTTCTTCCACATTTCCTATGTAAGGCATTCATTTTATCTTAAATGTTCTCTAGTTTGCCATTATTTGCTAATATAATATAGTGTGGGTATAATTAATACTCACCAAAAAAAAAAAAAAAAAAAAGTCGTTTTAACTGCCCAATCCGCATTATCCTCTGTAAATTACCTCACATCTGTGAACAATCCATCTTTCTCCCTCATTACCAATCACGGGCACTGGCTGACTGTGTCTTCAAACTCTAGGATCCATAGCCGGACACTTGCAAGGTTCTGTGAGCATTCACTGCTCGCGCTTGGTAAGGCAAAACATGAAGTTTCCAGTCTGCACTTACAAGAATCGTAGGGCATGCGTGCATGCATGCAAACCACATTAATTAAACATTAATTGTGATGTAAAGATAAGCGAGATTCATGCAGTCGCTATTTCAGAGGAGGTGAGGTGGAGGGTAAAAGATGGAAACAAACCACTTTAAGTAAACCTCGTAGACACTATCGTGGATGTCTGAAGAAAAGGTTCTGTGATTGAAGAACAAAGTATATGGACATAATGCTGAGAGCCGGTGGCTGGAGAGGAGACTGAAGAGGATTGTGAGGGTCAGGAATACCCTGTCATCCTACAGGCCCTTTTTACTTGCTGTGTTCCAAGCACCTGCAACACCGGCATCACCTGGGAGCTTAAAATACGGTCTCAGGCCCCACCCAAGACCTTCAGACACAAAACCTGCAGGTTAACGAAATGCACAAGTGACTCGCATGCACTTCAAGATGGGAGAAGCACATGTAGGGTCCAGTGTCGCTTCTGAAAAGCAGCCCAAGCACAGGCATGTGATGCAGGCGGGTGTATGAACAAACACACATAGAATATAATCAGAAAGAAAAAACTAAAATGGCAAGATAGCTTTCTTAGGTATCGATTTATTTTCTCCTCCTCTTCCTCCTTCTTGCCCGCTTATTATATCATCAAGAACAATATGGTATTAGTGACCATTTATTAAGTATTCTCAAAGTATCAGACTTACCATTACAGTCTCTTGGTTAACATTCATGCTGATTATCTAATAAGTATGCTTTTCCCCTACTTATCAGATCAGAAAACTGAGTCTGAGAGAGAATAAACCAAACAGCTTCCTCAAGGCCACAGAACTAACAAACTACACAAACAGCAGTTAACCTATTCTGTTCTTAACCAAAATGCTACAGAATCTTGTGATTATCTGAATCATTGGTCTTATCGTCCAGTGATATAACGGCTAACATCTCAGACGGTACATTATAAACTATGAGGCTGATTTTTAGTTCTCTCTATGCTTAACAGTTCCCAGCATAAACCAGTAATTGTTTAAACCATAATCCTATTATTACCACCATATTTAGCTTAATGAAAAGCAATCCTGGATATAGCTGGCTAATCTTAAAAGGTGTTGTAAATATAATAAAGGTATTATGAAATTTTTATATTAAAATACATTCTTAAAAATATCTACCACAACGTACTTATGCCTGTACAACACACTGCATTATAAAAGTTAGTAGCTTAAGGGGCACCTGGGTGGCTCAGTCGGTTAAGCATCCAACTTCAGCTCAGGTCATGATCTCATGGCTCGTGAGTTTAAGCCCTGTGTCAGGCTCTGTGCTGAGCTCAGAGCCTGGAGCCTACTTTGGATTCTGTCTCTCTCTCTGCCCCTCCCCTTCTCACCTCTGTCTCTATCTCTCTCAAAAATAAACAGTAAAAAAAAAAAAAATTTTTTTTTAAGTTAGTGGCTTAAAATAATAATTTATTATTACAATTCTGCAATCTGGGCTAGGCTTAGCTTTTGATCAATGTAGTAGCTGAAACCTTCAACATGGCTTCTTCATTCGCATGTCTGAGTCTCAGCTGGGAAGCTAGAAGATGGCTATCCATCTCTCTGTCCATACGATACTGCCAGGTGAGTAGTCGGACCTCCTAACAAGGTGGCTCAGGGCTCCAAGCAACTTTCCACAAAAACAAGCCCCAGCGTACAGGACAAAGTCTACTTGCATTATGCTTTCCTGGTTCCATTGGCCAAAGCCAGTCAACGGTGGCCAAGCTGACAGCCAACGTGGGAAGGTGTCTATCTACACGAAGTATGAATATTAAAGGTGTGATTCAGTGGGGGCCCCCCAAGTAACAGTCTACTAGAACGTTTCAATAGTTTATCCACACGGTATTAGGGAGAAGAAAATACAAACTGTTAAACACTTCAAATAGGTTTTGTGACAAAAGTGGGCTTTGTCCACTGTACATGCAGTCTTTAAACCCTGAGTCAAGTCCAACAACACACTGCAAGTGGCAAGTCATACGACCCTTTCTAATTAAGTACTTTGGACTTTCTCCCATTTACACTCCATGTGCTTGGGTTTGTTTTTCTCTCCGCTTTTCTGGTTTCATACTCTGGCTTTGATCTCCAACTCCCATCTTTTTGTTTGGATGACTTTACGGGCAACCCTTCTGAGTTTGAACATTGTGTTCCACATTTCTGGGCTGTGATAGTTCTGCATATCTGGTACACATGTGCCCGCACACACAAATCCTTTATCAGACACGATTCATGAAATACTGCTACTGTCTCTACTCCTACCGTTGAATCCTGTCACTTCACACCTGCCTGGGAGGGTATTTAGAAAAAGCAAATGTGTTTTTCCTAATAAGATGACAATACACCCATATATACAGTTTATGCCGTTTATACTTTGCTCTAAAAAGAAAATAGCAGGGGTGCCTGGGTGGCTCAGTCGGTTAAGCATCCGACTCTTGATTGCAGCTCAGGACATGATCTCATGGTTTGTGAGTTTGAGCTAGGCATCGGGCTACAAGCTGACAGCGCAGAGTCTGCTTGGGATTCTCTCTCCCCCCTCTTCCTCTCTCTCTCTCTCTCTCTCTCTCTCTGGCCCTCCTCCACTCACATGCTCACGCTCTCTCTCTCTCTCTCAAAAATAAATAAAAAAAAATTTAAAGGAAGAAATATCATGCCTCACTAAGAAAAATGTTTTTAAATAGTTCTAAATAGAATTCTATTAATGTATAATTTTTATTCATGCATCCATTCAACAAGTATTTACTATGTGCCTACGATAGGTCATACGTTATGCCAAACTCTGAGTCCAGGGATGAATAGAACAGGCAACCTCACTACTTTCTCAGAACAAACTATAAGTAAAGAAATGTATAAACAATTGGGTATGAAGTGCAAAAGTTAAGTGCTTTGGAGGAAACGTGCGATATGACGGAGATGAAGAAGTAAGAGATTCCCTTAAACAGGGCTGTCAAAGAAGGACCCCGTGAAGAGGTCACACTGAAGCTGATACTTTAACATGAAAGAGACAGCCAGGCAAGATCACAGGTAAACCCTTTCAAAGAGGAAGAGTGAGCGCTGTGTTAAGGAACTAAGGAAGGAGAGTTGGGTGACAGCACATTAGAGAGACAGCAGGATAAGAGGAGTGTGGAGTGGAGAATGCAGCCAGATCACATGGGGCCTTCTGGGCTTTGATCCCAAATTCAATCGGATTTCCTCCCAAATGCAAACTACCCTCCGCAGACCCAAGTCTCTCCTCTTTGAAGAAGCTACCACTTAGTCTTCTGGCCGGCAACCTTCCTTTCCCTAAACTTCTCCTACTCACGTGTCTTTTCTCCCCCCATATTCTCTGAATTGTCTTTCAAAGAAGATGTTCTTAATGCTGTTCCACGGAACAGAAGAAGCCGAGTAGAGTGGTTAAGAGAACTGCAGGACTGAGCGGGAGCTTTAGGAGGTCCCCTGTCCTCCTTGTGCTCATCTGAAAGTGAAGGGTGAAAGATCACTGCAGAGGTTTCCTCTCTAGCCTGTTCTTCTTTGATTTGTTCAGAGAATTGCAGTTTCAACCACAGAGCTGGGCAGGAAACAGAATAGGTTAAGCCACACAGCTTTCAGATTTCTCCTGAAGAAGTCTTCATGACACATGGTTTATTATTTGTGGAAAGTAAATCTTCAGGATATCAGGTTGTTCTATGGTCAAACAGAACCCACCAATTCCAAAGTTAGGTACAAATAAGTTTCAGTTTAACAACTGTTCCAAATAGTCACATTTCTGTTTGCCGTATCTTAGACAGGAAATAAAAAGTGACTCTATTTCAAATACGTGTGATTTAATTTTCTACACTGAAAAACTCTGATAATTTAAAATATGCAATTCCTTAAAAATGAAGTTGAGGTCTAGGTTTTGTTTTTGGAGTCTAAAGGGGTATGTACTTACAGAAAATATTAAGAGCAGAAAAAATTTTAATACATTCTTTGTCTCTCCAATAAAAGTAACATATTGGTTTCATTTCTCCTTTTTCTGTACTCAATTATTTTTGCTTGCTTATTAAAAATAGTTGTGATTGTAAAGGACATCTACAGCATGTTTTTTTAACATGATTATGAAACAACACTTTCCAGGTTACTGTCAACTTTGTAAACACCGACACTCACATCTGTGTAACACTCCATCATGCAAGTATATAAAAATTAAGCGCTTTCCAAACTAGAGAAATTGCAACTACCATACAGATTTAGCATTTCTTAAATTTATTCTTCTCAGATAAAGAAAAAGAAAGGCACATCTTATCTCAAGGAAATAAAGATAATTTACAAACTACACAAATGCACATACTCTTTGTGTACCTGTAAAAACAAATTAGCTAATTACTTCAGTCATGTTGATACACAGTAGATACACATATATTTGTTTTCTAAAATGAGAGTTAAATGCCCTTTTGTTCTTCTAATTATGACAGTGTGATAATCTGCTCTGAAAGGCTCAACTCAAACTACACCCAAAAAGCAATATTTGAAGAATGAAAAATCAACACAAACTTATACATCAAACAGAACTAGACCACAAACAAAATCTAGGTGGTGAATCCCAAACCCATGAAGCTTTTAAAATAAAGATTCCCCAGCTTTAGCCTAGCTCACAGAATCTGAATCTTTTGAAGTGGCACCTAGGAATCTGCATTTTTAAGCTCCACACAATAATCTGATGAAAGGCCAGGCGTGGGAAGAATGGAACGGCTCCACACCCGGCATCTATTACGTGGGGAAAACAGCGCAGATTTTTATTTACCTCCTCACATAAATGTAGGTTTCTTCTCCACTTCCATTGAGTATTTTGATTCAATGACTCGGTATAGTTATTTAATCAAGAAAGTTTTCTAGATAGAAGTTTCTAGAAGTGGTCCTTACCACATGCGTCTGAGTCATCTTGAACGATTCATTTGAAAATGCAAACCCCTAGGCCAAGGGCAGACCTACTGAATTGGGAATCTGGCCACTTGTCTGAATTTAAATGTATACCCCAGAGGTCCAGGGTTATCCGCAGAGACAGTAAAGCTGGAGATCCGCTTCCATACATGATTACTATCATACCAGCATTCACCCTCCTAACTAAAACTGAACAAATCAGAAAGCTCTGTGTAGAGTGTATGGTCATCTTATTCATTCACCTTTCCCTTATTCACTCAATTCATTCTTCCACCAGATCGTGCCCATTCTTCCCCAATTAGATTTTCACGGGTTAAGCCCCATTACCCCCAGGTTCTCATCCTTCTTTTGTTGACAGGACCAGAAAAGATGAACTAAGGGGCTTATTTTTTAAAGACGGCGATCTAAATCAAACTTTTCTTTCTTACGTTACAAATACCAAGAGATGTGCTGGAACTCCCCAAGAGAAATAAATATTACTGAGAGCAACAAATAAAAACAAGTTCAGAAATTTATAACCTCTGCAGAACAGCCAAGGTCCCGCTAACAAATATTTTTTTTTCATGCAGAAAATTATGCTTGCCATACCTGACGTTGTGCAAGTATGTTGACTGCAATTTAATATCCACACAAGCAGGAGAAGAAATTTAATAATTTTTCAGCTGGAACGAATTGACAGCCAGTGTCAGAAAACTGCAGACTCCGGAGAATCAATAAAAGCTACTGGCATCACAAAGTAGTGCTTTTGCCCAGAAAACATCTCACGAAGGTCAGGTTTACAAACCACCAGGTAGCAGTATCACTTTTCACATCTTTCCAAGGCTATTAAAATCCCATTCCACAACCTTCCAAAACTAACTTGCAGCCCTTCAAGTTCACCAAACCGATCCCAGAGACAGATCAACCTCAGTTCAAACGGGGAAAGCAAACCTTTGGTTAACTTTTGTCCCCCGTCACCAAACATCTTTTGCAGAATTCTGTTTAGTAAAAGAATAATTAATAATAATAATAATAAACCCTCAATGCAAATATACAGCTATTTATAACGAAAATGTGCGCCTAAGTGGGAATACTCAGTGAAATGGTAGGTACCCGTTAACTATCAGGGAATAAGTTCCAAAAGTAAATTATTTCTCTGTTGCAAATACTGGAAATTCACCCCCACTAAATAGCTGGTGTTACAAAACTAAGCCTGTGTTGTAAGGACACAGTACTCAACTGTGCCTGAAGAGCTGCTGAAACTAAGCAGGATCTCCTGCTCACTGTAAAATTTAGTTTTTCCAGGCTACGTTTTCATTGTTGGTTCCAAGTCACATACGGAATTTCATCAGGCGTCTTCGATTCAAGGATCAGACATTCATTCTGCATTTACTGAGCACCTACTAAACCACTATGCGCTGCCACACGCGCCCGACCCCGCGCTCTCTGGGCTCGGTCTTCCGGCCTCGACCTCAGATGGAAGGAGAGGGGAAAGGTGTTAACGACGAGAAGAGTCTGTCTCTGAGCAGAGGTGCAGGGCAAGAGTCCTCATCAGGTGCTTTAGTTTTCCTCCAAACGACATCGACTTCATCAGCTGCCTATTTGACCTCAACAACAGAAGGATGTGCACTCAAGGCAAATGGGGTACGGGCCCCTACGGACCATGACCGAGAGCAAAGAACTCGGCTGCCCCACTCAGACCAAATCTCTGGCTGGAACAGCTATGTTTAACCTGCGAGATGGGCCGTGTGTTCCTCTAAATCCGTGGTCTCCACATTTTGAAAAGTCACTTTCTCCAATCGGAAAATTTAGGAATGCGCGCCACCACAGGTGCAGATCATCAGCCACCCTCATGCATTTTTGCACTGCTGGTCTCTTCTGTACAATATGAAATGCAGGCAAAAGACAAAGCCAAAGGGTGAGAACATACAAGTCAACACCAATTTTCGTATCTTCTTCCGGCACTGTGATGCACCATCTTGCAGGACAACCAAGCGTACACAAACCCCTAAGCGGTTAGCCTCTCCTGTGGGACTCCTTTGTGGTGCACGGAGTCCTGAGCTTCGGGACTCACAAGTGGGACCAAGTCACCACAGAGTCACAGCTACTGGGGATGTGTTGTCTCAGCCTCCCCAGAAAGCCTTTCAGAGTGTTAGGCTTTCCAGGGCTCGGCTCTACATTTTAACAAGGAATGTCAAAATATGCAACTTTAAGAAACCAGTATGCGCATCTGAGTGTTAAGGGGACACTGTGGAGATGGACTACACCTCTCAGTCGGCTCCACACAGCCTCCCAGGGGAAAATCTCCAAATCCAAGGCCAAGCTGTCGTTCTTTTCCTTATGGACAATAAGATCTCAAGAAGTTCAGAGTCTCAACTGCATATGTGACCACGGCCTACCTTCAATGTTACGACTCCACATCGACACTGGACTTTTTTCTCAGGTTTTCCCAGGGTCTCGTTATTTTACATACATTTCTACACTTGTGTATTTGCAAGTTGTTTCGCAGAACACAATGGAGCAATAAAATAAAACTCACCAATAACAGCGGGGGACTGATTACACTCTAGATTTCCTGAGGAGGGATATAAAAAGGCATTCCTGGAAGCTCCCAGTTTCCTGTGCTTTGCACAGGATCGTACTTTGTATGTACTTTGTACTTTCGTACTTTGTACGATGCACCCTCAAGTATGAAAATTCAGCGAGTTATGAGCAAATGCCGTTCTGTTGAACAGCCTCAAAGCGCATCCTTGTTTTCCCAGCAAAATAAGCTGTTTGCTCAGTTATCAGCAAACCTTACCCAGGGGCCTCCTGGCAGAAGTCATCAAAGGCTGATGATAATAATGTATTGTTACGCCCATTTTTCTAAACCATGTGCCCACCAGCTAAAACATGAACTGTCTCTGACGAATGCTGGTAAATACTTGTTGGATGAATGGAAAAACAACAGCTATATAGTTCTAACAGTGACTTCAGTCCAAGTGTCACTGCTCGTTTTCTCCCCTTCACGGACCTCTAGCATCACATGAACCTCAAGATTCAGAATGGCAAGTACATTCGATTTTGATTTTTTTTTTTCAACGTTTATTTATTTTTGGGACAGAGAGAGACAGAGCATGAACGGGGGAGGGGCAGAGAGAGAGGGAGACACAGAATCGGAAACAGGCTCCAGGCTCTGAGCCATCAGCCCAGAGCCTGACGCGGGGCTCGAACTCACGGACCGCGAGATCGTGACCTGGCTGAAGTCGGACACTCAACCGACTGCGCCACCCAGGCGCCCCAAGTACATTCGATTTTGGATACTGAGTGTATTCCAACGGCTGTGGCTGACAAGAGCCCTGTGCTGAGAAGGATTCTGAGGAGAAACGCTCAGGGAAAGGGGCCCAGGGTCAGGGAAGGCGGGCAGGTAACGCAAGTGTGGTCGATCTGTGGACACAGCCCCAGACAGACGATGGGAGTTTTCAAAATCCAAAGGTGCTTATTTATGTTAAAAGGCTCGGTGATTTTTGTTATCTGAAGACCCGCTCCCTGGTCTGCGTACTTTAATTTTCATCAGCCCAACCTGCCACCCTGTCCTTCTAAACTAGGAGGAGCGCGATGGGCCGCCTGGGTGGTTCAGTTGGTTAAGCGCCCGACTTCGGCTCAGGTCATGATCTCACAGCTTGTGAGTTGGAGCCCCGCATCAGGCTCTGTGCTGACAGCTCAGAGCCTGGAGCCTCTTCAGATTCTGTGTCTTTCCCTCTCTCTCTCTCTCTCTGTCCCTCCCCTGCTCACACTCTGTCTCTCTCTGTCTCTCAAAAATAAATAAACATTAAAAAAAATTTTTTTAATATAAACCAGGAGGAGCCCCTTACAAGACAAGAACCTTGCCTTTTTTTTTTCTTTCCATCTTTTTAGTCTCTACTACAGCACAGTATATACTCAGTAAATGCCAGCTGACCCTTTTGTGATACCCTGGGGATAACAAAACCCAATGCACCCTTTAAACTTAAATAAGCACCTTAGGATTCTGACACCACTCCAGGATGTCAGCAAATGCACAACGCTTGAGCCGTCCTTCCAACCTCCCAAACTCAGTTCATTCCTTACTAACTGGCCAGGGTTTCCTCTTCAAGATCCCTCTCAACAGAGATGGAAAGGGTCAGTTCATTTTACAGTTTCCACCAAACATTGCCTAAACTCATGGTTCTCAATCCTAGTTCTCAGCTCTGGGTATACATTAGAGGGACCTGTACCTTAGAAAATGCAGGGCCACCCGTCCACAGGAAGTGTGGTGCACTTGCCAGCAAGGGGACGCTGACAGAAGTTTGGTTTTGGTTTTATAACTGCCGAGTGACTAAAACGAGCGGCCAGACGGAGAACACTGACCTGAGAGCAACCTCTGGCCCTAAAGACCACATCCTCCTCTCATAGGGATTTATGGCAAATATTAGCATATTGGAAACAACAGGAAGTTCTGCCAGAGAGAGTTGTTCTCTCATTTGTTTAAGTTAGCTTTCCCCAAAGCTGACCAATGAATCCTCTCATCCATAATTCCAATCACAAATACAGCTTTAATGGAACACAACCACACCCATTCATTTATGTATTGTCTGTGGTTGCTTTCATGCTACAAGGGCGGAAATGAACTTGCAACAGAGACCTTAGGGTTCACAAAGCCTAAAGAACTTACCACCCGGCCCTTTTAGGAAAACATTTGCCACACCTGGATTGGCATACTGAGGAACACAGGCATCTCCCATTGTTCTCAAGTTTACATTTAGGCCACTTTGCTTGTATGAAAGACTCATGTTGCTACCTGTTTTCCGCTAACTCAAAGGAATCCAAAGAGGGTTTTTGTTTTTATGAAAAAAGGCGAAAAGTGAAAACAGCATCAGCATGTTTCGCGGCATGCCGCTGAAGGAGGAGGCAGAGCGCAGCCTGGGCAGCGAGGGTGGCCCCTCGGAGCTCCTCCCCTGGGGACCACGCTCAGCATCTCAGCACCATGCGGCCACAGCTCTGAACCGTGTCTGGGAGCCTCTGTGCTTTAGCTCCATTTATTTTGTGGACCTACTGGCAAGATGTGTCCTAAGGTATCAGAAAAACCTAAGAGAGGTTATCTTTGGGGTCTGGGAAATACTCAAAGTTTCTTCCATACAAATGAATGGTAACTGCTCCTTTGCTCTACGCCCCTTGGGCTTTCAAAATATTTCACAGGGATGCTCTACTTTCGGAAAGCGGGGAAAACCTGTACACCAGACGATTCAGCTAGATTCTAAATGTTCTGAGGAAAGACTCTGAGGTTAGGGCTCATTAAACAGGGCCTCACCTCTGCTTCAACCATGATACCTTGGCTCTTACTTTTCAAATTTCATTTGAAGAAAGGATTCCCTTTATTGCTAAAAAAAGGTTTGAACCCCGCTGACTTAGAAACTCAGAGATCTGAAGAGGCAGAGGCCAGGTAAATTACACTCTGCTTTGCCATGGGCAGCCTTAACTAGCTTTCTTCAAAATCAAAGTGATTAACCTCGCTTATTTAGATGAGATATCGGACAAATACCTGTTTAGGCATCGGGTCCCCTTACCAAGTTACATGTATTATGTACGTGGCATGTAGGTGTCTCGTTAAAATTTCTTTGAAAAGTTACCATTTAGTATCATACTTTGGGTTTCTTAAAGAAGCAACAGGAGAAAACACCATGTAGAGGCTATACCTGGCATTTCTATATATTACCAGCTAAAGGATTTTTATTACATTATTCAATGTCTTTTAGGAAAGGAACATAATTCTTAGTGTCTACAGCCTCAAACACGTATATGTTTCATTATAAACTATATACTTCCTTTTTCACACTCATGTCAAAGTACATAAATCATATTTCCTTATTCTTCTGGAGAGCCAGGATTCACCAGTTAGTAGAATTACTTTCCCTTTTTGTAAACACAACGTATTTTATACAGCTTTTATTTTCAGGGTCCGTTACATGCTCCATCATTTAATGTCAGTTGCCTAAGATCCTCCAAATGGATAACATTCAAATTAACATTATTAATCCTATGGAAGAAAGAAATTTCTCTCTTTGAACATGGCACAAATGAAAAGATAAAGGAATAAAAGAGACACTCATAACTGCCACATAAATTAACAGGATGCAATTACTGATCTCTTTTTTGATCTCTGATCGAAATCAATATATAGTAGTCATTGCTAAAGGTGATGAGATAAATGTGGCTTGATATACGCTGTAACTCAACAATCTAAGTTCATCCTTCCGAAAATCAAATATTGCTCATATCCTTTCCTATACAAAAGGTCAGGAAGTAATGTTTTCCAGTTGCATTTCATAATTAATCCTACATGCAGCAGACAGTATCTCTGCAAGTCTCAAATAAAACAATTCATTTTTTAAAAATTTCAACAGGAATATTAAAATCACTGAGCACCAAGAAATTTTCTCCCCGCTTTGAATATTTAATCTCAATTTATTTACCTTTCCATAATGGGTTTAGGCCACTTTCTTGCGAGGGTTTTTTAAATTTATGAGGAAGAAAAAAACAGTACCGACACACAAATGAGATCTAGAAAAGCACGCGATAGCTATAAAAATAGCTCATCCATCATCTCCACATTTTGATTCCAGAGACGGCAGTGAAAGGTGTTGTTTCCACACCACTCACCCGGCACACTTAAAAAGGTTTGCGCCATCACTTACACAACTGAAACTGATTGATTACCTGCTAGAGAAAAATCAATACGAATATCCTAGAAAACACTAGCTTGTAAATTCATTCTGGCCCCAACAAAGTCCTGGTCATAGCTTGACATGTTTTTCTAGATATCTAAAATGCAACCATGTCAAACCCCAGTCCCCCCAAATTGTGATGCCTAGGAATTTTTAAAACCTAAATCTCAGCACAGATGAGGAAGTGAGGGGGAAGGTGTCCCAAGTCTGTTAGAACAATGAGATTAAGAAGCTGCCGTTACCTGATAAATCTTCTTTTCAGAACTGGCCACAAAAATGATAAACATGTTGAGAAGGTGAAAATATCAAGGGGACCAGGATGAGAGAAAAAGAAAAACAAAACAAAAACAAACAAACAAACAAAAAAAACACACAAAGCTAGGAAACCAACTAAATATAAAGTAAATAATATATATGTATTTTTTTTTGGTAAAAGGTAAAGTTTCTATCTTAAAATACAAGTAATTCTGATTTTAATGCTATCCATTCAAAATTTAACGAGCTCTCTTTCTCGTTTTTTGGCAGCCGAAATGTATACTCAGTATAATTTTAGCTCTTTGGGAAACCACTGTACATTCAGAATGATTTCGTGATTATTTCAGAACCTCTTCTGAATGCTCCCTTGTCGTTGGGTCAACCCTTAGTCTCTTCATTCATTAGACTACTAAGAAATAAACTTTTTAAAAAAATTTTTTTCAATGTTTTTATTTATTTTTGGGACAGAGAGAGACAGAGCATGAACGGGGGAGGGGCAGAGAGAGAGGGAGACACAGAATCGGAAACAGGCTCCAGGCTCTGAGCCATCAGCCCAGAGCCCGACGCGGGGCTCGAACTCACGGACCGCGAGATCATGACCTGGCTGAAGTCGGACGCTTAACCGACTGCGCCACCCAGGCGCCCCGGTAAGAAATAAACTTTTAAGAAATAAATTTTTATGAATATAAAATATTTCATAAATATGCTATTCAGAAAGAAATTGTGCTGTGCTGATTCTATCATCTGACAGGCAACCTGGGTTCTATCCCCATTCTACAATTTGTTCAGAGTTTTTATAAATCACTCTGTATTTTTCATACACAGTAAGTCGTCAAAAAATTTAAGAAAAAGAAAGGACATGCACTTTTCCTTTAACTTCCACTGACTTTCCTCGTACTAAAATTTATTAACAGCATACTTAAGAGTTTTCATCTTAAAGTAGCTTTTCAAAGAACTGTGCTGTTTATTATTAATTACAGGACCACTGAATAATGGTGTAGTGAAGAATTTCAGGGGTTCTAGCTCAAAAAATATTCCTAACACCTGGATTACTAAAGAACTAAATATGCAAGAGTCCCAGAGATAAGAGGTTTTTCTTCTATTATATTTACCTTCATAATTATGCTTTACAATTCTAAAGCTCAAACACAGAAATTCTGTCAGATCAGTAAAATCCCAACGTCTTCTGCAGAAAGAAAGATAATGAACTAACTCAGTGTGTTTAAAATGTAAGTTAGCAACAGATAGTTCCTGGAGTGGAAAAAGACTGTAAGGCCATCCTCAGCATGAATCTGCTTTTCTCAAATTAAGAGAACGAGAGGTAACTGTCACACTAAGTAGTTTCTATTTATAGAGACGTTTTTCATAAAACATATTTTAACAGCAAAAGAAAACCTGTCATTTGACTCTAGCCATTAATGTCTGTTATAGATGTTCCAATATTCTCACTCAAAATTAGACTTCTTGGATTCACTTTAAATTCCTTCAGTTTAAGTAACATGTCTGCTTCATAAAAAGAACACAGGCAATTACTTCGTAGAAGCTATATGGAATTCTAACTACCAGCAGTGCTAAGTGTCACAGTAATGAGAAAACCGTGGCTTGGAGGGGCCAAGTACCTTCCTCAGACCATAGCAGCTGGTAAGCAGCAGAACACTGTTTCCAGTTCCAACTCTCCTATGGCAAAGCACATCAAATAGCTAATGACTCAAAGTTTTCCTAACCATACTGGCTTGCCTAGGAAGTTATGATCTCAATATTCTAGTAAGAGTACCATACGTCAACCAAATGAGTTCACCAGTCCAGAAAGTAGCATTCCGTTTCGACTCTACTATACAGGTAGAAGACAATAGAAAAAGGTTACATTGCCAACATTCCACGGTCAGGAACCAAAAGGCACATACGCAGACACACACACATACTCATGTGGATGAAAGCAATACTAAGTAAATCTCTTCTAATACTTGGTCTATAAATAAACACTAAGTCACTGCTGACCTCTGATATATACTTTGAAACATTCACCATTAACTGGCCAACCCACTTGGATGTGACGATGGTCAGTGACGACTCAAGTCTGCAGCAGTCACACAACCGTACTTGTATTGCTCAGGGGGCATTTCTAAAGATGTGTCAGAGAGCTGAGCTGGGTATCTTTAGCAAAATTCTATAGTTTATAAAAACTAGGATTATTCCTTTCTGGTTTTTACCTCAAGTCAAATGTAATACATAAATGTGTCCATGCTGAGTCACGAAGCAATCACGTCAAAATGTCAGTATAGGTTATAGGTGGGGGATAGATACAAGGGAGCCAAGGGAATATATTCACTTCCTAGATGGTGACTGAACAGTTTCACGTTTGTAAAATAAATTGTCAGAGTAAACTGAGAAGATTTTTTCCAGTTATATTTAGTTGCAGTTAGAAATGCATAATGTTGGAAAAGTCCTTTGAAAGAACTAAATCATACTCCTACCAATTTGCAGTGTTTGGTGGACAGACCATAGAGTTTTAATATCCCCATTATCTGACAGATATGGGGAAAAATAAACACCAACTCAGAATACCAGCAAAGGCATCATTTTTCAAGTAGATTAAGTTCCTGTGCAAATTTATGCCCTTTCTGAAAAAGCCTTAACATAGTCGTGTTGTACAGAAGACAATCACTCAGACTCTTCTTCAGATAAGATAATTACCTGGCTCTGAAACAGAATATTGGTAAGAGTCGATGTGTTGCCTTTTATTTCTTGTTCAATACAAGTTGAATGTGAATGAAGGAAAAAAAATTGTCAGATGTTAATCAGTCAAGGGTACTTTTCTATTACAAAGAGCATTCCAAATTCATGTTGACAAAAGCTTTACATAGATTAAATAAAAAAAACGCTCACTTTATTTAAAGTACTATTTTTTTTTTAATTTTTTTTTCAACGTTTTTATTTTTATTTTTGGGACAGAGAGAGACAGAGCATGAACGGGAAAGGGGCAGAGAGAGAGGGAGACACAGAATCGGAAACAGGCTCCAGGCTCTGAGCCATCAGCCCAGAGCCCGACGCGGGGCTTGAACTCACGGACCGCGAGATCGTGACCCGGCTGAAGTCGGACACTTAACCGACTGCGCCACCCAGGCGCCCCTTAAAGTACTATTTAAATAAAGAACTCATACTATGACTTTGAGTGTGTACTAAAAGCAGCATTTGACTTACGTGTTAAAAGGGAAAGTACATCTCCAATAACTATTAACCCACAAGATTATGAGACAATAGATTATATCACGCTGGGCGTAAAGAAACACCAATGTTATACACACATACTACAAAGACAAAAGAGGGAGTTCATGGTTTAATAAGCAGTTATGTATCAACACAGCCGTGACTCATGTTAAAGATAAGTCTTATTATATGCTGAGAGATACCTAAACAATCACATTTTCCAGCAACTGATGATTCAGAAGTAGCTGGCCACCCACACAAAGAATTACTCTCATTAGGACTCTCTACCAGTGCCACTCTGCACTGGTCCAACAGTCCTGCAGATAAAGAGGGCTAACCT
Organism: Herpailurus yagouaroundi; assembly: GCF_014898765.1. Taxonomy (NCBI): domain Eukaryota; kingdom Metazoa; phylum Chordata; class Mammalia; order Carnivora; family Felidae; genus Herpailurus; species Herpailurus yagouaroundi. Next base: position 6,005,915 of record NW_024412467.1, read on the forward strand.
TATTAGTTGATAGTAGAATCTACCTTTTCCAACACTCCTGGAAACACTTACTCACTCTATTTTCTAAGTGGTCCAAAAATTACCAAATAAAGAGGCAGAAATCTTGAAAAGTATTTCACCTCAGTCCACAAAAGTCTTAACACACTTCAGATGGTCAATCTTTTTTTTTTTTTTTTTGTCTTTTCTATTAAGTGAAAATGGGTGATAAAGTTCAAGATACATCATACGGAGACAGAAGAGTGGTCAAAGAGCACATAATTCTAGAAACTCTTACCTTGAAAAGACTGTTTGGCTCTATCGACTAGTTCATCAATTGGATAACTCGCCAAATTCCCTCTGGCATGTTTAGTTTTGCAGTAGGTACAAGCATTGAGACACCTGTTCAAATGATAGCAATAAATGAAGCTCCAATTTTTAAAGTCAGTACATACTTAGCATGGGAAAAAAACACCCAAAACATACACCAAAATGGTAGCTTAGTGACATGTGCCACTTCATATGAGAAATATTTAAAAAGCCAATGTCCACCATACTTCATACTTATTTTATTTCCACCAGGCAAAGAAATTTCAATTTGCAATTCTTTTAAGTTTCAACTACTCAAAAATGGTTGTACAAATCACATAGTATTATCTTCAAATGAACATATCCATGAGGAACAAAGTTTACAAATACTTACAATGATTAATGAAAAGAAATTCAAGATTTTTTTTTTAATTTTTTTTTTCAACGTTTATTTATTTTTGGGACAGAGAGAGACAGAGCATGAACGGGGGAGGGGCAGAGAGAGAGGAAGACACAGAATCGGAAACAGGCTCCAGGCTCTGAGCCATCAGCCCAGAGCCTGACGCGGGGCTCGAACTCACGGACCGCGAGATCGTGACCTGGCTGAAGTCGGACGCTTAACCGACTGCGCCACCCAGGCGCCCCTCAAGATTTTTTTAAACCACTGACATTGCTTGGCCATCATAAAAATAAAAATGTAGTATTGCTTATGTATACTGTATTATCTATAAATGATAATGCATATTCATGTAACTAATGATATAAGAATAAAGAGGCAACATAGCATTCTCACAAAAAAATACACCATAGCCTTAGAAATTTTACGACAGTATTTTTCACTCCTGAAGTCAGAAAAAAATTAATATTAAAACAAGTCCAATGAATACTCCCTAAGATTATATTAGAGAAAGTAAACAAGGAGAAGAACACTATTAGTTTTGAAAAAAAAAAAAATCCCAATATTCTGTAGACATGATAGAGAATTATCTTTGAAAAACTAAAATGTTGGCTCTACTCTCATAATTTTTTAATGTAATTTAAATAAATTTTGTTATTATAAAAGAAACAGCGGGACACCTGGATGGCTCAGTCAGCTAAGCGTCCGACTTCAGCTCGGGTCATGATCTCACAGTCTGTGAGTTCAAGACCCGCATCGATGGAGACTGGAGGCTGCTTCGGATTCTGTGTCCCCCTCTCTCTCTGCCCCTCCCCTGCTCATGCTCTGTCTCTGTCTCAAAAATAAATAAAAACATTTAAAAATTAAAAAAAAAAAATAAAAGAAACAGCTACAACATAATAAAACAGCCCTACACTAAAAAGGCTTAACACCACCAAACAAAACCAAACGAAAAAAAAAAAAAAAATCTTCATTGATTCAACTGTTACAATGAGTAGCATGGTTTAAAACACTATCATCACATAAATGCTTTAAAATTTCAAAATGAGGAAAACTGAACTTTTAATAATTGAACCTGACCAATGTGTAATTTTGTTAATATTTGACTATAAATATATATGGAATCACTGTACTCAGCAACCAAATATGTAATGCTTAATTTTTGGTAATTTTTGCATGGCACTTTTTTTTTTTATTGTTTTCTTATTTTTGAAAGAGAGTATGTGGGGAGTGGGGAGAGCAGAGAGAGAGAGAGGGAGACAAGGGATCTGAAGCAGGCTGTGAGCTGACAGCACAGAGCCTAATACAGGGCTCAAACTCAAGAACCATGAGATTATGACCTGAACCAAAGTCAGATGCCCAACCAACTGAGCCACCCTCGTGCCCCCCTGCATGGCACTCTTAAGTAACACATACACTTGAAATGATTTTTACTGTTTATCCAACTATATAATCTTAAAAAACTAACCCTCTTTTCTTCTTAAGCCATTTTTTTGTTTTGTTTTGTTTTTAGATAAAACACAGATCATGGCCTCTTTCTTATTAGCACAAATTCTAGCCTCCCAATTGCTATCGGTCTTCTCTTTTCAATTCCCATCTGTTCCATGAGAAGGGAAAAGAGAAAATTATTGTTGGCCTCTCCCTAGGAAAGTAACTCACTTTAAAAAAAAAAAAAATTTTTTTTTAATGTTTATTTACTTTTGAGAGGAAGAGACAGAGACAGAGACAGAGTGTGAGCCAGGGAGGGACAGAGAGAGAGGGAGACACAGAATCTGAAGCAGGCTCCCAAGCTCTGAACTGTTAGGACAGAGTCCAATGCCAGGCATGAAATTGTGAACCACCAGATCATGACTTGGGCTGAAGTTGGATGCTTAACTGAGCCACCCAGGTGCCCCAAGACTAACTCACTTTTGTTTAGCCTTGATTAAGCATCAGATACTTTTCTAGATGTTTTATACACATTATCTCATTCATCATTCTAGAGTTGAATGTTACTATCTCCATCTTACAGATGAAGAATCTACTTCAAAACTGTCTGACAATATAGTTGATACCACAGAAATACAAGTCTAAAGATACTATGAACAACTACAGGCCAAAAATTGGCCAATCTTAGAAGAAACACACAAATTCCCAGAAATATACAACCCACAAAAGTTAAATCATGAGGAAACAGAAAATCTGAATAGATCAATAATAAGTAAAGAGATCATATCATATCCTACCATCAAAAGGCACGGGAGCACATGGTTTCACTATTGCATTTTATCAAATACCTAAAAAAAATGAATACCAATTCTTTTCAAACTCTTCCAAAAAGCAGAAGAGGAGCGAACACTCTCAAACTCATTTTACAAGGTTGGTATTATCCTGATATCAAAGCCAGATAAGGACATTTTAAGAAAAGAAAACTATAGGTCAATATCCCTCATGAATACAGGATGCAAAAAATCTCAACAGAATACTAGCAAACTAAATTCAATATACTACAAGGATCATACACCATCATCAAGTAGAATTCATCCCGTGGAACCAATGATGATTCAACAGACACAGATGAATAAATGTGATACAACACATTAATAGAATTAAGGATAAAAATTATATGTTTATCTCAATAGATGCAGAAAAACTATCTGACAAAAGTCAACATCCATTCATAATAAGAACTCTCAACAAATTGGGTGTAGAATACTGTACCACAACACAATAAAGACCATATGTGAAAAGTCCACAGCTAACATCATACTCAATGGTGAAAGTTCAAAGTTTTTTCTCTAAGGTCAAAAACAAGACAAAGCTATCCACTCTAAATAGGAATGGTACTCCCATCAGCACAGTGATTTAAGTCCTACCAGAGTAATTATGCAAGAAAAAGAAATAAAAGACATCTTAATTGGAGAGGAAGAGTAGAATTACATTTGTAGATGACATGATCTTATAAACATAAAAAAAATCCCAAAAACTCCACCAAGAAAAGTGTTAGATCTAATCAATGAATTCAGTAAAGTTAGAGTTACCAAATCAACATACAAAAAAGGCTAGCATTTCTATACACTAGCAAAAATTTATCTGAAAAAGAAATAAAATATCATTTATGACAACACCAAAAACAATAAAATACTTAGAGATAAATTTAACCAAAGAGGTAAAAAAAACCCTATATGCTGAAAACAATAAGATACTGATGGAAAAAACTGAAGAAGATACAAATAATTGGAAACATATCCTATGCCAATGGATGGGAAGATTTAATATTGTTAAAATGTCCATACTACGCAAAAGCATCTACAGACGCCACATAATCCCTATCAAGATCCAATGGCATTTTTTAAGGAAAAAGAAAACAATCCTACAATTTGTGTGGAACTACAAAAGACTCTTAATAGCCAACACAATCCCGAGAAAGAAGAACATTGTTGGAAGCATCACATTTACTGATTTCACACAAGATTACAATGGCACAGTGATCAAAAGAGCCTGGTATTGGCATAAAAACAGGCAAACAGACTAATGGAAATGAATGAAGAGCCCAGAAGTAAGCCTATGCGTATACACTCAACTAGTACTTGACTCACTGAATACTCAATGGAGAAAAGGTTAGTCTGTTCAATAAATGTTGCCAGGAAAACTGGATGCTCCCACACAGAAGAATGAAACAAGACCACGGTCTTATACCACTCACAAGGATTAATTTGAAATGGACTGAAGCCTTAAGTGTAAGACTGCAGAAAACCATAAAAGTTCTAGAAGAAAACACAGGCAGAAACTTCCTTGACATGGGTCTTGGCAATTACTTTTTAGATGTGATACTTACGCACAGCAACAAAATCAAAAACAAACAAGTGGGACTACATCAAACTAAAAAGCTTCTGCCCAGCAAAAGAAATAATCAACAAAATGAAAAGGCAACCTACAAGATGGGAGAAAATATTTTCAAACCACATATCTAATTCCTAATAAGTCATTTAAATATTTGATTATCATTCCATAATAAGAGATCCATAATATCTGATGGGGGCTTTATACCCAAAATATATAAGGAACTCAACAGTGAAAACAAATAATCCAATTCAAAATGGCCAAAGAAGATATTCAAATGGCCAATAGGTACCTCAAAAGGTGCTCAACAGCACTGATCGTTAAGAAAACGTAAATCAAAGCCACAATGAGATATCACCTCACACCTTTTGGAAAGGCTATTATCAAAAAGACAAGAAATAACAAGTGTTGGCAAGGGTGTAGACAAAAGAAAGGAAATATTTGGCTACTGTGGGTGGCCAGTGCTGGTCCAGCCACTATAAAAAAATAGTATGGAGGTTCCTCAAAAAGTGAAAAATACGTGACCCAACAATTGCACTTCTGAGTGCAAAAGAGAGGGAGTCACTATCTCAAAGAGGTATCTGCATGCTCATTTTCACTGCATTATTTACTAGAGTCAAGACATGGAAACAACTTAAGTTTCTCCGACAGATAACCCAATGAATAAAAAATATGGGGTGTGTGTGTGTGTGTGTGTGTGTGTGTGTGTGTGTATACATACACACACACACACACACACGCACAATGGAACATTATTCGGCCATAAAAAAGGAAATCTTGCCACTTGCAACAACATGGATGAACACTGACAGCATTATGCTACGTGAAGTAAGTCAGACAGAAACACAAGTAGTGTATGACCTCACTTATAGGTGGAACCCAAAAACAAACTCCTAGCAACACAGAAGAGACTGGTGGTTGCCAGAAATGGGGAGTGTGGGTGGGAAACGGGTGAAGGTAATGTGAAGGTGTAAGCCTCTAGTTCTAAGATACTTAAGTTCCACAGGTGTAATGGTGATTATAATTGCCACTATTGTATCATATATTTGAAAATTTCTGAGAGCTAGATCTTAAAAGCTCTTATCACAAGAAAAAAGAATTACATGAAGTGAAATAGGTTAACTAAAGGGACCGTAGTAAGCATTTCATATATATACATATATCAAATCATTACATTGCATAATTTGAGCTTAAATGTTATATGTCAACTATGTCTCAGTAAAACTGAGTGCAGGTAGGGGGGAAGTCTGGTTAAGTAGCTTGCTCAAGACATGTTATAGCTGAGATTCAAATCTAGGCCTGCCGAATGTCTTTTTTCTTTCTTTTTAAATTTTGTTAATGTTTGTTTATTTTTGAGAGACAGAGAGAGACAGCGCATGAGCAGGGGAGGGGCTGAGAGAGAGGGAGGCCCAGAATCCAAAGCAGGCTCCAGGCTCTGAGCTGTCAGCAGAGAACCTGATGTGGGGCTTGAACCCGTGAACCTGGAGATCATGACCTAAGCCAAAGTCGGACGCTTAACTGACCGAGCCACCCAGGCGCCTCAAGGCCTGCTGAATTTCGAACTTCATGCTGTTTCCATACCAATCTGACTCCCCAGAATAAATGTGTGTCAAACGTCCTAGCTACATATGGATGCAAGTAATAAAACCATCAACCAGCTGACGTGGCGTACAAGTAATGTGGCCTGTCCTTATGGTCCTGTACACGAAGTTATTTCCTAAAACATGTGTGTCTCTCTTTTATCCTTTGGAAACCTAAGGCTAAGCTGCTTTTTCATCCACGAGCCCACACCAGTTATCTCCTCTCTGTATACAAATTTTGTTTTTCATCCTCCTACTGGCTCAGGGGCAAAATGTGTCAACTCGTGTGATTTGCCACATCTTTTTATATTCTACTGCTCAGGTCCTCTCTGCCTTTCTCTTCAAGTGGCACCAAGACATGCTCAGGCCCTACCGTTCCATCCCCGGTTACACCCCCGACGACCCGCGTTCATCTGGGTCAGTCAGCGCTCTTGCCAGGGGGTCTGCTCTCTGGACCTCCTGATACTACTTCGAGTCTCCTGACCTGACCCCTTTCCCTTATTTCTATCACCAATGGAGAGCTCCATAAATGAAGCTGACAAACTTTTTTTTTTAATGTTTGTTTTTGAGAGAGAGAGAGAGAGAGAGAGAGAGAGAGAGAGAGAGACAGTGCAAGCGGGGGAAGGGCAGAGAGAGAGGGAGACGCAGAATCCGAAGCAGGCTCCAGGCTCCGAGCTGTCAGCACAGAGCCTGACTCGGGGCTCAAACCCATGCACCACGAGATCACGACCTGAGCCGAAGTCAGAGGCGTAACCAACTGAGCCGCCTAGGCGCCCCTGAAGTTGCTAATCTTAATAAAAGCTACTACTATTTCTGACTTGGGCTGTATCTTAAAAGTAACTCTCTCGAGGGACACCCGCCTGAAGGAGAAGGAAGACAGAAAAGAAGGAAAGGGAAACACGCATTTGAAACATTTATAACATAAATGAATTCACACATGTAAAGGACTTAGTGTCTGTACCTAGTAAGTGAACACTAAGTGCCGGCCACTGGTTGTCTAATGTGACTGCTCTAAACAATTCTGTGAGGAAATAATTATGCATTATCATGTTGCAGGTGTACCTAACTTTATGGACCAGATGTGCTGCTGAGAGGTTGGCTTAAATCAACTGCGGAAACCAAGTCATATTTTCCTACTGGCTCACTTCAGAAAGGTGGAAATGTAACCCCCATGGAAAACTCACTCATGAAAATTCACTAAAACATTTTAATAAAACCAGGTGATATTCGGAAACATTTATAATAATCAAAATAAGCCAGTAAGTATAAATGTCACATTAAGAATTCAAAATATTCTTCACTAAACTGCTCCCCCGGGGTTAATTAGGATTGTTGATGTGATATGTGTTTGAAGTTCTAAACTCAACATTGTATAAGACAGGTTCATCTTTATCTGCAGTTATCAAAACAATGCTCTGTATTATTTTGATAAAGTGAAAATTTCAATAAAGCATATTTCTCCAAGAATGTTATAATAGCACGATCTCAAGCATTAAATCTACTATGCCTTACAGTTAAAAAGGGAGATTTGTCATAACACACAGGAAAAATACGCACAACAAAAAAATCCAAAAAGAAAGAATGAGCTTTTGACGCTCTTTGGGTTAAAAACAATTCTATCACCAGGAATTATAATGACCAGTCATTTCGACATGACAAAGCTCCAATAAATAAAGGGATTCATCATTAGAAACCTTTGGCAGATACTTTCAGTTACCTGTAAACAATTAAATAATTGTCTAAAGGTAAGAACGCCAACCAATTTCTTCAACTGTCAGAAAACAAAAGATCTTTGAAGGCCGACTGGTGCAAGCCAAAACCAGAAAGAAATGGCCGTGGCCGTCCAAGCAAGATGGAAAATCCTGGAGAGACCACAACTGTCATGACAGAATAACACAGCTGGGTCACCACACCTACTGATCTGTGCACAGGTGGTCATCTGGCCACAGGCCAGGAAGGAACGAAAACACCTCAAAAGCACAGACAGATTGGGCATTCAATTTAGCAGAACTCTTAACTCCTCAAAAGCATCTGTGGCAGAAAATTTTTAAAGTATGGAAACTGAAGAGATGAAATAACAATTTTCACAAATTAAAATATTTCAAAGGGCTCAAATGTATAACAAAATGTCAAATTTGATACCTAAACCACACAAAGCAAGTGAAAACTAAAAATTTTACTGCATTCACTTTTTAAATATCACAAGTTCTGAAATAATTTAAAAATCAGAGTTACACTTTTAAAAACCCGTACTGGTATCTGTTTTTGTGGGGGAAGAATAAAAGCCCATGTGACTCAGAATTCTGTTTCTCTCTGCTCTTTTGGGTCAAAAATAAATTTAAGTATGCTAAAATTATTGTAGACTCAGACATTACCACTTCAAACCAGCATATTCTGTTCCACTCACAGAACCTTATTACTTTTAATCAATTGACAAAGTACAATATTCTTCAAAGCTTCAATTGTACAAAATAATAAGCCCTTTACAGAGCTACACCTTACAAAAATCATACTGGGGGCCAGCCACATCCTTCCATATTCAAGTACCATGAAGCAAAGAAAAAAACCAAAAACTCAGGAAATGTTAAATATTGGGAGCCCTTATCTTGGTTTTAAAAATATTTCCAGAAGTATGACAAACTTTTTGATCCTTTAAAACAAATGTAAGAGATACTCCCCTATCAGCAGGATCTGATTAGATCTTCAAATGATATGATCCCTGTTTGCCAAGATCAAAACCCCAAACAAAGGAAAAATAACGTACTTACAAACTAACAAAATATAGTCACAAAATCTTAAATTCTTTAAGCTTCCTATGGCCAGGAACTCTCCAACCTAAAATGAATCTCTCCACCAGGGTTACCGATTCTACCTTCTCCCCCCAGCTCCAAAAGCTTACTCTAATAATTACGGTCTCTTTCAACTGTTCCCTTTCTGAAGCTGCTTTTAGTTCTGAAAAAGCGGGGGGGTGGGGGGGGCAGGTGGCAGCAGTCCAACTTTCTCCTACTGATACCGAATTCAAAAACACTTTCAGCTACGTTTTCTCTTACTCCACCTCCATCAACCACTATGCCACATCGTTTGCTTCAAAAAGTTGTTCCAACATATTTAAACAATACTTTTATTTCTCCATCACTTTACCTGAAAGAATTACCCTTATCACCATCAGCCATTGACCTGTGTAAAAATCATCACAGCCTTTAAAATCACTTGGGGGAGGTTGGTGCTAATAACAGAAAAGATGGTTTCTGAATGCTGGACACTCAAGCATGCATTTTACACTGTTTCTCTTATCCTCCCAGAAGTCTTGCTATTAGTATTACTATCCCTAACTTTCAGAGAGGAAACAGGCTGAAAAAAGATCAAGAACCTTACGGAAAGTTACCCAGATTCGATGAAAGATGAACCTACCTCACCTGAAACTCCTTTGTCACCGATGGTACCTTACTTCTCTTAAGATGCAACTTACTCTGCGTAAGAAAACATGATGATGGATGGAGAGGATTCTAGGAAGATGCTGGATTGGGAAGCTCCAGGAACCCGGCTCCTCACCTTGATAAGAACCTGCACTGGCACAATCTGCGTCATGTAACAATTTCAGGACTCCGGTATCTGCGAAAGGCCCACAACTTTGGACGGCAACTTGCGGATAAGGTCAGCCGGTAGCACAGTAGCAGCTCCCACCCTACCCATGCCTTACCCAGAGCCAGGTCGCACACAGCATGTGGGTGCGGGGGAGGACCCTGCCCTCAAGCTATCAGGATTCTTGCTCCCATCGCTGCTTCCTATCACGGAGGCAAAAGACACTGCTGCACCTCCCCGCGCCTTTCAAAGTCCCCGCCTCTCCAGCTGAACTGCAGTGACTGCTGGAAGATGTAAAGACTCCTCGTCCCTACTTCTCCCTTCATTTTTCACTTTTTCCCCTATGGGGAAGCAGATGTTAAAGATTAGGACACTCAGAACCAACTCCGCGTATGTGCAAATTAGAAAGTGACCACATGCGACCAGAAGAAGGATCAGAAAAGAACTGAGAAGATCTTAGGTTCCCACCTCAGGCTGATTCGCAGCACAAACAGAGCCTACAACAATTAAAACATAAACAATAACAAACGAACAACAAACCTGTGAAGGGGGAGAATCTGATTTCCATTTGAATTATTAGATTCAAACGTTAGGTGCTGAAAAAATTGACAAGGCATACGAAGACACAGGAAAAATATATATAAATCAACAGAAACTGTCCCTAAAAGAGATCTATGGCGGATATACTACACAAAGACTTTAAAACAACTGTCTCGGGGCGCCTGGGTGGCTCAGTCGGTTTAAGTGTCTGACTTTGGCTCAAGTCATGGTCTTGCAGTTCATAAGCTCGAGCCCCGCATCAGGCTCTCTACTGACAGCTGGAGACTGAGTTCGGATTCTGTGTCTCCCTCTCTCTCTGTCCCTCCCCTGCTTACACTCTGTCTCTCTCTCTCAAGAATAAACAAATATTGGAGGGGAAAAAAAAAGGAAAAAAATTTTTTAAAAATAATAAACAAAGTAACTGTCTTAAAGGTGCCTGGGCAGCTCAGTTGGGTAAGCATCTGACTCTAGATTTTGGCTCAGGTCATCTCACCATTGTGAGATAGAGCCCCGCATCAGGCTCCATGCTGAGCATGGAGATTGCTGGGGATTCTCTCCTTCTCCCTGCCCTTTCCCGCTCACACATATGCACTTTCTCTCAAAATAAATAAATGAACATTTTTTTAAAAAGCTGTTTTAAAGATGTTACAAAAAATAATAAAAATATGTAAAAATCAAGAAAACAATGGATGGGGGCCACCTGGGTGGCTCAGTCGGTTGGGCGTCCGACATCGGCTCAGGTCGTGATCTCATGGTCCATGGGTTCAAGCCCCACATCTGGCTCAGTGTTGACAGTTCAGAGCCTGGAGCCTGTTTCGGATTCTGTGTCTCCATCTCTCTGTCCCTCCCCCATGCACACTCTCTCTCTGTCTCTCTCAAAAATAAACATTAAAAAAAACTTTTTTTAATTAAAAAAAAAAAAGAAAACAATGGATAAAAAAATAGTAATGTCAATAAAAGAACACAAAGAAAAAAAAATTCTGGAGCTGAAAAGTACAGTTAAGAAAAAGGAGAAATTCACTAGAGGGATTCAGCATCAACAACCAAATGACATGGGGCTGGAGCTGTAAAGGAGCACAGTTTTTATATGTTACTGATGTTAAGCTGGTATCTATTCAAATTAGTGTTATAATCTTAGGATGTTGAATGCAATCTCCATGGTAACCATAATGAAAACAGATATAAAATATAAATAAAAGGAAATGAGGAAGTTACTTAAAATTTTCACTATAAAAAATCAACTTAAGAGGCGCCTGGGTGGCGCAGTCGGTTAAGCGTCCGACTTCAGCCAGGTCACGATCTCGCGGTCCGGGAGTTCGAGCCCTGCGTCGGGCTCTGGGCTGATGGCTCAGAGCCTGGAGCCTGTTTCCGATTCTGTGTCTCCCTCTCTCTCTGCCCCTCCCCCGTTCATGCTCTGTCTCTCTCTGTCCCAAAAATAAATAAACGTTGAAAAAAAAAAATAAAATAAAATAAAAAATAAAAAATCAACTTAAGACAAAGGAAAACAGTAATGCAAGAAATTAGGGGCAAAAGCTGCATAAGGCATGTAGAAAACAGCACAAAGACAGAAGTCAGTCCCTCCTTATCGGTAATTAACTTAAATGCAAATGGATTCAATTCTCCAATCAAAAGATGGAGGTTGGCTGAATTAATAAAAACACATGAACCAACTATATGCTGGCTACAAGAGACTTACTTTAGATCCAAAGAAACAAATAGTTTGAAAGTAAAAGGATGGAACAAAATATTCCAGGCAATTACAGAGAGCAGGGGTTGCTATACAAATATCAGATACAAGGGGCATTAAATAAAAAAAGTTATAAAAGACAAAGAAGCACATGATAAGCTGATAAAAGATTCAATACATCAAGAAGATAAAACAAGTATTATAAACATTTATACCCCAGTGACACACCATCAAAATATGAAGCAAAAATAGACAGAATTGAAACAAGACACAGTTGTACAAAAGTAGTTGGAGACTTTAATACTGCACTCTCCATAAAAGCCATCAAACAGCACACTCTATCAGCAGCCACAGAACACACGTGGTACATGCTCCAGGACAGACCATATGTGAGGCCACAAATTAAGTCTCCATAGATTTTAAAGTATTTTCTTTGAACACGAAGAATGAAATCAGAAATCAACAACAAAACTGGAAAATTCACAGAACTGTGGAAGTTAAACGACACACTTTTAAACAACCAATGGAAAAGGAGAACACAGTGATGAAGGAAAACAAAATACCAAAACTTACAGGAGGCACAGAAAGCAACGCTAAGGAGAAAATTCAGAGCTGTAAACACGCACAAAAAAAAATAAAGATCTCATATCAACACCCAACTTTAGAACTTAGGAAAAGAAAAAAAGAAGAAGAAACTAAAACCAAGGCTAGCAGAAGGAAATCATAAAGATGAGTGATGACATAAACGAAATAGAGAATGGAAAAACACCAGAGAAAATCAACAATAAACCTGGTTCTATGAAAAGATCCACAAAACTGACAAACCTTTAGCTAGATGGACTAAAAAAAAAAGACTTCAATTACTAAAATCAGAAATTAAAGTGGGACATTACTACCAATTCTAGCTCTTTTTTAGCTTTTTTTATTATTATTTTTTTAAGAGTTTATTTACCTTTGAGAGAGATAAAGAGTGAGCAGTGGAAGGGCAGAGAGAGGGAGGCACAGAATCCGAAGTAGGCTCCAGGCTCTGAGCTGTCAGCAGAGCGCCTGACGCAGGGCTCGAACCCACAGACTGTGAGATCATGACCTAAGCCGAAGTGGGACACTTAATGGACTGAGCCATCCAGGAACCCCAATTACTACCAATTCAAAAGAAATATATAGGATTGTAAGAGAATATTATGAACAAGTGTGTATCAACCAACTGGATAGCCGGTTGAAATGGACAAATTCCTGAAAACACAAAACCTACCAAGAACAAGTCATGAAGCGATAGGGAGTCCAAATAGGTATGTGAGTACCAAAAACGTGAATCAGTAATCAAAAATCTCCTAACAAAAAAAGCCTGAAACCTGATGGCTTCACTGATGAATTCTACCAAACATTTAAAGAATACCAATCCTTGTGATGCCTGGGTGGCTCAGTCAGTTAAGCACAGGACTCTTGATATGGGCTCAGGTCACGATCTCGTGATCGTGAGATAGAGCTTCAAGTTGGGCTCTGTACTGACAGCACAGAGCCTTCTTGGGATATTCTCTCCCTCTGTCTCCCTCTCTCCCTCTCTCCCTCTCTCTCTCTCTGCCCCTCCCTTCTCACACGTGCATGCATGTGCTCACTCTCTCTCTCTGTCTCTCTCTCAAAATAAATGAATCATTAAATAAACTTAAAAAAAGAGAAAGAAAGAATACCAAATCCTTCTCAAGCGTTTCCAAAAAACTGAAGAGAAGGGAATGCACCCTAACTTATTCTATAATGGCAGCATTATGATTTAGACAATGACACCACAAGAAAAGAAAATTACAGACCAGTATCTCTTATGAACATTGATGCAAAAAGTCCTCAACAAAATACTAGCTACAGAATTCATTAGCACATTAAAAGAATTATACATTAAAACCAAGTGGGATTTATTACTGGAATATAATAAGGATAGTTCAATATACAAAAATCAACCCATATAATATGCCACATCAACAGAATTGAGGAGAAAAAACAACACATGATTGTCTCAAATGATGCAGAAAAAGCACCTGACAAAATTTAACACCGTTTTGTGCTAAAAACAATCAACAAACTAGGCATAGAAGAAAACTTCCTTGCATGATAAAAGCCGTAAGTGGAAAAACTCACAGTGAGCATCACACTCCAGGTAAACTGAAATCTTGTCCTTTACAGTTAGGAACAAGCCAAGGATATCCACTTTTACCACTTCTATTCTACATTGTTCTGGAAGTTCTAGCCCGAGCAAGTGAAAGAAACAAAAGGCACCCAAATTGGAAAGGAAGAAGTAAAATTATCTGTTTACAGATGATATGATTTTCTAAGTAGAAAATCCTGAAAATCCCCCCCCGACACACACACAAAACTTAGAACAAATTAATTCAGCAAAGTGTCAGGATACGGAATCAATATACAAAAAAGTTGTATTTCATGAACAATGAAAAATCTGAAAAGTAAATTACAAAAATAATTCCATTTACAACCATATCAGAAAAAGTAAAATATTGGGGCACCTTGGTGGCTCAGTCGGTTGAGTGTCCAACTTCAGCTCAGGTCATGATCTCACTGTCCATGAGTTCAAGCCCCACGTCGGGCTCTGTGCTGACAGCTCAGAGCCTGGAGCCTCTTTCAGATTCTGTGTCTCCCTCTCTCTCTGCCCCTCCCGACTCATGCTCTCTCTCTCTCTCTCTCTCTCAAAAATAAACATTAAAAAATTTAAAAAAAAAAAAAAGAAAAAGTAAAATATTTAGCAATTAACCAAAGTGAAAGACTTAAACAAAAAAAATTACAAAACACTGCTGAAAGAAATTGAAAAAGACATAATAGAAATACACTACATGGTCAAAGATTGGATGATTGTTGTTAAAACGTCAATACTACCCAAAGTGATATATAGAGTCAATGCAATCCTTATCAAAATCCCAATGAGGTTTTTTGCACAAATAAAAAAAAAAAATCCTAAATTTCAAACGGAATCTCAAGGGACCCCAAACAGCCAAAACAAACTTGAAAAAGAATAAAACTAAAGAGTTCACACTACTGATTTCACAACTGAGTTCAGAGCTATAGTTATCAAAACAGTATGGTGTTGGTGTAACACAGACATACAGACCAATGGAATAAAATAGAGAATCCAGAAATAAACCCACACATAAACAGTCAAATGATTTTTCTCAAGGGTGCCTAGGCCATTCAATGAGATACAGACTATTGTTTCAACAAATCGTGCTAGGAAAACTGTATATACACATGCGAAATAATGAACTTGGGCCCTTTCCTAACACCATATAAAAAATTTAACTCAATATTGGATCAAAAGGTGCTAAATGTGAGACCAAAAACAATAAAACTTTTAGAAGAAAACGTACAACAGAAGCTTCATGACCTTGGATTTGGCAATGATTTCCTGGATATGACACCAAAGGCATAGGCAACAAAAGAAAACACAGATAAATTGGGACTTTAAGAAAAGTTAAAAAATTATTTTTTTCTCCAAAAGACACTTACTATCAACAGAGTAAAAACACAACCCACAGAATCAGAAAAAAGTAACTGCGAATCATATATTTGATAAGAGATGGGTAGAATATACAGAGAAATTCTAAAACTCAACAAAACCAACAACCCAATTCAAAAATGGGCAGAGAACTGCAACACTTCTCCAAAGATGGACAAATGTCCAATAAGCACATGAAAAGATACCCAACATGACTAATCATGAGAGAAATGAAAATCAAAACTACAATAAAATACCATGTCACACCCATTACAACGGCGACAATCCATTAGGACGGCCACTACTAATAGTAAATGTTGGCAAATATACAGAGAAACTGGGGCCCTGTGTACAGTTGCTGGGAATGGAAAATGGCGCAGCCACCGTGGAAAATAATATGGCAGTTCCTCAAAAAATTAAAAAAGAATTCCCCAGCATTTCTACTTTTAGGTATATACCCCAAAGAACTGAAAGCAGGTCTGAGAGATATTTATACACCCATATTCATAGCAGCAACATTACCTACAATAGCTAAAATTTGGGATCAACCCAAGTGTCCGTGGAAAAATGGACAGATAAGGAAAACACACTGGAATATTATTCTCCCATAGAAAGAAAGAAAATTTTTGCAATATGCTACACTACTGATGAATTCTGACATTATATACTAAATGAAATAAGCCAGTCACAAAAAGACAAATGATGTATGGAGTCCACTAATATGGCTGCCAGAGGTTGTGGGAAGGGAAGAATGTGGAGTTAGTGTTTAAGGGGTACAGAGTTTCAGTTTTACAAGATGGAAAGAGTTATGGAGATGGATGTCAGGATGGTTGCACAAAAATGTCAATGTATTTAATTCCAGTCACCTGTACACTTAAAAGCTAGTTAAGATGGTGAAATTTACATTATGTGTATTTTACCACAACATAAAAAAGGAAGAAAACCATATACATGACTATGTGGTTTAGAATTTACTTAAGGAACAGGTATATACTTTACTCATTTTACTGAATGTCGTTAACATCTCACACAGTGCGTTGTATACAATTAGAGTATCGATACTCAAAGCTATTGTGATTTCCTAATAAACCAGACCAGCTGTCAAGCCAAAACCTGGTTACAGAGCCAAAAGCAGGGCTAAGCAAAAAGGTGAGCTGGCATTTACAACTGGATCTTCCGGGAAAGAAATCCAGCACGATATACAATGAGGCAGGGAAAGGGAAGTCAGGAATGGAGAAGTCCCAAGGAGATAATATGGATCTCGCCAAGCCAAAGGATCAGCCAGCTCATTCGTCTTCAAGGTCAGGCAGCTGGGAACAGGAAACGGAACCTCTGAGCCTAAGCACTCTAGGCCCAGGGACCACACACAGGATATAAACGCAATACAATGTGTGCACCATGCCAAATATTACTAGCCAGTAAAAGAAATCAAAGAGCCAGAATATTCATCAAACCATCCATTTTCAATGCACCTGTCTATACATTTTCCATCTGCAGTTCCCAGACCCTGAGGTGTCAAATTTAAAATGCACACACTTGGGAACAGCATGGAAGTTTTTTGTGTGTCTCACGTCCATGAAATACAGCCAGACCAACACTAACCATCCTGCACACCTAAAAAAATGATTAGAGGATTAACACAACAATCTGCACAACCTGAACCACAGAATTCAGCATGTACACGGTGCAAAGAGGTGAACTTGGGGACAGAGAAGCCACAGAGGGCAGAGAGGTGCTTTTGCGGGCAGAGAGAGGACAGAGACGGGGGAGGGGGGAGATATGGGAAAAGCACCCCTCACCAAAAGCAGCTGGAGAGAAAGTGGAAAATTGGAAACAGCCGCAGGGACTAAACTAAAAAGGGAGAAAGGAGGGGGTTTCAATTCCATTAAGACTAAACAAGGGGAGCGTAGAGTCTGCAACTCCACAGCTTGATACCTGGTGGTGCTCTGGTGGGAAGGGCAAATCCCCAGGAACAGAGAGGGATCCGGATGTTCTCAGGCCACACGGGGAAAAGCAGTTCCACTGCTGGAAGGACATTTGGTAGAGACTGTTGAGGTCACCTGGCCCCAGCAGACCCCAGAAAAATGGCCACATTCGCTGGTGCTGGAACAAGGTCGTGAAGGATGAAGCCTGGTGCCAGATGTGTGTTGTGATTTTCCACAATCCCTGAAAAGCTGCTGCTACACTGTCTCACGAACTTTTTCTGGGGTGGGCTGGCACCTGGCCGCAGTCTCGGGGCACCGGCAGCAGCAGGGTCCTGCAAGCGTTCCTGGGTGCAGCCGACATTCGACCATTGCTCAGTAAGACCCTCCCGCAGAGGGGCGGAACGGGTCAAAGCCGCAGTCCCCCAGAAGTAAGGGACCGGGGAAAAAAGCCGCATCCGAGACAAAACTTGGGAGAGAGGTACTGCCTGGGGCCTGGTCACGGACAGTGAAAAAGCGGGGAGTGGAGGAAAGCTGAAGACAAAGGTCGGGTGCACAATTGTTGATGGGGAGAACAGAGTTCCAATACTAGAGACTGGGTAGCTGGGTGGCGCCATTTTCACCGCTCCCGCGCATGTGCATACGCACCTACAAGCGCCACAACAATCCATCCCAGTAGGCTAGCAGCGCCATCTAGTGGAGAACAGAGCTGTTACACTGAGCCCTGCCCAACTGGGCCAGAGGACCCCCATTAGATTGAACAAAAACCAACCATCAACAAGGCATATCATAGTCAAATTCACAAAATACTCAAGCAAGGAAAGAATCATGAAAGCAGCAAGGGAAAAAAGGCCCCTAAAATACAAGGGAAGACAGATCAGGTTTGTAGCAGACCTACCCACAGAAACTTGGCAGGCCAGAAAGGAGTGGCAGGATATATTCAACGTGCTGAATCAGAAAAATATGCAGCCAAGAATTCTTTATCCAGCAAGGCTGTCATTCAAAATAGAAAGAGAGATAAAAAGTTTCCCAAACAAAAATTAAAGGAGTGTGTGACCACTAAACCAGCCCTGCAAGAAATTTTAAGGGGGACTCTCTGAAGGGAGAAAAGATGAAAATATGTATATAAATACCAAAAGCAACAAAGATTAGAAAGCACCAGAGAACACCCCAGAAACTCCAACTCTACAAGCATCATAACGGCAATAAACTTGTATCTTTCAGTACTCATGTTAAATGTCAATGGACTCAATGCTCCAATCAAAACACATAGGGTAACAGAATGGATATGAAAACAAGATCCATCTATATGCTGTTTAAAAGAGACCCACTTTAGACCTAAAGACACCTTCAGATTGAAAATAAGGGGATGGAGAACCATCTATCATGCTAATGGTCAACAAAACAAAGCCGGAGTAGCCATACTTATATCAGACAATCTAGACTTTAAAATAAAGACTGTATCAAGAGATTCAGAAGGGCATTCTATCATAATTAAGGGGTCTATCCACCAAGAAGACCTAACAATTGTAAACATTTATGCACCAGATGTGGCAGCACCCAAATATATAAATCAATTGATCACAAACATAAAGAAACTCATCGTTAGTAATACCATAATAGCAGGATACTTCAACACCCCACTCACAGCAATGGACAGATCATCTAATCAAAAAATCAACAAGGAAACAATGGCTTTGAATGACACACTGGACCAGATGGACTTAACAGATATATTCAGAACATTTCATCCAGAATATACATTCTTCGCCACTGCACATGGAACATTCTTCAAAATAGATCACATACTGGGACACAAATCAGCCCTAAGTAGGCACAAAAAGATTGAGATCATACCATGCATATTTTCAGACCACAATACTATGAAACTCGAAATCAACCACAAGAAAAAGTTTGGATAGGTAACAAATACTTGGAGACTGAAGAACATCCTACTATAAAGAATGAATGGGCTATCCCAGCAGTTAAAGAAGAAATTAAAAAGTGTATGGAACTCAATGAAAATGATAGCACCACAACCCAAAACCTCTGGGACACAGCAAAGGCAGTCATAAGAGTAAATTAGATAGCAATCCGGGCCTTCCTAAAGAAGGAAGAACGATCTCAGATACACAACCTAACCTTACACCTTAAGGAACTGGAAAAATAATGGCAAATGAAACCCAAAACCAGCAGAAGACAGGAAATAAAAGATTACAGAAGAAATCAATGCTATCGAAACCAAAAATAAATAAATAAATAAATAGAACAGATCAATGAAACCAGAAGCTGGTTCTTTGAAAGAATTAACAAAATTGATAACCCACCAGCCAGTTTGATCAAAAAGAAAAAGCAAAGGACCCAGATAAATAAAATCAAGAATCAAAGAGGAGAGATCACAACCAACACAGCAGAAATAAAAACAACAATAGAATATTAGGAGCAATTATACACCAATAAAATGGGCAATCTGGAAGAAATGGAAAAATTCTTAGAAACATACACACTACCAAAACAAATAGGAAGAAACAGAAAATCTGAACAGACCCAGAAACAATAAAGAAATCAAATTAGTAATCAAAAATCTCTCGAAAAACAAGAGTCCAGAGCCAAGATGGCTTTCCAGGGGAATTCTACCAAACATTTAAGGAAGAGTTAACACCTATTCTCTTGAACGTGTTCTAGGAAATAGAAATGGAAGGAAAACCTCTAAACTCTTTCTATGAAGCCAGCATTACCTTGATTCCAAAACCAGACAGAGACCCCACTAAAAAGGAGAAATATAGACCAATTTCCCTGATGAACACGGGTGCAAAAATCCTCAACAAGATATTAGCCAACTGGACCCAACAATACATTAAAAAGATTATTCACCACGACCGAGTGGGATTTATACCTGGGATTCAGGGCTGGTTCAATATCTGCAAAACAATTAACGTGATTCATCACATCAATAAAAGAAAGAACCATATGATCCTCTCAATAGATGCAGAGAAAGCATCTGACAAAATACAGCATCCTTTCTTGATAAAAACCCTCAAGAAAGTAGGGACAGAAGGAGCATACCTTGAGATCATAAAAGCCATATATGAATGACCCTATGCTAATATCATCCTCAATGGGGAAAAACTGAGAGCTTTCCCCCTAAGGTCAGGAACAAGACAGGGATGTCCATTCCTGCCACTGTTATTCAACACAATATTGAAGTCTTAGCCTCTGCAGTCAGACAACACAAAGAAATAAAAGTCATCCAAATTGGCCAGGAAGAGGTCAAACTTTCACTCTTTGCAGATGACACGATACTCTATATGGAAAACCTAAAAGATTCCACCAAAAAACTGCTAGCATTGATTCATGAATTCAGCAAAATTTCAGGATATAAAATCAACACACAGAAATCAGAGAAATCAAGGAATCGATCCCATTTACAGTTGCACAAAAAAACATAAAATACCTAGGAATAAATCTCACCAAAGAGGTGAAAAATCTATACACTGAAAACTAAAGAAAGCTGATGAAAGAAACTGAAGAAGACAAAAAAATGGGAAAAGATTCCATGCTCCTGGGTAGGAAGAACAAATATTGTTAAAATGTCAATACTACCCAAAGCAATCTACATATTCAGTGCAATCCCTATCAAAATAATAGCAGCATTCTTCACAGAGCTAGAACAAATAATCCTAAAATTTGTATGGAACCAGAAAAGACCCCAAATAGCCAAAGCGATCTTGAAAAAGAAAACCAAAGCAGGAGGCATCACAATCGCAGACTTCAAGCTATACTACAAAGCTGTAATCATCAAGACAGTATGGTACTGGCACAAGAACAGACACTCAGATCAATGGAACAGAATAGAGAACCCAAAGATGGACCCACAAACGTATGGCCAACTAATCTAATTCAAGAATGAACCTGGACCACTTGCTTTCACCATACACAAAAATAAACTCAAAATGGATGAAAGACCTAAACATAAGACAGGAAGCCATCAAAATCCTCGAGGAGAAAGCAGGCAAAAACCTCTTTGACCTTGGCAGCAGCACCTGCTTACTCAACATGTCTCTGGAGGCAAGGGAAACAAAAGCGAAAATGAACTACTGGGACCTCATCACAATAAAAAGCTTCTGCACAGCGAAGCAAGCAATCAGCAAAACTAAAAGGCAACCAACAGAATGGGAGAAGATATTTGCAAACGACATATCAGATAAAGGGTTAGTATCCAAAATCTGTAAAGAACTTATCAAACTCAACACCCAAAAAACAAATAAACCAGTAAAGAAATGGGCAGAAGACATGAATAAACACCTCTCCAAAGAAGACATCCAGATGGTCAAACGACATCTGAAAAAATGCTCCACATCACTCATCATCAGGGAAATACAAATCAAAACCACAATGAGATACTACCTCACACCTGTAAGAATGGCTAACATTAACAACTCAGGCAACAACAGATGTTGTTGAGGATGGGGAGAAAGAGGATCTCTTTTGCATTGTTGGTGGGAATGCAAGCTGGTGCAGCCACTCTGATAAACAGTATGGAGACAAGACATTAAAAAAAAAATTAAACCACTCTGTACTGTCATTATTTTAATTAAAAGTAGTCTATCTTGACACTAAAATAGTAGGAGTGTCATGATGAAGGATCACACATTTACCTTCAGGAAGAGTTCACTAGATTTTCCTCCTATCTCTCATTTCACCAGCAACCAGCAAAAATCCAAGCTGGTCTACAAAAAACACTGCTGCAGATCATTCTATGTCATCTATCTAAGTTTCCTTACATTTCTACAATAATCTTTACAACTGAAGATGTACAGATAAAAAATAGCAAGGAAAAAAAAAGGCTTCACTGAATATTATCCTGAGTCAGATGACACACCAACTGATACATATAGAAATATAGTAACAGTAATAATTCCAGTTGGATTTTCAGTATGTTCTATTTGTAGCTAGTGGTTCACTCCCTGGGAGACAAAGTCCCACACCCCTACTAGCAACAACGATTTTCTTAATGAGTTTACCAAAATAGCATGGTGGAAGATGATGACATTCTGTCAACCATAAAGCACACAGTTTCCCAAAATGTTTCCTCTATCCCACCTACAATGCTATTTTTAGTTTTATACGACAATGAAACCAGTACAAAAGATTAATGCTGAGCTAGTATCTGCACCATTCAAAGACAGCACCAAAGATACTTACAGTCACCAAATTATACTTGTTAGCAAAGCAAAAATAGCTGGCTGACCATTAAAGGTCTTCCAGGCTGACCTGGAAGACAGGTACAACGTGACTCTACTACAGACATGAATTAACTTATGAATAGCCAAACTAAAAACAAAATAGGGCCCCTGAAGGCAATTATGTATCTCCTACCACAGTAGACTTTACCCGCTGTGTGTATTAATCCTGAATAGCCACATGTGATCACATCAAGGCACGTGTATTTGTAAATAACAAATATATATGACTTATTCTTTCAGGGCACCTGAGTGGCTCAGTCGGCTAAGCATTCTAATCTAGATTTGGGCTCAGGTCTTGATCTCTTGGTCATGAGTTCAAGCCCTGCATCGGGCTCTGAACTTGACAGCATGGAGCCTGCTTGGGATTCTCCCTCCCCCCCCCCCACACCTCCCCCCCCTTCTCTCTCTCTCTCTCCCTCTCTCTCTCTCTCTCTCTCCCCCCTTCCTCTCTTGCATGCACACTCTCTCTCCCAAAATAACGAAGTAAACTTAAATATATATATAGCCAAGTGGATGTATAAAAAGCACAAACATACAAGCAAGCATGTGTGAGTGCACAGGCACGTGCACACACACACACAGTTTCCCCATTTCCACCATTAAATGTTCTCAACATCTTGGAGGGTGTTTTTTTCGTTGGTTGTTTTTGGTTTTTAGTTTGGGTTTTTGACTTTTCGGTACAAATACCCGGCCTCCTTACCAAACATACTGAATCAGAACATGCAAGCACGGAACCAAGGAATCTGTACGTGTAAAAAGTAGTATGATTATCGTATAACAAAGTTGAAGGCAAATTTACATAATGATATCAGAAACAACATTTTATTTACTTCCTGTGGCTTAATAGTTAACATTTAACTGCTCTTAAACTAGGGAACACTAAAGCTTCACTTCCAAATAATTTTAAGTTTATTATTTTTAAGTTTATTTATTTAGAGCACGAGCAGGGGAGGGGTTGAGACAGAGGATCCCAAGCAGGCTCCATGCTGTCAGCGTGGAGCCCAACCTGGGGCTCAGGTCCACGAACTGTGAAATCATGACCTGAGCCAAAGTCGAGAATCAGATGGTTAACCAACTCAGCCACCCAGGCACACTGTTCACTTCCAAATATTCTGAAGGACAATATGTGGGAAGTGATCTGTAGCCAAGACTTACCTCGGGGTTAACCTCCTGAAGGCTTCGCAATGAACGTATCGACAACAACCACAACAAGCCCTGAATCACAGACCTCAGAATATATTAAAAAGTAAAGGAATATCAGCAAGGAGAGTTTATTGTTTTTGCTTCCTCAGTGGCTCTGGAGGCTGATGTCTGCCAGGATGAAATCTCACAGGAAACACTAGCTGAAGTTAATTCTATAACTTATAACAGGTACCAACCACATTTTGGCGCCTAGGATAAGAGGTATTGTTCTAACATGGGTCAAAACATCCTGGGATAAGAAAAAAAAATCTTTTATTTCCACTGTGTTGAAACTAGAAAGCTAAAGTCAGATAACTGTCTAATCTGTGTGGGAAAATAACTTAAAATTGTTTGGGTCAAATAATGGTGTAATTACGTAATGAAGAGAGAGGAGGTGTTTTAAGCCAAAATGGAAAAGTAATGCCTAAGCATTTATGCAATTACCCACCAATCTCAACAAATTCTCCACATTTGAATATTTCAATTCTAGTTAGCACTAAAATAAGTAAAATTCAATTGTCCGTCTCTAGCTTTTAGAGAGTATAAACTAAGGCAGGATCACAATAAAAATCAGTTACTGGAGACAAAATGAGGGAACTAGCAGGTCCTAAAAGGACAGCGAACTGTCCCACCCAAACCTCCGTGGGAGGAAAGTGTCTCCCACTCAGGCCTCTTGCACGATATCTTGGTGCAATTCTCCTTCATACATATTACACCGTATTTCCTTGAAAGACTGTAGGATTCCCTCTCAATTCAGTGACAGCTCCTTTTTTTCTTTATTGGGGCAAGAAGAGGGAGAGATAAAAGCTACCCCTATTAAGTATAGAATTTAATCCTTTCTAAAGAACTATTATGCTGTTTCTCAGAAACATTAGGACACAAAAGGGATTTTACACCTCAGATGGAGGGAATAACGTAAATGTAAGAACTGGAACAGGAACAGTAAAGAATAATAGTTTCAAGATGAATAATATACCAGTTGAGAACTTTCTTCCCAAGAGGCGGGTCATAACCCCAAGGAAGCTGCCCTCCGAAGGAGGCCAAAGTAAGTCGTAGGACACCTCTGTCTCCCCAGTAAACCTCGATATACAGGCAAACACCAAGACATGGAATGTTTCCTTTTTTAAAAAAGAATCAACCGATGCAATACGTACAACAGTTTATCCAAATATTATAGATCAAGCCAGGGGCCTGAATGCCCACAGCTCCCAAACAGTATGAAACAAGTTAACAGGAAAGCTGTTTATTGGCATTTCCCAGAGTAGATCCCTTGCCTACCCTTAAATGGTTTTTCTTCCTGTTTTTCAGTAGATTGCATAGGATAATTCTTCCTTATATTCCCAAATACCTCCTATCCTATTTTACTTTTTCCCCCTACATTAAATCAGGAAAACGGGTTCATTTTAAGATTTTTTTTTTTTAGAGAAAGACATTCTAATTTGGCTTAATAATACCACTTCTAGGGAGGCTTACTGATTGCGGATAGGAGTGAAAATTGCTTTAACTCTTGTGAAGACAAACCTGCTAACAAGTGTTAAAAGCCTTACTGTATTTTCCCAAAAAACTCTATTTCCATTCTGACAAACATTCATGTTTAAATGCTCAATTTGTATACACCGTATTAAAAAAAAAAAAAAAATCTTTCTGAGTATGGAGTCCTAAAAATAAAACACTCTTGCTGGCATAGTAATAAATAGTAAGCCAATAGTTACACAATGCTTACTGCGTGGAAGGCACTATTTTAAGCACTTTACATATATTAGAGCCCTTTTAATCAACCTCATGAGGTCTGCGTTGTTACTGCCCTTCTTTTACAGATAAAGAAATTGAGACAGAATGTGACTAAGTAATTTATTAAAGGCTAATGAGTGGTGAGACTAGGATTTGAAACTAAGACGCCCCAGACCATGCTGCTTCAAGATAGACTCAAACTGCCAGGCTAACGCACAGTGCTTCCACTGGTATCTCCTGATATCCATGACCGAAGGTGAATCCTAAGTCATCTAGATTTCATCACTACAAAAGAAAGATATCAGTAAAAGCAACTAAAACATATATAACACACGGTAAATTCTCAAAGAAATTCTGTTTTTTGGAATTTTTGGATCCTTTCATTGCTGGAAAAACTCAACCACTTTCTTTTTCTCTTATTTGTAAAACAAAACAAAAAAAAAAAGTCACTTGTCAGCTACAAAAATGTTAACATGAAACAGCCATAAACCCTGCACAGTCACTAGTCACCAGATGCACACTCCAGCAGAGTATTTACGCCAGGAATAAGATTATCTCTTTCTTGTCTCATTCAACTTGCCACAGGATAGCTGTAGTGTAAAGGTGAGTTTCTAGATATGATTACCTCTTGATGCTTTTATTTTTTTCCAAGTTTATTTATTTATTTTGAGAGAGAGAGAGGAGAGAGAGCATGTGTGTGCAAGCAGGGGAGAGGCAGAGAGAGGGAGAGAGAATCCCAAGCAGGCGTCCCATTGTCAGTGTAGAATCCAACTCAGGGCTCAGTGCCATGAACCATGATATCATGACCTGAGCTGAAATCCAGACGCTTAACTGACTGAGCAACCCAGGCGCCCCGGCCTTTGTTTTTTTTGTTTTTTTTTGTTTTTATGTTTGTTTGTTTTTTGTGGGGTTTTTTTGAGAAAATATTTTTATAATATACCAATCTATTACATGTGTGGTAACAGAATAACTGAAACACAGAAAATCAAACAGCCTTTGTCACACATCATCAGCCTGATTTGCTTCAAGACGTATCTTTTCCCACTGCCATTTCTTGAAGACAGCTTCAAATTAATGACACAGTTACCCAACTAACTCACTACCAAAAAATGCAGGTATAGCGTATCTGTGGGACATAAACTCTTTCTCCTTGCATCTATGTAGAAGGAAATGGAGGCCAAATAGAAGCTCCTGAAGGATCTTTTCAATGCTCAGGAGGAATGTGAGGAGGAATGGTGTTAACTCACATAACACACTCCCACCTCATTTTTGATGTGCACAGACTCCTTGGGAGGTATCCCTGAGACAGGTGGTAGGGGCTCTGGTTTTCAGAGAAGAAGACGGAAGTTGGAAGAATTTACAGGACGCAGACTAATTAAGGGCCAGGAAGAGTGTAGGCACCCACCTCTTTTTTACTTACAGTAACGAAGATTCGACGGGTTGTTTTGGTTTGTTTTATTTTGGAGGGGGAGACTGTTTGCTTCATCTGCATTATTGTAATGGAGAAATGTATCAGTAATCTGACTAGCTTTACTGAGATAAAACTGACATACAGTACACTGCACATATTTACAAGATGCACTTTGCAGCACCGGGTGGCTCAGTCAGTTGAGCTTCTGACTTGGGCTCAGGTCATGATCTCATGGATCCTGAGTTTGAGCCCTGCATTGGGTTCATTGCTGTCAGCATGGAGCCCACTTTGGAGCCCCTGTCTCCCTCTCTCTCTGCCCCTCCCCTGCACGCACACGTGCTCTCTCTCCCTGAAAAATAAAATGTGCACCTTGATGACAGTTGATAAACGAATGTATCTGTGAAATTATCAACCCCGAAGGTTTCTTGTGTCCGTTTGGTTTTTTTCCATCCAGTCTGTCACCTCTCCAGCCCAGGAGCCAGAACCCCATCTTTCTCTCACCATTAGTATTCATGATAAACTAGTTTTGTAGCGTTTTATATAAATAGACTCATAAGGTGTACACTCCTTTATGTCTGACCGCTTTCATCCATACTGTAGAGTGTATCAACAGTGCATTGTTCTTTATTGCTGAGTTCTATTCCATGGATTCCATGTTTTGCCAGCTTGACCCCGTGAGGCCATGGGTCAAAAGCGGGAGATGGAAAGGCTAGACAGGAGAGAAAGGACTTGCTTTTCCTTATCTGCTTCCCATCTGTTGGTGGCACCAGTTTCTAACTCTGATAGAGTTTAACATCAGCACTCTTAACCGAAAAGCCAATACCTTAAATCTCACAATCTGCTCCAAGTATTTATTATGGCTGCTTCAAGAAAAAGAAACGTAAATGGTACAAAAATTAAGACGGAAGAAATGTGTTGCCTGCTTCCTGTAGCCTAGATAAAGATAAGCTTAGGCTGAAAGCAAGGAGGGGAGAAACAGATCTTTGATATGAGAGGCCCTCTCCACCTCTATAACCCAAAAAAGCTCAAAGTTCAGTAATGTGGACTCCAGTACAGTTCAGACACAAACCAACCAACCAACCAACCACCCAACCAACCAACCACCCAACCAACCAACCAAAAAGCCATGCTAGTGGAAACAGAGCTAAAGCTTGCGAAAACAGAGGCTGTGAAGATAGAAATTTCCCAGGAGAGCAGAATGGAGCCTGGAAGACACCTGACCTACCCCCACAAGGGTCCTTTCCCAAGCACCTCCCTCTAACAGGCATACCCGTGCCTAACAAAGATGACAATACACTTCCTTGTGAAAGTGCAATTAAGGTGCAGCACAAAGACAGGGAACAAGCAGAGGCCAAGACAGGGCAGGAGCAGGCTCTGACAGGCTCAGAGACAATGACCAGGCAGGGTCTCTGCTACTATCATTACTGCAAACGGAACTGACCATAAACCAACTAGTAGCCCACTTAGTCTTAAGGGAGTTGATTTGCCAAAGAAACCACAAAAAAACGCTAAGTGTCTAAGTCAATGGCTCTTAAACTAGAAAGCGCACTTGATGCTTTGGGAGGTAGTGTTGAAGGATATACCACTGGAGCCCCTGTTCTGAGTCATTAGGTCTGGGGTGACAGCCCATAATTTGCTATGTGGCTGGTCCCGACCACACTGAGAACCACAGATCTGAGGCAACCTGAGGTCCCTCCCTCCCAATTCCCCACAAGAGGTGAGAGAGTTAGTGCAGTTGCAGTTTCCAATGGTCGTTCAGTCCTTCTCAAAGGCCACCCCTGAGAGGCCATGGGAGACCAGGGAAAAGGAGACACTCTCAGAGATAAAAATCACTAAGAAATTAACCTTCTCCCAGTACAGGGGCACTCAACTCTCCTGGACTAGGAAAGAGTGATCACTGATCCTTGTGTGTACTTTTCCAGTATCCTCCTTTAAACATGGGAACGTCTACTGCAATCTCCCTGGTCTGGCGTGAGCACTATGGACAGACATGTTATTCTTTAGCCACAGGGGGCAAGACCATGAGATGCTCCCTCAGATTTGAGAAAGAAGACAATACATCACTAAAGATCCTGCTGTTGGAACTAGATGAGACCTGGAAAAGTCCTTTTTTTGGGAGGCAGTGAGAGCGTTTCATCTAAGGGCAAATTTTCATTAAGAACACGCGTAAGAGGAAAAATGTATACGGCTATTTGGGAGTGGAAAGGGTGAACGACAGGACACGCTGGTATACCCCGCCCTGGACTTGGTCCCATTCCACGTCCTAAAAGAATACTGGTTTTGTTCAAGAATGGACCCCTCCCTCCTGTCATCCTCCTTTCGCAGGTCAAGATGAACTCACTGTGTCTTCAATTCTAGAGTATTCTAGGGCATGATTAATCAAAGGGAAGTAATTCCTTTCCTCCTCTCATAAACGGTTAGCCCAGGAACTCAGACCTAAGCCAATTGGTGCACGGCTTTCTCAAGGAACCAAGAATTAGTTCATACTTGTACAAGGATAAAATTCAATGAAATGCACTGAGAGTTTGGGGGAAATAGTCTCTTAAAATATTACCCCTTCGTTTTACAGATTATGAACTAAAGACCATTTGACCCTAAGGCTAAAGCCAAAGGAAGATAGAGTCAAAGAAATCACAGAAAAATGCAAACAACACCACTGGATTAAGGTGTATCTCCTAACTTTGAGTTCTACAAGTCACTATATCTCATTATCATTAGGATTTCTACGATCTACAGTCAAAATGTATGGATCCACATAACGAATAGGGCCACCAAAGCCATTAAGAGCTTCAAAGAACCAATTAAATAGTGTTTGTTGCCATGACAATTTGTACCTTCCTTAATCTGAATAATTTTCTATGCATTTGCATTCTTTCTAGGTGCCAACTGTGAGAAATGCCTTGTGCTGGGAGATTTTGAGGTTCACAAGATGGACAGTCCTTTCCTTCGAACTAGAAGAGAATTCTAGGGTTAGGACATTATAGAAACTCTATGAGACTGTTGGAGGAATTTCCTGGGTTTCTGAAGTTTGAGTGTTGCTAAGTAAGACTCCAGAATCATACACACACCCCACACCCCCTCAAAAAGTACATCCTTCTAGTTCAAGCCTAACATTTTACAAACAAGAAATGGAGGGGCACCTGGGTGGCTCAGTCAGCTAAGCGTCCAACTCTTGATCTCAGCTCAGGTCATGATCTCCCGGTTTGTGGGATCACACCCCGCATCGGATTCTGTGATGACAGTGCAGAGCCTGTTTTGGATTCTTTCTCCCTCCCCCTCTCTCTGGCCCTTCCCCTGCTTGCTCTCTCTTTTAAAACAAACTTTAAAAATTTTTTTAATTAAAAAAAAAAAAAAAACATGAGTAAGAAATGGAGACCGAATGATTCAGCTAATTGACTTGAAGAAGCAAAAACCAGGTTTTCTAAAATGTAATCTAATACTTCAGTACTGGTTGTTCTCAACCTCTTCTCCTGCCCAAAGACAGTGCTGAGATTTGCCCCAGTCATACCCACAAAGTGATCCTGAATGAAAGGAGATGAGAGAAGAGGTGGGGTGTCAGAGCATCACTCCATTTGGGAGGGGCAACTTCTTTTATTGCAGTCTTACTATGTTAGAGTTATATGCAATTTTCTTTGGTTTGTTTTGGATTTTTTAATGTTTATTTATTTATTTTGAAAGGAGGGAGGGGCAGAGAGAGAGAGAGAGAGAGAGAGAGAGAGAATGATTGACTGATTGAAAGAGAGAATCCCAAGCAGGCTCTGCATTGTCAGAGCAGAGCCCGATGTGGGGGCCCAAACTCACGAACTATGAGACCATGACCTGAGCCAAAGTCAAGAGTCAGATACTTAACCGAATGAGCCATCCAGTTGCCCCAGTTTTGGATTTTTAAATTTGGTTCCAAAATACAGGACTCTAAAATTCATTTTTTTAAAAAAAATCCTTGCACTCACTTCAGTTGCACATATACTAAAATTGGAACGATACAGAGAAGATTAACATGTCCCCTGCCCACAGATGACACACAAAAAATTCGTGAAGTGTTCCATATTTTAAAAAGGAGGGAGGGAGGGAGGGAGGGAGGGAAGGAGAGAGGGAGGGAGGGAGGGAGGGAGGGAGGGAGGGAGGGAGGGAAGGAAGGAAGGAAGGAAGGAAGGAAGGAAGGAAGGAAGGAAGGAAACTCCTTTATGACACAAATCCTCTGCCTTAAGAAATAAAATAGAATGAAGAGAATCTTGAATAGTAGCTCATATTATTGTGCTCAACTTCATATAATTTTAAAGTGTTATGGGGATCTAGGACAAAACATAATATTGGACTTCTGTCACTGGGTTTATTTTATTTATTTGAAGGAAGTGAAAATGCGTCATATTTCTACTATATTTTTGCTAGTCATCATTCTAAAGTTAGATGAAAAAAATTCAAGTTATGATAATGTCGTTGATTGATAATAATCCATTTTAAAATAGACCAGAAACCTATTTTAAGAATCTATTTACATAAAGAAATCCATGATCATATTCACACTGAAAATAGTCTCTCCAAGTACTGAAAGGCACACAGTAGAGTCTGTTGGCCCACAAGCCAAATCTCTTCTGTACAGATAAGAAACCAAAATTATTAATGCCAATCTGCTACCATACTCAGTTCAGAATTGAAAGCTACTTTTTGTGTTTTGACATCTCGATCTTCTGAGCCTGAGAACGAAGACTGTTTATCAAGACACTTGAACACAAGACTCTACCTAACGATGGCTACCTATTTGGTGTTAACACATGTAACTAAACTTGAAGGATAACTCCTTGGATTTCATCTACCCACAGAAGTTTCAGTGGAATGAGAAAACAAGTGGGTAGACTTAATATAATTAATATCTATACTACACTACTCATTGTATTAAGTATGCAGGAATTGAAGTAAATCTGTTAAAGACCAAATACAAAGATTACACTCTTGAGTTTTTGATGAAATCTTATGACTGGCTCTTGTATACACACACACACACACACACACACACACACACACACACACACACCCCACAAGATTCTACAGACAGTGGGAGTATAAAATGGTGTGGCTACCGTAGACAACAGTGTGCCAGTTCCTCAAATATTAAACACAGGATTACTATGTAATCCAACATTCCAATTCCAATATACACATAAAAGAAATGAAAGCAGGGA
The DNA here is from genome assembly GCF_014898765.1 of Herpailurus yagouaroundi. NCBI lineage: Eukaryota > Metazoa > Chordata > Mammalia > Carnivora > Felidae > Herpailurus > Herpailurus yagouaroundi. The sequence goes on from NW_024412467.1 coordinate 6,037,976, forward strand.
CATAAACAGATATTTGCACACTAATGTTTATAGCAGTATTATTCACAATAGCCAAAGGTAGAACAACCCAATTGCCCATCAACGGGAGAACACATAAATAGAATGTGGTATACAGATACAAAGGACTGTTACTCAGCCTTAAAAAATGAAATCCTGGGGGTGCCTGGGTGGCTCAGCCGGTTGAGCGTCCGACTTCAGCTCAGATCATGATCTCACGGTCCGTGAGTTTGAGCCCCACGTCGGGCTCTGTGCTGACAGCTCAGAATGTGGAGCCTGCTTCAGGTTCTGTGTCTCCCTCTCTCTCTGCCCTTCCCTCGCTTGTATTCTCTCTCTCTCTCTCTCTCTCTCTCTCTCTCTCTCTCTCTCAGAAATAAACATTTAAAAAAAGTGAAATTCTGATAAAACATGGATAAACCAGGACACATGTTATATGATTCCACTTACATAAGGTGCTTAGAATAGTCAAGTTCATAAAGACAGACAGGTGAATAGTGGTTGCCACAGCAGGAGGGTCTGGGGGTTATTGTTTAATGGATACACTGTTTCAGGATGGCACCATAAAAAAGTTCTAGAGGTGGATGGAGGTGACCGCTGCACAAAAATAGGAATGTACTTAATGCCACTGAATGTGACACTTAAAAATAGTAAAACGGTATATTTTATGTTATGTATATTTTGCTACAATAAAAACCAAAACCAAAAGAGTAAAACACTGGTTAATGACAACAAGGCATCATAAAAGCTTCAAAAAAAAAAAAAAAAGCAAAGTTCTATAAATAATTTCAAGAGTTCACAGGAGCACTTAAAGATCAAAAATGAATCCCAAACTCCTGCTAAAGTTCAACATAAATAGAATGAAACAGGCACCATAGTACTTTTTATAGATCTCAGCTTTCTGTGATCCCTGTAATGCTTGCCAACAAAGTCCCATGCCTAAAATATAATAAAAGCATTAAAAGAGCAGTTTTTCTCCTCCTCTGAAGTTGTCTTTCCCACACTGAAACAGAGCAACAGCAGTTCCACACTGGTTGTTTGTATTTCATCACTGTTTTCAGACAGAACAAGAGATCTGCTGCCTACACACCATTCCTCTGCATCAACACCCATTTTCTTATGCAATTTTAAGTTCTGTTGGCAGGTTAAAGACATTTTTTTCCAACCACAAACAAAAACTTCTTTTGATACTCTATGTGAATGTTCAAGGAAATGTTCCCAATTAAAAAAAAAAAAAAAAGACTATTTAAAACAATAATATGGAAGTATGTCCACAGTCAAAAAAAAAAAAAAAAACTTAAGTTCTAGATATAAGGCATATAAAGACGACATAGCTACTTTGTTGAAAATCACCTGTCTTTATTTTTTCAATCAGGAACTTAGGAAATGTTAAAAGAACACAATGCTGGAAAAAAGAAAAAAAAGGCAGAACCACATCACTGAGTCTCCCATTCAACTCCATGGACAGACTTTTTTTTTTTTAAGTTTGTTTTTGTTTTAAAACATTGCTTTGCAACAAACTCTATAATGGAGTGTTTCAGTCCAACTGTTCTTTCTTAAGAGTTAGAGATAAAAAGTAGCTTTCTACTGGAAATTTTTAGTTTTAAAAACTTAAATCTTAGTACATACTTTTAATATATGGTAAATACATTTCTGTTGTTATTAACAAACCTTTGTAAAACTAGACAATCAAAAAGGTGACCAATGATAGCTAAGACTTCTATGTACCTGTAGGCAATGCCAGGCACTGTTCACATAGACACTTTATATATATTAATTAAGTTAATCCTGAAAACAACCTTGTGAAGTAGGTACTACTATTATTCCCTATTTTACAAAGACATAACAAAGGCATGGAGAGACCCAGTTGTTTGACAAATATCTCAAACATCACGGAACCAGTTAAATGGTAGAGATAATACATAAATCCCGGACAGTCCGGCTCTGCCATCCATTCTAACTGTCACACATAGTACCTGTCATAATACGCTGAGAAAATAAAGATCAGTTTGATAACGCTGAGCAAGTTATTCAATAATGTAATATAAAATATTTCAGTCTCTTTTTGATCATAGTATTGTTTGCTTTCTTAACAAAACACTAACGACTGCATTAGAGAGTGTCATTCACGGGATTAAACACACTAGTAAAATCTAGATTTTTGGTGCTATCCACGACCAAGAAGGAAGGAAGTCACAGAGACTGAGGCCTACATCTTCATTTTTAATCTTTTTCTAAGTTTACGATCAACGTGCAAGCACAAAGACAAAGTTAGTGCCAACAGGGTTGGTAGTTCCCTCAGTCAAGAAATGATTATATCGACGATAAAGTGTAGATGACTAACCGAACTTTTATAAATGGACACACAGTTGGAATTTTTAATAAATTAGCTTCTAGATGATGAAGTGTAGGTAAGTTGTCCAAAACAATTAGAGGTTTGGGGGAAGGACTTGGTTCATGATACGTATGACTCACATGTGTCTCACGGCAAAACAAAAACCACCAGACATTTATCTCTTAAAAACAACAGACACTGAGTCTGGCACCAGCCTGCCAAGCAAGAAATACCATGTGCAAGTCAGACACTCGTGTGCCGTTTAAAAATAAAAAAGAGAGATAGGCATGTGATGAGTGATGACTCCTAAGCCTGACCTTCTCTGAAATACACAATTCCATTTATAACTTCCCCCAAACATCAAAACACCTGAAAATAGCAAGTTTCACAAAAGAAGCAAGAGAGAAAAACAAAAAGGAAGTTTTATAAGTCAGAGGACAAAATATCTTACAGGAATAGCTCTTTGTCACATTGACCGGATTCATTCAGCAGGTTCCCCTCCTCCCTGTATTTTTATTTACACGAACTCAAGGAGGCCAATGTCTCTCTCCTCAAGCTGACTAGGTTGAGTTCACTGGTCTAGGGGATCGGCTTCCATTTGGAAAAATTCTTGCTCAAAACTCTGGTTTCTACATTGAAGGAGAAAGACTGCAGATAAGACCGGAGGATGCTACATCTATTTGCATATGGATTCTGTTGGAAGAGGACATTATCTAATTACATGTATCGAGAACACCTCTTCCAGGACCAAATTCAGGTTGATCTCTGGGTAGAAAACAAAGTCATCTCCCCAAAACGTAACGTGATGTGATGTACTAATCTTCCAAAAATGATCTAAACAAAACAGAACGGAGAGGAGATACAAAGCCAACAAAGAAATCTCAGAGACTGCAGAGGGAACAGGCGGGTGTAGCCTGCCTGCCCATATGTGCCATTTGGCAATAGTTTCATTAAGTCACAACTAATAATCAACTTGGGTTATCAATAAACTGGGACCATCCAAAAATTCATTAATTAGCCTTGAATTGTCAGCAACAGCTTTTCAAGTATTTACAGCAAATACAGCCTGTAAATACAGCCTGTTACTAAGGGATATGCGTTCATGTCACAGGTACTGCCAGCAAGAATCAAGCCATACTTTAAAAGTCCATGAGAGCTGTCATAAAGGCATAGGGTATGACACAAAGTAGTATTACTTCCAACTGAAGTACCAAAACCAGAAAAACAAACGTAAAACCCCATCAAAGGTGTCTCAGCACGGACTCTCTATTTCTGTATGCATCTGGTCTCAGACTAGTAATAGGTCCTTCGCCAAGCAGCAGCGAGTGACAGTTCTACATCTGCCTACCTACCTTGTCACCTACAGCCCCTGAGAACCCCGCCATCTCATCAGAACCCAGCTTGAAAACCTCTGCCTACTAAGTCAAATTCAAACCTGGCATCCTGCCTTTTAGGGGACATGGTCAGCACACACTTACTGAGCATGTAAAAGGGACGTGGAGAAGACAAAGAGGTTAAGCTGCAACAGCGAAACAGAAAATGTTCCAGAAGAGGAGAATGGCAAGGAACAAAGGCGAAGGAAGAAGACAAACCACAGGAGGGGCTGCCGGGAAGGTAAGGAAAAGAGGATTAAAGGTGGAAGAAGGAATCAACAATTTCAGATTCGATCAAGAGGTCCAGATTTGACCCGTGCTGTCTCCGCCCTACTCAGAAGAACAGCTGGTAGGAGACAGAAATAGAAAAATAAGTTCAGCGGGAATTCCTAATTAGTTACAACTTATCTCCTAGAGGAGCTAAAAACCTTGCTTCTTTTTACTAATTATCAAACACCCATAGCATTTTAACACTCAATAGTTTTTTGTGGGTTTTTTTAGATTTTTAAAAAAGATCTTATTTTTAAGTAATCTCACCCTGAACATGGGGCTCAAAGTTACAGCCCTGGGATCAAGACTCGCATGCTCTACTGAGCCAGCCAGGCGCCGAACAGCAAAGAGTTTTGTTAAATAGAGATAAACACACTATATCAAGCATTCCCAATGGGTGGCTCCAGTTATTTGTATGGTCCTCTTGCTAACAGTCTGTACAGTGGCCCCCAAAATCCCTGCCTCCCAGTATTCATGCCCTTGTAATCCTTTCCCCTTAAGGGTAAGCTGGATCTCTAACTTGCTTCTAACCAATAATATGGCAAAGATGTTAGGATGTCACTTGTGTTAATAACACCTGTCTTACAAGGAAACTCTCTCCTTTGATAACTCTGAAGAAGGAAGCTGCCATGTTGTAAATCAATATTTGGAGGGGGCCACATGGCAAGGAACTGAGGGTGGCCTCCAACTGCCAGCCAGCAAGAAATTGAGGCCCTCAATCCAACAGCCTGTAAGGAACCAAATGCTCTCAACAACTATGAGAATTCAGGAGGGGGCCCTTCCCCGGTCAAGCCTTCTGAGAGAACTCAGCCCTCATAGACACAACTATGATCACAGCCTTTCAGATGACTCTAAACGAGGCCCTGACTCCTGCCTTTCTGACGCGGTGAGGTAATAACCAAATGCTGTTTTTAGTGGCTATGTTTGCAGGGATATGTTATACAGCAATAACTAATGCAGGGCCTTTAGAAGTGTCAAGCCATCTATTTACATGATCAATGAGGGTCAGAAGAACATGGTGTTTCTGACAGAGAATCAAGAGGCTTCACACACCTGCACCCACACTACAAACTATATAACTTACGTGTTAGCAAAAGCAGTAGACCCACACACAGGCCTCCCTGAGGCTCATGCCGTGCACCTTCCATCTAGGGCCTCCGCCTCTACCTGACACGCTCTTCCCCAGACACCTGCGTGGCTCACTCTCCGTCTTCATAGTTCAGATCAAAGAGCACGACCTCACAGGCTGCCCCCAAAACGCCTCTGTCCAAAACAGCCCCTTCTGTAACCTCTACATCTCCACAGCCTGCTTTAGTTTCCCCATTACACTCACCACTCTCCTACGATTGTCATGGTATCTTCTGTTTACCCGTTTGTCTGTTTCTTTCACTAGAAACGAAACTCCATGAAGACAAGGATTTTGTCCCCAGTGTGACATCCCTCACACCTCAGTGTCTGGCACACAGTAGGCTGTCAATGCACATTCTAGAATGGAGGCACGAATGCAGGGCTGCTGTGTCAAGCTTTCCCAAGCTCACAGTGAAAGGGCGACCACGCCACCAAGCCAGAACTTGAGTTTAAGACGGCTGGAGACTGGGGCCCACACTCCTCATCGGTAGCCTCCTAAGGCGTGTCCTCGTGGGACTGGAAAGACAGAAGTCAATAATAAATGTATGCATTACAGATGGGGCCAAGTCACCTTAGCAGCTGGCTGTCCTTGTGGTTGGGGACATCAGTCTGGTATTTTACTATCGTCGTGACTTTAAGCAAATAAATCCCTTATTCGTTCTTTGCCTCTTCTTTAAATTCAGGATAACTGGAGTCCCAATGTCACAATGTTGCTAGCAAGAATAAACAAGTAAATACCTGTAACTTACTTAGAAAAGCCTTGGAACTGCATAGGTACTCATTATTATTTATTTTATTGTAGAATAAATTTATACCCCATTCACCCATTTCTCCCACTCCTCTCCCTCTGGCAATGACCAATCTGTTCTGAGCATTTATGAGCTTTTGTTGTTGTTGTTGTTGTTGTTCAAGATTCTACATATAAGAGAGATCATACGCTATGGTCTCTCTCTGTGTCTGACTTAGTTCACTTAGCATGATGCCCTCGAGGTCCATCCACGTCTTCACAAATGGCAAGACTTCATCCTTTTGAATGCCTGAGTAATATTTCATGATAGATCTCTACCACAATTTCTTTATCCATTCATCACAAACACTCAGGTTATTTCCATATCTTGCCTTCTTCAAATAAACACCCAGAGTTAAAGTGCTGCATCATAGTGCCATTTTTAATCTACTCAGGAACCTCCATTCTATTTCCCTTAGTGGCTGCACCTAGTTACGGTCCCACCAACAGTGGGCAAAGGTCCCTCATCCTCTATCACCATCACCACCACCACTGCCACCATCACCATTGCCACTAAGAGCAGCACGGCTACCAGGCCCGAAAACCGAACTTCAACCAGACTGAATGTACTGAAGTGACCGCCACCAGCGAAAGGAGGTGTGATCAGAGTCAGAAGCCTACACCCTCTTCTGCCAGCACCACTGCAACCCCGGCTTGTGAGGAGCCATGAGAGAGGACAGTGTTGTCCACATGGCTTTAGGCCTGTGACACGCTCCTGGGGAGCACCAAGAGAAAGCAAGCACAAGCAAAAGGAATCCACTGGCCCACACCAAAGGCTACAAGCTAGACTGGGCCCTGTGCAGTGGTGTCCCCCAGGTAGAGAAGGCCTCTTCCAGGTGGGGTGATTAGGGGTACGCGGCCGCTTCCATCCTGTGCCAGGCATCACCGAAAGGTGCAGGCGACGCCTCTACCCGAGGAAGGGGCCCATAAGACACCTTCTTAAATACTGAACAAAGAAGGAGAACTAAAATTTTTCGACATCGTAGCTACTACCTTCCTGTTTCCATAATAGAAATCCATTTGTAAAGCAGAACATGAAGGAAAATGCTCACATGCATGTAAAACATCTTCACACTTTGTATTTTCAAATATAGAAGAGTCTCATTTGTTTAGTGATCAAAACGTTCACTATGGCCTAAGATGAATGTTATGTCATGGTTTTTACACCACTTCGTTCCTGCCTACCTGGTCACCTTAGCATGGCATCTAGCTAGGTGGGTGTTTTCTGTCAACTAAAGGCATGAAGCAAAGCTTAGGCATCAGTTTGACCACTAGGAATACAGGAGACAGAGTGAGTCCTAAATTAATAAAACCAAAAATAAATTTGCTAATGTCACTTGATGCACTGCCACTTCTGCAAAAAATTTAAAAATCATTATATTCACAGAGACTCAGAGTCTGAAGAAACCTACAAGGCACACCTATCAGACACTCGAGAAATGCACTCGAATTCTACTGCCTACCCAATTAAAAGAGATGCCTGCCCGTGGCCTTCCGCAACCTTCAGAGTACGGCCCAGTAGGCCATCTGCCACCTCCTCCAAACTACCCATTCACATAGGTAAGAGATACATACCCCAAACATCTTAGGCACACAAAACATGGCAAAACCAGACAGCACACCTATAAATCAAACGTTGCCATGATGTACGCCAGCTACACACAAGGGGGAAAATGGAGAACACCATTTGAAAACAGCACCATCAGAAACCGTTCCGAATAACAAAAGTAAGTAACTCATTCAACCAAATAGCTCTTTTCATACAAAGCATAAATCAACCAAGCCTGTGCATCATTCACAAACTGAAAAAAAACACACCTATGTCAGTTACTAACAGATAATGAAGAGACTTTTTTTTAAAACATTCTATAAAACCAAAATCTTAAACATATGCAATAAACAAAATATGTCACAAGAGGGTGAACAAAAGAGCTCTCTCACTACTCCCTATCGTACTGCATCATTTCGCTGTGATTTCACAGCAACAGCACACTTGCACATTTATATATATATATATATAGTATTTACGTATGTAATATATATAATATAGAATATTTACATATATACATAATACATAATATACATACATAATATATATACATAATATTATACTCTATATATTATATTATATATTAATTACACAAATTATATATTGATTATATTATATATTATATAACATTATAGTTATATATTATATAATATATATTACATATTATATATTTGTTATAGGCATAGATTATATATAAATATATATTATATATAACATATGTATTATATATTATACATGTATTATGTTGAACATATGTTACATATATATTATACATATGTAACATGTTATATGTAATATTTATATATAATATATATTCTATACACACAAACACACACACACGCACACTGGTACAGCATAACATATTTTTAAAAATTTTACTATGAATTCTTCAATGTTTACGTAAATGTCCCACAGCTGTTCCAATAAAGCCTACCCTTTCATTCTGAATGAAACCTTATAAAGCTGATGCCCTGAATGGGGAATTAGGTACTCGCTCTTACTTGCAGTGCTCATAAGATAGATCTATAATTGTCTTTAAGTAATTGATTTCACCTATGGGAGACAGAAAAGTAGCATTAGCTCAATTTTAATGAAGAGAACCTTACCACTCTTCTTAAATATAAAACACTCAGGCAAAAAAAGATAATTGGTTGATACTGGATTGCTATTTGTAATACTGACCATCTGATAATGTAAAAAAAAATTTTTTGAGTTTATCGCTCCATCGTATGTGAGTAATGACAGAGGCACAAATGTAAGACACACGACATTACTATCATCAGAACAGTTTACAGGATTCAATTCAGAAACACTCCTCAGGTGAAGAAATTGTCAGCTGCAGTTAACAACTGTTAACTCTAGTTGATACATGTTATCAGAAACTATCATCTGACCCTTGATTGTGACAGCACATGTGGTCCCACAGGACCAAACAAGAGATTGTGAAAGATTCTGAAATAAGCCATCATCGTAGAAATGAGTCACTTGTTTGAGGAGAGCATGTTTGGGAAAAACTGACACCACAACAGCAACAATAACGTAAGTGGCCCTCGGTAAAGAGGATTTATGGGGATGGAGAGTAGGGCAGCAAGGCTCAGAAAAGAGTAAAAGACCTTTCTTCAGGAACAGGAAGCGTCTTTGAGAGGCAGGCACTTCAGGTTATAATCGTGTTCATCTAATCTTCCATTATTTTCATAAAGCATTCCATAACACAAAGCAATTTTTTCACAAACGCTCTATGGTTAAGACCCTTGATGTTGTAAAGCATAAAAACCCTTAACAGTCTTAATAATAATAAATAATAAATCTGTGCTTTCTTGGGTCACAAGCTGATTAGAAAAAGGGTGTGTTGGGGGCGCCTGGGTGCCACCATCAGTTAAGAGTCCAACACTTGATTTCAGCTCAGGTCATGATTTCATGGCTCATGGGTTTGAGCCCCACATTAGACTCTGCACTGGCAGTGCAAAGCCTGCTTGGGATTCTCTCTCTCCCTCTCGCCCTCACCCCCCTCTCAAAATAAATAAATTAAACTCAAAAAATTAAAAAAAGAAAAAGGGTGGGTCTGTGTCCTTGCTGGAGATGAAGGGGAACTTTGTATCAGTGTTACCCTTCAGACAACAATGACGAGTCAATTCTTCGTAGGTAGACCCCTATTATTTGATCCAATAACATAAGACAAATTAAGTAGCATTAAATAAAACTAGTTTAAGAAGGAGCATGACATCTACCTTCCCTGACCCTCTGACAAATAGAGAACTTTTCTAGACCTACAATTACTACAAATAGATCATGGAGGACTTGAGAATTTAAATTATTAAAAGGAAAAAACTAAGAAAACTTCCACTTCGACTCTTAAAAATAGGTTGTCTTATACAAGGCTCCACAGAGGATGTTTATACATGTCTTTACAATGGAGTCTGTAAGTACATATGTTAATAAAAAGAAATAGAGCTTTATGCAAAATTGTGGACACTAAGGCTTAAATTCTAGTTCCAAGCCTATCAATGTTTCTGGTATTTAAAGCCGGTATAATACTTACGTTTCAGACAGTTTGGCGGACTCAACAAAAATAACATATAAGGCACCACACAGTGCATCACACATAGTATCTTCAAAGACTATTGGGTCCTTGCCCACTCCCTGCTCCCCACTATCCCATATTTGGACCAATTAAAATGCAAAGTGTTAAAAAGCCATGGCCATAAGTACTTCTTAATTCATCATCACAAGGAACAGCCATCGACTAGATATACAGGGACAGTAGCAGGGATGGCAGAAAGACACTTTAGTTAAAGAAGCATGGAACAGGACTAGAGAGTGTCACAAGCAACGTGAGAACCAGGGTGGATGTCATGAAAAGGTTCCTGAATGGTTTGCTGATCAAACTGACCGCCACCACCAATAAAACGTTCACGCCACCATTTTTTAAAAATTGTTTTTTAGTGTTCTGATGATACAGTTTTATTAACGCCACCTGCTTTTTATGATTCTTAATTTGGGTTGTAAAAATATCACTGTCATTCTATTCACTTATTTATGATGCAATTAAATAATTCTGAAGAACGGTCTGAGAAAGAGCATCCTCATCTAAAATTAACTGAGAAGTGAGCTCTAAAGAAATGTAATAAGCTCTGCTTCTCTCTTCAATGATGACGCTTTGTGAGGTAATGATGGTAATCTGTGTTTATGGCTCAACCACAAGGCTAGCTGGCCACTAGCACTTCGGAGTGCTGACACACTTTAGCGATGCTCTTCTCTCGCTCAGCAGCAGACCCTAAAATTCCTGGAGAGAAATGAAAGTACAAAGAAGGCCTCGAACTAATCAGAAGGGAACATAACAATACTGTACTGTGTACCCCCAAAACCCATGTCTATTCAAATTCTGTGAAGGTTCTTATTGCAAAACAGGATCTTTGCAGGTATAATCAAGTTAAGATGAGGTCAGACAGATGGGGATGGGCCCTCATCTAGGGACTAGTGGCCTTTTTAAGAACAGGGAAATCTGGACAGAGACACAGAGGAAAGAAGGCCATGTTAAGATGAATGCAGAGGTCAGCGTTACGTTCAGAAGGAGTATGGCCCTGTCCACAGCCTTGATTTTGGATTCCTGGCCCCTGGAACTATGAGAAAATAAATTTCTGTTATTTTTAGCCACCCAGTGTGTGGCCACTTGTTATAGGAGCCCTAAGAAACTAATACAAGTACGTGTGTAGAAAACTGATCTCGATTGTGTTAAATTAACAAGCCATAATATGCATAGCAACATATGAAATGTCAGCAAATTGTTAACAATGCCTATCTCTGCGTGGTGGAGTCACTGATTTTCATCATATTATTTGTGCTTCATCCAAATTTTCTAAGCCTTTTTTCTATAAACATTTTTACTGTTAAAATAAGAATAAAAGCCAATAAAGAGGCCTATAAAAAACTACACTAATCATGTACCAAGGCATAAAGAGAAAAACAAAATTAGAAAGGACACAGAAGAAGTAACCATCAAAACAGAGAACAATTTTAAAAATAAGAGACTACTTTGCACAAAATTATGTCAATGATTTTGAAAATCTAGATGAAATGGGTAATTTCCTAGAAAAATACAAGTTAGCAAAACTGACCCCAGAAAAGACAGGAAGACAAAAAAAATCCATTACTAGAACAGACAGAGAATCTAAAGCACCCTCTCCTCTACTGAACCTTCAGGAAATCAAATGCTACAAGTTCTATATAAACTATTCCTAAAAACAGAGAAGCAAGATAATTATCTGATATTTTTCTTACTAAACAAACATGACAATAATTCCAAAAGCTCACAAAGAATCCAAAAAAGAAAGCTATAACCATTTTCAGGAATATCAATGCAAAAAAAATGCTAAATAAAACACTAGCAAAAAGACTTTTTGTTTCTGGACAAGATGGAGTGACAGGAAATCGTATGTATAATGCAGGCTACAGAAAAAAATAAAATGCAGGACGACAACTGAATCAAGAAGGGGGAATGTAACAGTATCCCGCTTATGAGGTTCTTAAATCTGAAGTGGTAGAACTTGGAAGTAAATTATAGTAACTCAAATATAAATATTGTAAACTATAGTGTAACTAGCAAGAAAATGGGACCAAAATAAAGAGACAGAATAATGAAAATTCACATTTCACACAAAAGAAGGCAAGGGACCAGGAAAAAAGAAACCAAAACACATGGGATGAATAGAAAACAGCAAAATGGGACAATAAATCCAACACACCAATAACCACATTACATTTAAACCACTTAAACACTACCAATAAAAAAGATGAAGTCAACATTTCCCTGATATAAAAGCTAAATTTCAAGAAAACTACAGACTAAAATTACTCACGAACACAGGTTTAAAAATTCTCTGCAAAATTTTAGCACACTGAATCCAAAAATTCATTATAATACACCATAACCACATGGGATTTATACCAGTAAAGCAAAGGTGGTTTAGCATTTAAAAATCTATTGATATAATTCAACATGTTAAGTTCAGAAGACTAAAAAAGAAGAAATATGCATAAATGCAGAAAAGGCATTTGACAAAACTAAACACCCATGTGTGATTAATATACTTAGCAAGTCAGAAATGGAATCAAACTTCCTCAACCACATAAAACCCACAATTAACACTATCCTAAATGGTGAAAGACTGATACTTTCCACCTGAGATCAGGAATAATGCTAGCATCCTTATCCTTCTATTCCAGATTAGGCTGGAAGTCCTGGCCAATGCAATAAACCAAGAAAAAAAAATCTAAAGGCACAGAGACCAAAAACAAGTAAAACCATCTTGTTTGCCAACAAAAGAATTATCTATATAAAAAATTCTAAGATATCCACAAAAAACTACTAGACCTACTAAGTAAGTTTAACAAGATGACAGGATGCATACAAAAATCAAAGTTTTTGATAACAGTAATGAGCATTTGGGAGTTGAAATTTTTTCAAATACCATTTATAATACTATCCCCCCCACTAAAATACTTAAAGGAAAATTTAACAAAGACATACAACATCTGCTAATCAAACTACAAAACACTATCAGCATTAAAGATCTAGTTAAACAGAAAAATATACCATGCTCATAGATTAGAAAACTCAATATTTAAAGATGTCGGTGCTCCCAAAATCATCTATACACTTACTACAATTTGATTCGGGCTTTTTTTTTTTTTTAATTAAAAGCTGAAAAGATTATTTTAAAACGTATCAAAATACAAATGAACTATGACAGCATAACAAAGTTTGCAAAAGAAGAAAGAAGCTGGAAGACAAGCTATGCGATTTCAAGCAACGCCAATCAACACAGTGTGGAACTGACACTAAGGTAGACACATATATCGGTGACACAAAATAGGTAATCCAGCAAGAGACACACACACACACTGTCAACTGATTACTGACAAAGATTCCAAGACAAAGGGAAAGGACTCTTTGCAACAAATGGTGCCAGAACAATCGTACATCCAAAAGAATGAACCTCAACCCTCACCGCACACAACATTCAAAAATGAATCAAAAATGCACGCGGAGTAGACCTAAATGTAAGAATGAATGAATTAATTAAATTACAGGATTTCTAGGAGAAAAGAGAAAACGTTAGCAGCCTCGAATTGGATACAGATTTCTGAACTAGAACACAAAAAGGTATAAATTATATTCTAAAGTATGATAAAGTAGGTTTCATCATAATTTAAAACTGTTGCTTTTCAAAACACAAGGTTAAGAAAATAAAAAGACAAGACATATAATGGATGAAAGATATTTGCAAAATATATGTCCGATAAAGAAACAGCCCCTAACTTTATATATATATACACACACACACACACACACACACACACACACAAAGAGCTCAAGAGTAAGCCAAACAAGCTAATAGGAAAGCACAAAATATTTCAGTAGGCACCTGACCTAAAGATGCATGCATATTCAGCATCATCAGTCACGAGAGAAAAAACAATGAAAAGCACACTGAGATGTAATTATATCCCCAGTACCATGGCTGAAAGGGACTGATTACATCACGTGTTGGCAACAATACAGAACTGGGCCCGCAGCAAAGGCTAGTGGAAATATAAAATGGTACCATCCATGCAAACCATTCCACTCCTAGGCATTTACCCAAGAAGAAATGAAAGCAACTGGAGCCCTCATGAATGAGATCAGTCTCAAAATTTTGAGGCCCCAGAGAAAAACTTTGGCCCCTCAAACATGTGAGGATAGAGAGAGAAGCCAATGGCCACAAATCAGGAGGAATGCCCTCACGAGTACGTGACCATGCTGGCTGGTGCCCTGACCTTGGACTTTCCAGTCTTGTGAGCTGCGGGCAATAAATTTCTGTTGTGTATAAACTGGCCAGCCTGTGCTATTTTGTTACAGCAGCCCAAGTGAACTAAAATAGCACAGATTACCAGAAGTAAGATGACTAGACGTGAGCTTTCTGATATGAAGCAACAAGTAGGACACACTACCTGCTATGAAGCATTCTTGCCAAAATTCTGAACTCTGATCAAGTCCTAGATCCAATTTCCACTTTGCAGCAGAAACTCAGGATAAAGAAATATATTAAATAACACTGTGAGGATGCAATCAGAAGACTCTGGAATATGAGAAGCTCTAGGACAAGTGAAATGATCTCCTAAAATCAATAAGGAGGAGGAGGAGGAGGAGGAGGGAGGAGGAGGAGGAGGAGAAGGAAGGAAGGAAGGAAGGAAGGAAGGAAGGAAGGAAGGAAGGAAGGAAGGAGAAAGACAGAGACAGAGATAGAGACAGAGAGAGAGAAATAGAAAAACCAAACAACAGATGAAAAAATACTTAAGGGACCATGTGAATATAAAGTTAGCACTGGCCTGGGCTGATGCAGACTTCCCTGGGAATGACTTCAGTGTCCCTCTTCTCACACTTGTATCCTTCGAAACATCAGAGGTAAGATAAACCCAGCAGGTGTCTGCTTCACCTGCTGTAGAGAACTGTCATTGGATTGAGGAAGTTGTGAAGGGGTACGTAGGCCTTGGTCCCACTTAATACAATGGTCTAAACTTCAGTGAAGGGGCGCCTGGGCGGCTCAGTCGGTTGAGCGTCCGACTTCAGCTCAGGTCACGATCTGGCAGTTTCCAAGTTCAAGCCCCGTGTCGGGCTCTGTGCTGACAGCTCGGGGCCTGGAGCCTGCTTCGGATGCTGTGTCTCCCTCTCTCTCTCTGCCCCTCCCCTGCTTGTGCGATGTCTCTTTCTCTCAAAAATAAACATTAAAAGAAATTAAAAATTTAGTGACAAATCAAGGCTGGCTCTGCACTGTGTCAAGGTGGTGTCTTTGCACATCGTGACTCTGGCCCGTGGCAGTTAGACAGAAGGCTCATTCCAGAGAAGAGCTAACAGCACCTATACGTTAGGGCAGGCAGGCTAGGCTTCCTGATGAGACAGAGATGCTGGAACCGCTACGACTTCTGCCCTGGGTCCTTCGGTGCATTAAAATGAAAGAGGTATTTAACGTCATTTTCGTCTCTGGAGTCTGATGGCCAACCTGGGACCCATAACCAACAATGCGGTAGTGTAGACATACCAACCGAAAGGAATACATGGCTCCCCTCCGGGTCCTGATTCAAAAGAGCTGACTGTAAAGGTGGGGGGGGGGGGGGCGGGCGGGCAGGATGAAAAAGAGCATCAGCTCTGTTTTGTCAGTTTTCAGACTGACAGCATTTGCTGATAACGAGAAAATCTATTAATTTTAGTTTAGGTATGACAGTGGTATTTGGGTTGGTTTCTCGTTTTCCCTTTTCCTCCCCCTCCATAGAGAGAAGAAAAAAGAATAAGATTTTTTTCTCTAGAAATAGATGACTAAGGTATTTACCAATTAAATAATACAATCTCTGGAATTTGGCTCAAAATAATCCAGTTGTGCTGAGTCAGGAAAGGGGTAGGGGAAGGTGCATGACAGATAAAATATGTATTTCCAAAGTTGATAATTATTGCAGCCTGGTGAACATTTGAGGGTTCCTTATGCTAGCCTCTCTCTTCTGTTTGAAGTTCTCCATAATTAAAAAAATAAAGGAAATGTGAAACGCTAAAAGGTAGAAAAACAGGATACAAAATAAAGAATGTGTCCACTCATAAGTTTACATACATCTTTAAACTGACTGGATGCTTCCTTTCCTATATTAAATTTTATTCATGTTATAAAACTGGAATATGAAACATGGTGTACATTCCTGAGTAATTTCTATTCATAAGACCACAAAATTAAAAATATCTTTCTCCAGGGAGTTACATATCTTAAAAGAGAAAAAAAATCAGCTAAGAATACAATAAAAAGGATGAGCCCAATCAATCCCCAATTTCTGCCACTCAATACACTCTTCAAGAACTAGACCAATTCATCTTCAAGTGTTGCTTCCTTTCTAAATGTATTTATTCCTCAACTGTTAACCCTCCAATTTGCTCATTTAATTGAGTTCAAACGAACAAATATTTACTGAACATTCACTAGAATGAGGCACTCTGATGAAAACAAGCAAGAACGGAAAGAAGTATGTTGCCTCCTCAGGCCAATGTTCCCATCCCCCACATACGGCAGACACAAAGTCATTACTAATACAGTAAAATACCGACACGTTAAATCCCCGGCTCAGAGCTGGCTAACAAAGAGATATGCCTATTTGTCATGTTGGATATCCAAATCTGGTTTCAGAAAAAGGCAAAAAAAACCAGGTAAAAATTATTAGTGATATGAAATGAAACATCTTTCTCTCTCATATTAGTTTAAGCTAAAAAGGCCTAGCCTCCTGATACTAACTAGTAACTTGAAAGGCACAATGTATTAAGGAGAGCGTACGTGTGTGTGCGCGCGCGCGCACGCACGCGCGTGCATGTAAGGACAGCCCTATGAGTGATGGTTAGGACTGGGAGCCCCAGCTGCAGCTGAATCGTCTTAATTAGGAAATACTGACCTTAGATGTCTGGTACAGTAAGTTGTTTTGGAAAGAGCCCTCAGGCAAAAAGATCACAGATTTTGTTACGCTTTCTACTGTAAACAAGTTTTTGCTTTCCCCCTGATAAAAACACTGTGGTTTCTGCAAGCAACACTGATGCAGCCAAAATGCATGTATGCTTTTGCTTTCAAAAAGGACCTTGTGGACTGTACTTCAAGTACCGTAGCTCAGAATTAAAGTTACACACAGTGAAAGAGAACGTTATCATGTAGTCAAGAAGAGAATGTGCAACATTCCCCTTAGTATGAAATCAAAGTTACTTAGTGACCAGTCTGTATTTATGAACTCGATGAAAAATGAGTCTTGCTTCCTAACAGAAAACACAGGAGAAAAACGGATTCATTTTCTGAAGGAACACAGACTACATTAGAAACCACACCCAAGGTTTCTATTACCATCTTCTCCTGATGACAGCACATCTCGCCCCAGTTTCTCTCTTGAAACTCAGAGCCCGGTTTTCAACTGGCTGCTGAAAATATCCCACAGGCATCTCACACACAGTTCTCCTTGGAACTCCCTGTCTGCAGGGACAGTACCACAACGTCCCAGCCAGAAACCGTGGGCATCATCTCTCGCTGTTTCCATCACCACCACGACCCCTTTCCACATTCAATCAACTAACAAAGGTGTAGCAAACTTTTTTTGTAAAGGCACAGAAAGTAAACATTTTTCCAGGCCAGCCCTTCCAAGCCAAAAGGCAATATCAAAGTTGTTATGTATGTACTTTTACAATGAAAGACAACGAATCTCCTGAAGCTTTTGACAAAATTCAAAAGGCATTAATAACAGATACAATTTTCTTGTAATTGGGACCTCCTAAGAAGCGGAATGTAATTCTTTCCTTGTGACAGAAAATATTTTGCTTAATTTGGGTTCAAAGTTAATGGCCCCCATTATCAGAGCTGGTTACAAATATTCATCTGTTAATACTGATACATGAAGAGATGAAGAGATGTTACTTATTTCATCTTTGAAAACGTCTTTTCACACAGACGGGTAAAGGCAAATACTGAAAGCATGCGAATTTAATTGAGCAAATTCATCACTTGGAAGGCATCCACACAGTTCTACTCTTGATGTTTGTCTTTGATCACATCGATACAATGCAGATTCATCACTTCCAATGAAGGCTGGGGTGGGGGGGGAGTGTCCCATTCTGCACACTTAAATAGGTGTTCAAGTATGGAAGTTTCCTCAACTCTGGCATTGAGGTCCAAAACACACTGCTAGAATTAACTGCAGTCTGAGCTCAGAAAATGGATCTGCTACCAATCTGGGGAGGAATGGAGAGCACATTCTTGGTGTGAGTTTGGACAGCACGTGAAGCGTGGAGAGTAGCCCAACATTACTTGTGATGCAAACATTAGTTGCTATCAAAATGACTCTCCTACAGTAGGAGTTTCACACAGAAGTCCCTTTAGCACTTTTCTTTTTTAAGGAGGCTCCACACCCACCTTGGGGTCTGAACTGACGACCCTGAGATCAAGAGTCACATGCTCTACCGACTGAGCCAACCAGACGCCCACAACTTTTCATTTTAATTTCATTAAAAAATATCATCAAATCTTTAGCAGAAACTAATTCAAAGCCTCTTAGTGTTCAGTAAGACAGGTGAGAGTGGCTCTTCTCATTCAGTAAAATTTCAATTCCAGGGGCGCCTGGGTGGCTCTGTTGGTTGAGTCCGTCCGACTCTGGCTCTGGTCATGATCTCACAATTAGTGAGTTCGAGCCCCGCGTCTGGCTCTGTGCTGACAGCTCAGAGCCTGGAGCCTGCTTCGGATTCTGTGTCTCCCTCTCTCTCTGCCCCTCCTCAGCTCACACTCTGTCTGTCTGCCTCTCTCTCTCTCTCTCAAAAATAAATAAAAACAGGGGCGCCTGGGTGGCGCAGTCGGTTGAGCGTCCGACTTCAGCCAGGTCACGATCTAGCGGTCTGTGAGTTCGAGCCCCGCGTCGGGCTCTGGGCTGATGGCTCGGAGTCTGGAGCCTGTTTCCGATTCTGTGTCTCCCTCTCTCTCTCTGCCCCTCCCCCATTCATGCTCTGTCTCTCTCTGTCCCAAAAATAAATAAAAAACTTTGAAAAAAAAATTTTTTTAATAAATAAATAAATAAATAACATTTAAAAAAAATTTTTTTAATTTCAATTCCAGCCCCAACCTCAAAAAAAATCACGGTACCACTTTGCCACTGCTAAGTCACCAACTGCTATGCAGTAGGGCAAGTCCAGATTTCTAGCTTTAATCTCTGACAAAAAGTCACAGAAGAAAAGCTCAATTTGTAAGAAAAAAAAGGAAGAAAGAAATTCACCACTGAACTGGCTCGACACGCAACACACTCAGGTATTTTCCTCAAAGTGTGTGCTGGTAAAAAGTAAGCAGCTATACGTTTTGAACACCCTGTATTTTCCCAGTCTGTGAATCTAAGGTTTCTCCTGTGCACGTATTTTCACTATCATCAGCTGCAACACATCTTGGCGGGTTCCACTTCAGCTTGTACCGAATCCGTGGGGTTTTTTTCTCATTTCCTTGTAAACATTCCCACCTGTAACCGTTCCACACAGGCCATGCCGAGAAGCTAATCCTTCCACCACCTCCGATTCCTCGCTGGCTCTTCTAATCGACAACTGAATGATCCTGGACACATTTACTGACTAATCCAGAGCCAAAGAAAACCACTTGAAATCATTTCTCCAGTTTTTGAACTAACTACTGATACAGCTCCTCGTGTTCTCCACTCATTGGGCAACTGCCCTCACCTAGTGTATACTAAACAAGTTTATTCTCACTGGACACGCTTCTCCAGCTGCTACAAACACGCTAAATTACGTCAGTATTGACAAGGAGTTCTTGCTTGGCTCACAGAAGTGCCGATCAGAGACAATTTAGTTTGTAGCCTCTTCCTCATTTGTGACTTTTGTAAAGCAATTCTGCTCTACACAGATCTTCCATTTGGAATTGTCTAATATTTCTACCTGCTGCTTTTCTGGGAACTGGGAATACTATGATGAGCGCTGAGTCTGATAATGGCAAGGCAGACTGTATTCTTTTAGCACAGAGTGTCATTGCGGAAAATAAAACCAGTGCTTTGCCATCTAATTGGACAACAATGTCATTCACACTCCGCTGTGCCTTAAAAGTGAGGCATTCAAAGCACACTTTTCTCTTCTTTTGTTTGGGAATGATGGTAATAAAAAATAAAGTAAAAACTGTAAAAAGCACTCTAGGTCTATTCAAAACACTGCTGAATTAGTTGTAACTGCAGTCTGTCACGTGCTGAGCATTCTACCTTCCGTTCTCTTCCTGACGGCCCCTTGTTTTCGGGAGACCCGAGACCACCCACCCACTGGGCAGCTGACCGGGCAGAAGGACTCACAGGATTCCAGAGACTTGCACTCAGGGCTGCGGTTTTGCACGCCAGTGAGCAGGAGAGAAGGACGCAGCAGGTGAAGCCTGGAGGAATCGTGTGCGGCTTCTCACGGCCGTCCTCCCGGGAGGGGCCGCACGGAGCGCCGTCCTCTCTCTGGCAGAGGAATCTAGGAACTCGGATGGGCAGCACAGCAGCCTCGGGCAGCCTGCTCCAGACGCAGCCTGCAGAATTTGCACTCTGGGCTGGTCACGGAGGCACAGTGACTAGGTCACAACCACAGTTTAATCAACCTACGCAGAAGTCGACAGCCACGTTTACGGATGCCACAAAAGGGTCAGTCCCAGTCTCCATGCCCTGAGCCCCAGCTAGACCCTTCTACAACCCAAGACTTTCTGCATTAACTCTTTTCTGCACGGCACCACGTGTATTCTCTGGCATAACTGCTCACTTCGGCCACCACGGTGCAAAACACAGTCACAGCCAACAACAACAACAACGCAAATCGTGTGATTATGGCTGTTTCCAAATAAAACTTTATTTAGTGCTCACTTTGGCAACACACACACACCAACAAAACATTATTTATGTTGGTTGAAATTTGAATTTCATGTAACTTTCATGTGTCATGAAATATTACGATTCCCCCCCCCCCAGTTTTTTAAAAATGTGAAAGCCAGTCTTAGATCACAGGCTGTACCAAAAAAGCCAGTGGCTGATTTGGCCTGCAAGCTGCAGCTGTCTAATGCCTGAACTGACCAATCACCTAAATTCTTAGTCCCATTTCCTCTTGCCTCCGAGTTCATACTACGTATTTCTTTCCTGAACTGTGACAACTCACAACATTTCTTCACCCAGCAGTGCATTCTTCCGCCTAGCACTGTAGCTGATATATAGTACGCATTCAGGATAGTCGTAATAGGGCTGTTGCGGTTCCTAAACTTTTAAAGGTATTTTCCAGGGGCGCCTGGGTGGCTCGCAGTCAGTTAAGCTTCTGGCTTCGGCTCAGGTCATGATCTGGAAGTTCGAGGGTTCGAGCCCCGAGTTGGGCTGTGTGCTGACAGCCCAGAGCCTGGAACCTGCTTCAGATTCTGTGTCTCCCTCTCTCCCTCTCTCTGACCCTCCCACGCTCGCTCACTCACTCTCTCTCTCTCTCTCAAAAATAAATAAACATTAAAGAAAATTTTAAAGGTATTTTCCAAGTATGTGGTCATTATAAAATGGTTCTATTCAAAGATGTAACAGAATACAATAAACATAAACAGAACAGAATAAAAATATGATCTTAGGAAATCATTTCATAAAGGATCTAAGTATCACATTTTATGCGCCCCCCCCCAAAACATGTCTGAAAAATTGAAATTAGTTCATCTTTTCCCAATACCCTCCTGCCTCTGAGGATAATTTATCCTTTTAAGTGCTTCCACCTATGTTCTTGATCCCATATGCACCAGGAACGTACTCTACACTGAAGAGCCTTGCTTCTCATTCGGTTTCTCTTTCTCCAACAGTTATTTATCCTGAATATAAAACTTCTCCTATCTTCTTCATGACAGTGTTTCAGGAAGAAATTTTTTCTTCTTTCTATTTATTCATTTGGTTGCTGTTTATGATATAGGATGTATAGGACGTTGTGTACAAAACACGAATATGTTTTCAGTATTTTAAAATAAAATGCAGAAAATTATTTGCTAAAGATAACTCGTTCATACTATTTAAGGACTGACAGCAAGTACTACAGCAGTAAGAAAATACCTTTAAAGAAAATACCTTACTAAAAGTATGTTGTGTAATAGCACACTTAAAAGTCCATAACACAGTTAAGAATGACGCCACAAAACTAGCTAAAATAACCTATCATTTCCTTCAGTCCATGGAGAGAGAGAGTGAGAGAGAAAAATTTACAGCTTTTTAAAAAAACGTTTACAGCCGCCTGGGTGGCTCAGTCGGTTAAGCGACTGACTTCGGCTCAGGTCATGATCTCACAGTTCCTGAGTTCGAGCCCCGCGTCAGGCTCTGTGCTGACAGCTCAAAGCCTGGAGCCTGCTTCAGATTCTGTAACTCCCTCTCTCTCTGCCCCTTCCCTGCTCATGCTCTGTCTCTCTTTCTCTCTCAAAAATAAATAAAAGTTAAAAAATGTTTATTTTTGAGAGAGAGAGCACACACATGCAAGCAGGGGAGGGGCAGAGAGAGGGAGTCAGAGGATCACAAGTTCTGTGCTGACAGCAGAGAGTCTGACACGGGGCTTGAACTCATGAACCTCGAGATCATGACCTGAGCCAAAGCCAAATGCTTAACCAACTGAGCCACCCAGGTGCCCCTATAGCTTTTTTCTTGACACAGTGAATACAGAATATTTAGCAACACTTTCCTATAAAGCAAGGGGGTTACTATATTTGTATTCTGAATATTATGTGAATAATATCTAAGCACAGTTTTTAATAGATAGGGGTTACACAGGTGTATGTATGTTAAAACTGAGGAAATGCGCTTGTAAGATGTGCGTATCCCATTGTTTCTAAATTTTATGTAAAAACTATAAACAAATACTGACCTCCAGTTAATGACATGTCTGATGAAGCACTTAGAAGTGTTCTAATGTCTGCAATTTAATTTGAAATGTGTTGAAAAAGACAGGATGAAGTGATGGATGGTCAAAAATGAAGAGAAGAGTAAATATCAAGGATCACAAAATGTTAATGATGCAGGGCCTGGGTGGCTCAGGCAGTTAAGAGTCTGGCTCTTGATTTCGGCTCAGGTCATGATCTTGGGGTTCATGGGTTTGAGCCCAGTGTTGGGCTCCACACTCACAGAATGGAACCTGCTTGGGATTCTCTCTCTCTCTCTCTCTCTCTCTCTCCCCCTCTCCCTCGGCCCCTCCCACTCATGGCTCACAAACTCTCTCAAAATAAATAAAATTAAAAAAAAAAAGTTAATGACAGACTCTTCATGGTGTTCACTATAAAATTCGCGCAACATTGCTATTTGACGTTTTCATAATAAAATTTTGGGACAATGTAAACCAGGCTGCTGAGGCGGCATCTGCAGATCCTCGTAAGGAAGCCTAAAGGCCCATCTTGCAGGACGTGGCGCATACTCCCCTCGCTGCCTCAAACACAGATCTGGACACCCAGAGATAACAGCGGGGCAGTGCCCCTAATGATGACCCACTTCAACCGTTTTTTGAAAAAACTCCCTGTGAGTCCGAATTAACTTGGAAGAGTTAATACCTACAGAGGGTCACTCCACCCAGGTGACGGTAGTGTGTCCACTAAACTGAAGCCCAGCCAAGCCCCTGATGCTTCCGGGGAATGCACGGAGAAGGGGGTGGTATTAGCCGAGGGAGACTGAGCCTTCCTGTCACAGGGACAGGACAAGTGGAGGCATGGGGGGGAAGAGACTCTCTACTGCACCTTTTGTATTCCTGTGTCTGGTGGTGAAAATTGACAGGAAACCGTGAGGATTTTTCACAGGCAAGCCTACCCAATGAACCAAACCTTCAGAAGTGAAAAGTATGGATCATCTGTGGGCTTAAAACTCTGGCCAGAGGAAATAGGGACTAGGTGGAAGAGGAAGGACATCATAAATATCACCTTGTAGGTCAGTTTTTAACATGTGTCCCTGAATCTCTAAGGATATAGAGTCAGAGATTTCAAGGATTCTGTGAACCCCATGAAACTATTCATCCATCCATGTATGTATGTATGTATGTATGTGTTATCTTATGTATTATATTATCTATCTATCTATCTATCTATCTATCTATCTATCTATCTATCTACCTACCTACCTACCTACCTACCTACCTACCTACCTACCTACCTACCTATGAAAGAGAGCACACGCACATGCAGGAGAAGGAGAGACAGAATCTTCAGCAGGTTCCATGGGCAGTGTAGAGCCCAATGTGGGGCTTGATCTCACAAACATGACATCAGGACCTGAGCCAAAATCAAGAGTCAGATATTTAACCAACTGAGCCACCCACACGCTCCAAACTATACAAAAGCATTTAAACAGGTATGTGCCTGTGTCCTTCTCTTTTCTCTGATGAAAAGAAAATCACCGACCAAAATGTGTTCAAAGATGTAGGTTTATTATGTAATAAGCTATTTATAAGGATGACACTAGTAACTCCCTGTTGATAAACCAGTCAGGCTGAAATGCCTGAAACAGTAATTTTCCACATTGTACCTTCCATTCCCTTACTTATATACCATGTGACAAACATTACAGAGCACAAACTAGTTTATGAAAGTTATCTGTGAAGTCAGTTAATGTGTGAAGTTAGATGATTCACAAAAGAAAACCACAGATATCAGCCCTAGGTGCCTATCATGTGCCAATAACTGCCAAGAGGCTTGGCTACACAAACTTCCATAGAACATGTATGAACACACATGCATGTACACACACACACACACACACACACACACACACACGGCCAAAACAAGGAAGCCAAATGAAGGTATTCTCTGGTAGCCTCTTCCTAGCAAAATGGGATCTAGCTTATACTCTCTCCTCACTTTCTTCCCTTTTTTTCTCCCTTCTGATTTTTCTTTCCTTTATATTTTCAGGAAGATACTAAGGTGGCAGGAGAACACAGAAAAATTTTTAGGGGAAAAAGGGAGAAAAGAGTGGTATCATTAAAACATGTTTAAATTTCTATCAGTTATCAAAAGGATTAAAGAAACCAGTCATAGTAGTTTGAGAAGTGTTTCACATATTTAAGAAAATAACACTGCAATAAAGACAAAGTTTCTTTGTGTACCTGTGTGATCCCTCCCTTTCCCCCTCCAGGACCCTCTTGCCTTAGGTAACCACTGACCTGCTTTCTTTAAATATAGACTTGTCTACATTTTCTCTAATTTTATGTAGATGGTATATTGCCACGTGTAATGGTTTTGTCTGAGTCCTTTTGCACAGTTATCCTGAGTTTCATCCAGGCTTTTTAGGTGTCAAAAGCTAATTCCTTTATTTTGCTGGGTAGTACTCTTTTGTATGCCTGTGTCACAATTTGTCCTTTCGCCTGGTGGTGGACAGTGAGATGACTCTGGTTTCTGGTTATTACAAATAAAGCTTCTGTGATCATTTGATTTAAAAAAAAAACTGCAGCTGCGACAGTCTGGTAGGTACATGCTAGTCCCACAGTGTCAGCACGGCTGAATGCTCCTAGAGGCTGTAAGGGATCCATGCGACTGGGTTTCCACCATTTTGTGTTTTCATAGCCTCTGCAAAAGAAGATTTGCAATTCTTCCAACATATGTTTAAGATGATCACATGGTGAATATGAGAACCTGATTTTACAGTATCTGTTCAAACAAAAAAATTCAAATTTAAACAAGTGATTATAAACTTCTGCTTTTTCTAAAATAGTGTTTATGGGGGCACCTGGGTGGCTCAGTCAGTTTAGCATCTGACTTCAGCTCAGGTCATGATCTCTTGGTTCGTGAGTTCAAGCCCCGCGTCGGGCTCTGTGCTGACAGCTCGGAGCCTGGAGCCGGCTTTGGATTCTGTGTCTCCCTCTCGCTCTGCCCCTAACCCACTTGCATCCTTTCTCCGTCGCTCTCAAAAATAAACAAACATTAAAAAAAAAATAAAAATAAAACAAAGTGGTATTTATGTATGTATGTATTTATATATGTATGTATGTAATCGCTACCCCCACCATGGGGCTCGAACTCGCAACCCTGAGATCCAGAGTCCCATGCTCTTCCCACCAAGCCAGCCTGGCGCCCCAACTTTTGCAATTTTATAGGCACCAGTTCCAAAGCAGTAACAACTTCTTCCTTTATGCAGAAGTGGCAAGGTTGGTGTGCACGTGTGCACAGAGGCAACGGAGACACATAGACATCGGCTTGGTCGTAAGCCAAACCGTCTCCTCTGTGACTGACATCTCTGTCCTGACCAAATTCCATCCGTTCCATTCTCACCTCCAGCAGCAAACGAGACAGTACTTCTGCAAGTTGTCTTCTGACCCACAAATGGTGACTGGCAGGAGCTGCCAGAATGAAAGAGAGTCTTCTTTAATGGGAAATGACAGCAGGCAATTAAAAGGTTTTATTTAATAAATCAAATCATGACAAAAAGCTGCCATTTCACCGTCCTATTATTCATCTCCTATTACCTTGAGGTGACAATATTCCATTCACTGCCGAGGACAAATTCAGTAAGGCTTCGTTTAAACTCAGAGGCTGCTCCAAAACTATGTTCTTCTCAAATATACAGTCCCAGACCCACCTCCCTCTTTGTCCAGACGACTTTGCTTCCTACTTAGATGCAAGTTTACACTTTTTTTTTCCCAAAAACTTCAATCTCCCTCCCCTGGTTCTCCACCTAAACATTTAACATTTTTTTTTTCTTTGTAGGATCAATTAATTTTTAAAATAACTGCCACATGGTAATTTCTACAATGAATTTCTTGCAGGGTGTACGATTTAGTTCTGTGAATTATAGCACACATATAGAATAGATATACGCAAGCACCATGGTAATAAGGATAGAAGAACCTCATCACCCCAACACATTTCTTCCCGCTCTCCCTTTACATCTCCTCTCTCATTCTCCCTCCACCTCTAAGCACTGGAATCATTGGTCTCTTCTCCATCATTATCATTTTCTCTTTTCTCGAATGTCATATAAATAAATTATACAGTACATAACCTTTTTGAACTAAGTTTCTTCACTTGGCATCACGCTTTAGAGATTCATCCAGGATGCTAGGGTAGCAATCATTCATTCGTTTTCTTATTGCTCACTACCCACTGAATGGATATAACAGCTTATTTATCCAGTCACCTCCTCAAGGACGTATGAACTGTTTTTGGTTTGGGATGATTTGGAGAGGAGCTGCTAGAAACACTCGTGTACACGCTTTCCTATGAAATGAAGTCTTCCCCTCTCTCAGACCCACAAGTGGGATTAATGGTCAGATGGTAAGCTGACGTTACACTCTTTACAAAGTGGCTGTATCATTTCACCCCACCATGTAAGAGTTCCAGATGCTCCAAAACCCTGCCAACACCTGGGACTGTCAGTATTTCATAATCTTACCTAGTCTAATATGTGACTAGTGGCAGAGTAACGATGCTGAAAAACTTTATATGTGCTTCTTTGCCACTGGAATATCATCTTTAGCTCAGTGTCTGTTCAAGCCTCTTGTCCGTTTTTTTAACTGGGTTTTTGGTTTTCATACTGAATATGAATACTGAGTTTTGAGAGTTATTCTGGATATTACCCTATGGTTGGGTATGTAAATAGTTGCTCCCAGTGTTCAGCTTGCTCTTTATTCTCTTGATAGCATCATTCACAGAGCAAAATATGTTCATTTTAGTGAAGTCCATCCTTTTTCCTTTTACAGACCATGCTTGAGATACCATGTCAAAGAACTCTTTGCCTAACACCAGATCACAAAGATCCTCTCCTATGTTTTCTCCTACAACTTTTGGAATTTAAAATTTTACTTTTGGATCATTGATTCCAAGGTGAATTATCATATATGTGAGGTTTAGGTCAAAGTTCTTCTTTTTCCATATGGATAACTACCACTCCAGCAAAATCTGATGTTTTCCCCTTGGACAGACTTGGTGCCTTTGTCAAAAGTCAACTGGCCATTTTGTGGAGGTCTATTTCTGCACTTGCTGTTCTGTTTCCAATGACTTCTGGGCCTATCCCTTCACATTCTCTTGACTGTTGTTGCTTTAGAATGGGTCATAAACTAGGGTGGTGTGATTTGTCCAATTTTATTCTTTCTCCAAACTATTTTAGATAGCTCTAGTTCACCAGTCTTTCCATATAAAATTTAGGATCAGCTTGGCCATAACTAAAAAAAAAAAATCCAACCATAATTTATATTGAAATTAAATCTAGAGATGAATATGGGAAGAATTGATAACCTGCACTACGTTGAGTCTTCCAATTCATAAACATCATGTTTATATTTTTTTAGATCTTCTTTGATTTCTCCCACTGTGTATTTTTCATCATACAAATCCTAATACAATTGTAGTGATTTTTCTTGGAGCTCGGATGTAAAATTTTTTTTTTTTTAATTTCAGTTTCCAATAGTACATTGCTAGTTCATAGAAACACAATTGCTTTTTCTGGGCTTGAGGCTGCATTCTTGCCAAACTCCCTCATAAGTTCCAGTTTCATTGTAGATTCCATGGGATTTTCTATGTAGATAATCATGTCATCTGTGAACGGGTTTGGTTTTATTTCTTCTTTTATTTTCATAGAACTGTGCCCTACCACATCTAACACGGACTCCTCTGGAAGTAAGAACCCAGATGGTTGCCAGTCTTAGATGCCATGCCTAAAACAGGGTCAGTGGTGGTGGCCGAGTCAGTGTTAACCATACTCTGATCTACTCGTCCCAGTCTCCTTCCTTTGCCCTTGGAACTTGTGTGGCCATGGTGCTAGCATGTCTCACATACAAACCCAACAAGCAATGGCAAGTTTGGTGTTCAAGTAGTGTACGCCTGACATGAGAACAATACAGCAATGTCAGAATTCTCTTATACACTTATTCCTTGCATTTCTCTTTAAAGAATAAGCCAAGTCAACTGTAACTTATGCAACATAATGCAAACTTAGCAACAACCTATAGTAAAAAATAAGTCTATGCGACGTAAGGAAATGTGGGGAAAATACACAACGGACATCAAAATGAGGTCAATCAGTGACAACGCTGCCTAGGAAAGTAAGCTTGAAGAAGGGTATTAAGAAGTCCAATAAAGCGAATAAATCAGGCTTTCTTAATCAGCGTTCCAAGATAATTAAATACCACAAAAAATAATCTAGGTGATTATTTTCTAATCTCCCAAGGATGATAAACAGATATTTACCAATCTAGAAGCCTAGGAAAGAAGCAAATTCATTTTATATAGTAAATGCCATCGAACATTCAGGTGTTAAGTTCAGACTTCATTCTCTCAAAGAACACAGCCTGAGAAAGACTGAAATACATACTGAGGAAACAAACAGCAAGAGAAAATTCTGAATGAAAACATACCTAGCATTTGGAAACTGAGTCTGAAAAACTTTTTGGTTGAAAGCTTCCATATACCAGTCACTGTTAGGTGCTAGGGACGCAAACACACAAGCCTTCAGGGAAAAAAGGAAAGTAAAGAGTAGAACCAGAAATACAGGCAGGAAAGGCAAATTATGGGTGAACAGAAGAGGAACACAAGGAGATACAAAGTCTAGAGTTTTGTGCCGGTTCTCACACATCAAAAGAAAAGCCTTAAGTCACAATAGACTCTTTATCCCATTTAATTCAAGGCACTGAATACAAACATAAGTTCGCTGTGTTCCACTGTTCCTTCACCAAAGCATGAATGGCCCACGTGATACCATTTTCTGCTGTTTTGACCCCTATATACTTCAACACAAGCTAACATACGGTATCACTGTTATGAGGTCTCCAGACCACAAAAGTTTCTAATCCTTCCGCCAAGCTCTAAAATCCTGAAGGGGAAGATGTATCACCTGTCAGAGTAGCCTCCTTCTGTCTGTCACAAACCAGTTCTCCTACAAGCGAGTGCGATATGCAGGGCCACCGAACTCTGGGCTGTTAGGCCCAGTGGGCCTCAGTTTCATCATCTATGAAAAGAAAAATTTTAATCTCTAAAATCCTTTCCGGCTCCAAGAGTCTCTGAATATATGAATCTGCCAAAAGGGTTTTTAATTAATCCAAGAATAGATTTGTATTAAGAAGGTGTGTGGGCAGTTGGTATTTGGCCACAGGGCTACAAATAATAAAGGAACTTATTAAATAGTTTTGCAAAGTCTATCTCTAATTAAAAGGGTTTCTCCCCCCCATCTTTTGTAAGAAAGGCCTCAGACCATTCTCATTAGTTGGCGAGAGATCTCAGGCAGCACAACCCATTCACGAAGAGCTTAAACCAACCTGCTGCCCACGACGCAAAGTGTCATGTTACTCTAGTAATCTAGACATTCGTCAAAGAAATGTTACAAAGGACAAATCCACCTATTTGCAGTAGATTTATTTAAATCAACCAGTTGTGGGGCACCTGGGTGGCTCAGTCAATTGAACCTGTCCAACTCTTGATCTCGGTTCAGGTCATGATCTCCTGGTCTGTGAGAACGAATCCCCGGTCAGGCTCTGCGCTGACAGCGTGGAGCCTGCTTGGGCTTCGATCTCTCTCTCGATCTCTCTCTCGATCTCTCTCTCTCTCTCTCTCTGCACTTCCCCCTCTCTCTAAATAAATTTTTTAAACTTTAAGATAAATAAATTCAAAGAGTTCTTTCTCACCTACTACACCAAAATGAGGAGGTTTGTAATAAAACGTCACAATTACATAAAAGTCAAAGATGTGGGTTCCAGGCATTATTTCATCCATTCGTTCACTCACTCACTCACTCAAATGTTTGAGTGGTCCACTAACCTGATTACCCAAAATGCCTACGTTGTTTTAGAAAGAAGGAATAAACATACATGGGGTTTAAAAAAAAAAATAAAATAAAAAGAACGTAATCTAATTAATGAGGATGATAATAACAGCAATCACTTATAATTACTGATTTGCCAGATGCTATCCTAAGCAATGCACAGATATACTCAATCCTCACGACAAGCCTATGAAACAGATATTGTTATTATTATTAATATTCCCAGAGAGATGAAAACTGTTGCATAAAAAGACGTATGCAGGGTTACACAATAAGCAGTGGAGCCAGGGTTCGGACCCAAGCAGTTTCGCACCAGAATCACGCTCCTCACACGAGGCCAAATGGCCTCTCACACTGAGTACATGAGGCTGCACTTTTTAGCTACTTTTATGCTAAGACGGAATCACATTATTTAATCTCTTCAACCTCAGTTTCCATACAATGGGGACAATTTTTATAGTGGAATAAAGTAGGCATCTTCTTCATTGTCAGCACTGTAAATGGCAATGTTATAGGAAGCAATTTGAGGGGCACCTGGCTGGCTCGGTCAGCAGACTCTAGATCTCTGGGTCATGAGTTCAAGCCCCAAGGTGGAGCCTACTTTAAAAAAAAAAAAAAAAATGCCTGTAGAAAGGAATCTGAGTTTATATTCCAAGACCCATAAAACGGTTCTTAACTCCGACATAATTCCACTTCTGTTAACTCATCCAAATGAAATATATTTGAAAATCTATGCTTTTCAGTATAGAGTTGACCTCTGAACAACACATAGGGGTAGGGGTACCAACCTCCTGCATAGTCAAAAATCCACATAAAACTTCTGACTCCCCCAAAACTGAACCACTGTTAACTGGGAGCCTTATCTTAACTACTGTTGACCAGGAGCCTTACCAGGAAAATAAGCTGTTGCTTAACACATAGTTTGTACCTTATGTGTATTATATATTGTGTTCTTCCAATACATTAAGGTAGAGAAAAAAAATATTAAGAAAATCGTAAAGAAGAGAAAATACATTTACAGAGCTGTATGTGTATTTAATTTAAAAAAATCCACATACAAGTGGACATGTGCAGTTCAAACCTGCCTTGTTCAAGGGTCTGCTGTAGAATATGTTACATATGCTAACGGTAATTGCACTTAAAACCATCAGAAAAGAAAATAAAAAGACGAGGGTAACCTTACGAAGAACTATATTCTGAAAGGAATAGATACTCTTGTCTAGCTTTACTAAAGTTACTTTTTGGCTGTTATCAGTATATCTAAATTCAGGAAAAAAGACTCTTCCAATGACCACTCTAAAAACACACACTGGGGCGCCTGGGTGGTTCAGTCAGTTAAGCGTCAGACTCCAGCTCAGGTCATGATCTCACGGTTCATGGGTTAGAGCCCCACATCGGGCTCTGTGCTGACAGCTCAGAGCCTGGAGCCTGCTTCGGATTCTGTGTCTCCCTCTCTCTCTCTCTCTCTCTCTCTAACAATAAATATTAAAAGAAAAGAAATTTAAAAAATACACACACACACACACACACACACACACACACACACACGACTAATCATTCTATAGCAGATGTAAACAAGAAAACAGCACAGTGGTGGTATGGCCCCTTGTGGATAGACAGGATACACAAAGATGGAAGAATAGTGGACTAAGTAACGATTTAAAGAGGATAAAGAGACTGCAAGTTAAGTCAGGAAACACAGATATGGCAGCATCACTCAACTGAAGTCATCCAGAAACCACTGAGAGATGAGTAAAGCAACACTGGGTTAAGGACGGGAACTAAGAAATGAAGCATAGTGATGCTGCTTCTACAAAGCACTGTGGAGTATCATCTGGAAAACCTCCTGTCGTGATCACTGCGCAATTTTAAATTATGGCGTGAAAGAAGAAGGCAACTTAAATATCAAACACAAAGTAAACCTGGAAACACCTACGTTATGCCCTCTTCCATCATTCACCTAGGATAACCTACCACTAGAATTTAAAGGTAAGGGACTCATGTCCTGCCACCAAGGACCCTCTACTAGGCGTCACTGCACACAACTGAACCTCGCAGCAGCAGCACCGAGAGCCCTCCGTCCCAAGGAATCTGAAACAGACAGATGTCTTGTTTCCATTTATCAGTTCAACACGTCAACATCAGTGCTGCTATTGACACAGCGTCTTTATTTTTATTGCTTTGCTTCTTACGTTGCATATAATTGGAAATTAAGTTAGGAAAATAAACAAATAAACCTAAGAGTAGAAACAAGAATGAGAAAGAGATTAAGGTAAAACAGAAAGGGGTCTTAACAGTTTCACTCTTTGGAAGTAAAATCAGAGCGTTGAGTTTAACAGAGTAATCAGAACATCAACATTCGAAGGGTCATGCGTTGCCCAAACTCCAGAGTGAGGACAGCAGGTGACCACGGTGATTGAATTCTCAAAGGTAATCAATTACCAAAGAGGGTCCCACCAGCTCTCACATCCCACATGCTGAACATGAAATTGGACAAGACCATTTTCAGTCACCATATATTATACAAGTCCTATTTTATACAATCTCTGTATTTGTGGTAATTTCTAGGTACACAACCCTAAGCCACACACGTAATAAAAAAGAACTGACCGTTATTATACTCCATGAAAACCAAAACAGAATTATTTACCAGTTAACTAAACCTGACTGGGACTCTCAGGGGTAGGGATGAAATAAGCGAGCCTCGTTTCTGTCACTGCACTAAGAGTATCTGATACATACGGATATCCTGAAAATATTTGTTGCATAAATGAGTGAATGAGTACAATGAAGATATGAACAAACCAATAAATAAAGCAGACCACCAATTTTTTTATCTTCCAGTCACAAGGTGCTACAGGTCCTAAATAAAAAAGTCCATCGTTGGGGCGCCTGGGTGGCTCAGTCGGTTGGGCGTCCAACTTCAGCTCAGGTCACAATCTCGCGGTCCGCGAGTTGGGAGCCCTGCGTCGGGCTCTGGGCTGATTGGCTCAGAGCCTGGAGCCTGCTTCCGATTCTGTGTCTCCCTCTCTCTCTGCCCCTCCCCCGTTCATGCTCTGTCTCTCTCTGTCTCAAAAATAAATAAAACGTTAAAAAAAAAAAAGTCCATCGTTACGTACCACTGCCATAAATTTGTACAGGCACGTGGGCAGGCAGAGAACATCAGAAATGGGGAAAGGAGTTGGGGGAGGAAAAGAACAGACTAAAAATCCCATTTCAGGCAGTTTACGTTTTCCTCAAGAACAGTAATGGAACAGTACATAAAATGTCCTTTACAAGGTAAAAAGATCTTCCTAAACCCACATTACCTCTCACTATTAATAGCCATTTCAAGGAGAACCTAAAAAGAACCATAAAATATACATTACAATTCACAAAGCCACATACGTTGTTTGGAAACAGAAAGCAGGACTTTAAAAAATGACCTTGTCTTAAATCCAGGTTCCTTCGTCAATTTACAGAAAAAGAGACATTCCTCAGAGACTGCTTCATCAGATAAAGGAAATGAGGTCGTAACTACGGCACTATTGCCTTTTTAAAAAGCTAAACAAAACATTCTGCTTTGTCAGGGTTAGAAAAAATAAGACAACCAGGGCTACCATGCTGAGATGTAGCAAAAAGAATTTTTTCAAGTCATTTCTGAAATAAATACGATATGCACTATTTTCGTGTTGAAAAAACTGAAAAGACTTTATCCCCAATCATGTGTGTATCCAATTATCCTTAATTAAAGTTGCACTTGACAAGTTTCGGAGGCTTTTCCCCTTCCCGATAAGGGTTGGAAAATGAGTTTTCCTGAAGCAACAGGAAAACTGACAGATGGTAGCTCTTTGGACACAGCCAATCATCCACTCCCAAAGTGCCCTTCCCAGGGCCACTCACTTTCATGCACCCTACTTAACTACTGGTGAAGGCAGGGGAGGGGAGGGGAGGGGAAGGGGAAGGGGAAGGAAGGGGAGAAGAAAAGACAGGCAATCCAGTAGTCCTCTAACTCTAAATCGGTATGATTTAACAGTCCCAAATGGTAACCATCAAAACAAGGAATTCAAATCTCATTCCAATGGATGAACTTAATGCACCTTAAGAGGCACCTGACAAGTGCACAACCAGACTCTTCCGAACCTCCAGCTGGCAGCCCGTTCTCTTGAAAACTCTAGGGCCCACAGTCACACAGCAAATGATGAAATGATGAGGCCAAGGTCTTTCACCCCTCTTCTCCTAGACCCTCATCCGAAACACCACCACTTCCCAATTCATCATTCCCTGTGCAGGGCACAGCCTGTGTGCATTCCCTATGTGAGACAACTCAAAACCACTGTCTGGGTGATTCCCCACCTGCTTAGATGGCCTTATGAACCCACCTAGGAGATAAATTTCGACATTCAGACGAAATACCCACTTTCTTTGGAAGTCCTACCTAATCCATCCAAACAATCCATTGGTGGTCCTCAATTAACTTTGTCTACACCCCTTCTGTCCTACTCACAATGTTATTATTGTTCTGTGCTTGTTTCGCTCTCCTGTGGGATTCTCAAGGGCAGACGCCGATACCAAATGAACACATCTATCTATCCTCAGCACTTAACAGGTGTTCAACCACATATCTTGAGTAAATAAATGTCCAGTTGGGGGCTCTTTGGTTTTCTTAATGAACAAGCATAAGATACTTCCACACGTGAAATTAAAAAAAAAAAAAAAAGAAACTTTATAAAACTGTGAAAGCATCTATAACTATTTAAAATTAATGTACATCCTCTCACCACAGACTCTACGAACTAACCTGAACAAAGCGTGGACCACTCTACTCAATCAACTGCAATCTA
This sequence comes from Herpailurus yagouaroundi, assembly GCF_014898765.1. NCBI lineage: Eukaryota > Metazoa > Chordata > Mammalia > Carnivora > Felidae > Herpailurus > Herpailurus yagouaroundi. The sequence continues at coordinate 6,073,512 of NW_024412467.1, forward strand.
AGGTTCCCTTAATGCTGGGACTAAATTTGAGTTTCTTTAAATTTTCAGTTTTTTATTCTCCCTTCCTCAAGTTAAATAGCTTTGTTGAATCAGAAAAGCGGTAAGCAAGATACACTTTTTAGTTAGGGGAATGGTACATGCTAGAATTTGAAAGGATTTTTTAAAACCAACCATTTCTTTATATATCATTACTAAAAAAGTTATATATTCATTTCAAAGTTTATATAAAATAATGATTACATAAAGAAGAATTTACAAAATTGGAGGTGAAATCCCCATTCTAATACTGCCTAAAATTTTTAACTGGGCCACTTGTTTAAAGGCATTTATTAACCAGCATTTAAAAGTTCTCCTTAGTGATAATTACTTCGCGGGTATGAACCAACAGTGCCATCCACTGTTCTTATGAATGATCTTTCCCAAATACAGTTTTATAATCCACTAAAAATAAGATCACTTTAAAATTTCATTTCTATGTATTTAAGTGGAAATAAAGTATTTGGTGATTTCATTGAAAATATCAAAAAAGCTGCAAATTTCAGGACAGCTAGTTTTTGGACAAAAGTAAAAATGTAACAAGTTCAAAATTGCCATAAATACTTCAATTTCACACATTTAATTGTTTGAGTAAGTTTTACTTCATTCATAGTCCAAATTATCATTTTCTCTTTTTCTACAAAACAATCATCTATTGCAAGAGAGAAGTAATTAGAATTATACTCCAGCCAGAAAAAAATTTTCTGCATTTAAGTAACACTGCTGTCACTAAAATACTAAAATATTTATGAAGTGAATTTATGCAAGACACAAGCTACAGGGGAAAAGAAGATTAATTTTTTTTTTTTTTTTTTAACATGGGGTTTGAACTCACGACCCTGAGATCAAGACCTGAGCTGAGACCAAGAGTCAGATGTTTACTGGACTGAGCTACCCAGGCGCCCTCACTTTTTTTTAAAGTTTGTCATTCACATAACACTGAACGAGTGAAGTAGGAGATTGATGAGCTGATGATGAATTGAACAAGCTCCGAACTTTAAATCCTAGTACCAGAAACTATCTTGCATAAATAGTACAAAGGAAGAAGAGAAAAGAAGAGGAGGAGGAGTCATGGAGAATGTTGGTAGAGTGGAGGATAAAACAACATCAAAATTCTAGGGAAAACACTTATTAAAGTGCCCATACTAAGTCAGGTGACACATGCAGTAGGCAGCGCGTGTCCACATGAGAAAAGAAATCAATTCTAAGAGGTCTCCAATGTACCTGAGTCACAAAGCCAGAAAATAACTGTCTATGCCTCCAGACCCAAGCGCAGCGCTCTCTCCAACGTGCCACAGACCCCAGTGCCTTCTCCAGAATAAGTCGGAGTCACATTCCAGGTTCCTGATCAAGACATAGGTTCCTGGCCTCCCTAAGTTTACAGAAGAGAAAAATAACAGCTCTCTGCTCATCGTGGGGACATGCTAAAAGAACGGTTACAATCTCTAGCTTCAAGTTTCGTGGAAACCATACGTTAGGACTACAATAGTTTACTTTTGAAAGAATGTAACATAGAGAGCATTATATAAAATGTGTGAGTCATTTTAAGCTACAACTCTAAGAAAAGTCTCTCTTTTCTAGTTATTTAATCAGAAAGACTACCTTCCAGAGATTACGGGAATGTTTTAGCTTTTTATCTTCCGAGGACAGAAGAGGCTTTGCAACTTAGCATAATAAGTGACAGAAATAAATCTGCATTTGTAAAAGTAGTGCTTAACTACTATAGTAAGCACAAGTGGTTAGCTACTAGCATAAAAGACAGCAGAAACAGCATCTAATTAGCGACATCAGTGGCACTCAAGATAAGTGGACTGGCTAAATATTCTCCACAACAGGGTGAAGGATCCTGCAACATAATGGCTGAGACCAGTGTTTCTCAAACTACAGTGACAGACGAGGATTTTGATTGCCAACCTCTTATAAACCGCTAGTTTTATGAAATACAATGAAAATGAATTCCAAGACATTGCAGCAATGTTAAACGGCTTTAAAAGTTTCTAAAATGATTGCTCTCAATTTCTACACTTGTTGCAGACCAGCTATCAGTAGTTGGTGTCCCAGCACTGGTCCATGAATCACACTTTGTAGCCCTGGCTTCGAACATTAAGGAGACTGTTCTGGCCTGGCCCCTACTCAGCCGGCGCTCGGACACTGGTAGCGGATTCTGGTGGATGGAAGCTGGCCATGCTGTCTCATCGGGCTCCAGCGAACCTTTCACGCAAGGTGTGATTTAATCACCCAAAAGGAGCGAGAGAAAGGACTTCACAAAGCTTACAAGAACAGCTGGACTGTGCCAGCTTGCTTAATAAGTTCTTATTACAGGTTTTGGACTGGGACTTGCTTTCATTATAATCTGACAGCTGAGTTATAAGGAACAACTAATCCCTATTGGTAGCGACTGCTGTCGATCAAAAAACCCCTAAGAGTTAGTTGTACAGAACAAAATTGGCTTAGGCTGATTCGCAGCATCAGTGCGGATATATAAAAAGCCAATACTGACCCACAATTTTTATGTTAGAGAATGACTATATATAGTCTGCCAAATCCTTTCTGGAAAGTGTTTTATCTTGGGATTCTGCCTCTTGGAAGAGAGAGGTGTTAGGACCTTCTAACAGCTGTCTCTGAGGAGGGCACCGAAGCTGAAGGAGCTTTCTCAAGACAGCACCATCAGAAGGCGGCCATGATTTATATAATCAGGACATTTGAACAACAGTCTAGCATAAACTACAAAAATAACAGCTTATTCTTCACATGATGCTGAGGTATAAGAACTCAACAAATCGTTAAAATATGCAGTCATTTCGAAGAGATGATAAGATTTCCCAAATTTTATTCTCCCACAATATTAAAAAGATTCACCCTAGTATGAGTGTGAAACCACAGATATTCAAACTGCTAACAGGATCTCCTTGGAACCTTAATTAAAAACTTTTTAGAGCACTTCTAATTAAATACCTCTAAAATGTTTTTTTGTTTTTTTGGGTTTTTTTTACGCAATGTAATTTTCTGAAAGCTGTAACTTAAGGGTAACATAAAAAGATAATACTTGCTGCTTCTGTTTTCCACCAAGACTCATGATGGCAGTAGTCTTATTTGATGTCCAAGGCCATGGAAACTTTTTCACTGTGTTGCTGCCACAGCATCTCACAGAAAGGCAGTAAGAAAATGTCTGAGTAACCCACAGCTCAAATTCAGAGGTCTAAGGAGTCCCTGCTGTGTTCCCTTAGCCCCTAGAAAGACAGTCATGCTGAGATCTAAAAGCATTCCCCAGAATATAGAATAGAAAGAGATCCAAATCTTCCCCAGAGAGGAGCTGCAATTAATACCGTGTTTAGAGCTGCATGTTTTGGATTAGTCCATTCAATGTTAGTTACCTGTTGACTTGGGAAATGTTTACCTTTGTATGTATCATAGCACCTAACACAATACCTGGTAATGTGGTAAGCTCAGCATAGTTCTATTTTCAGACGTACTATGATTATGTCTAGTTAATACTATTTCATGTTTTAATCATTAGAACCAGAAAAAGAACTGTTACTGTGATTATATTTCTCTAAAAATAATTTCACTTATATACAATAAATTATCATTGTTTCATTCATTCATTCATTCATTCATTCATTCATTCAAACATTGAGCACACCTATGAATCCAGCACTGGAATAGACATGATAAAATCTGGACATTAGAGAAAGAAAGTGAAAACATACAAGTTAGCTTTTTTCACAAAGATATGATGTTATAGGTGGGAAAAAGTAACAGATACTTTAAAAAATGGTAATAAATTCAAGTACATAATCTCAAAGAAAATTAGATCCCCCCCTTAAAGGTTCGCATATACCATCATTTTATGTCTGACAGATGGCAAGTAATAAGAAAAATGAGATAAATCTTAAAAGAGAAAGTATCAGTAAAATATTACAGGGTCAGACAGTATTTTCTCAGATGTGTTTAGCCCAGGGGAGGATTATCCCTTCAAACTAGGGATAATCTGATAGTAGTACCTAAACGATGATACAACTTCTATCACAACTGCTACCCAGCGTCCAACTCTTGGCTTTGGAAGAACACGGTTGCCAAGAAATTGTCAAAACTGATGACTTTAAAGTAGGTGACAGGGAAGGCAAAAATGAGGCACAGATTTTCTTTATGGCCCAATTCCCAATTTTTACCTTTCGTCTTTACACTACCTAGGTTCCATCTCCATGCTCAGTACTAGGGAAAAAATAAGGCAATCACACAAATGAGGTCCTCTAACAAAAACGGAGCCTTCCAACCTCAGCTCACTTCTTTGTTTATACACACGTAGACTCCGTATGATAGGTACTACAGCGCGGGAGTGATCCTTTTGTTAAATCTACATAAATATCCTCATATGCCCACATAGAACTACATGAATCTCCATATATTGTTATTTCAGAACTATGACTCCATTCCACCATTTAATGAGAAAAATCAAACACTCTGGCATGAATCTTCAAATTTTTATCTTTACCTAAGATACTGGCTTATTTCTGGCTGGAGATTTCATTAGAATCTATCATGAGATGTAACTTGTGGTTTGTAGAAAATACACAGTGTAGGCGAATAACTGACACCAACACCAAGGAGAGGAAGGGAGGGACGAAGGGCACTGACAAGTCCTGGGGACGGGGCTGGAATTGCAATCGAGAACTGGCTGTATCCCAAGTCAGGGCCGTCACAGGATTGTGGTGCAGTAACTAAAACTTACTGGGACAGAACACTGACACACTGCTGTCTAGTTCACTTGCTAGCATGAAAGAACTGAAACACTGTCCGTACGTGAAACTGGCCAAGATCTGGGACGTCTGGGTGGCTCAGTGGGTTAAGCGTCAGACTCTGGATTTCTTCTCAGGTCATGATTGCCATGGTTTCTGAGTTCAAGGCCCACATCAGGCACTGAGCTGACAGTGTGGAGCCTGCCTGAGATTCTGTCTTCCTTGCTCTCTGTGCTCCTCCCCCACTCGTTCTCTGTCTCTCCCTCAAAAATGAGTGAATAAACAAATACATAAACCAGTCAAGACCTTTAAGAAAAAGAACTAAGTTCTACACTCTGACTTACATCCTTCACTGCTATATCCAGGGAGGCACAGAAGTGTCCTACCCCCTTGCCAAGGCTTACCTTCCCATCCGTACACACGATCCTGCTGAACCAGCTTCTCCCGCCAATTTATTTCTCCTCCTTACCCCTCTGCCTCTAAACAGGCTAAGACAGAAGAATCTTTCTATTCTCCTTCATAGTTAAACTCCTCAAAAGAGTAATCTTCCTGGATCAAAACTAATTTCTGAATCTGGTTTCTAATTTTCCTACTCCGCTGAAACAGCTCCCTGTCCCAACATTTTTTCTCTGGAAGGAGCCTGAAGCAATTGATAGTACGACACACCATGTTCATAAACCTTCGTCTCTGCCTACTTCTAGTTCATAGAGGACTCCTCCCATTTCCCGTACACACACAGCGACCACTCACCTTCAGTGACCTCACTCACTCACGCCTCTCCAACTAACGCGTCTTTTGGGGCTTTGCATTGCCATCTCCAACCATGGTTGGCAAAGCCCAAATCGACATCTACAAACAACTCCAGTGGAGTATGCCAAAGCCCATCTTCCTCTTCTTTTTTTTTTTTTTTTTTTTTTTTGTTTATTTGAGAGAGAGAGAGAGCAAGGGAGGGGCAGAGAGAGAGGGAGAGAGAAACCCAAGCAGGTTCTGCACTGTCAGAGAGGAACCCAATGTGGGGCTTGAACTCACGAACTGTGAGATCGTGACCTGAGCCGAAATCAAGAGTCGGACACTTAACTGACTAGGCCAGCCAGGAGCCCCAACCAAAGCCCATCTTTTTAACCATGACACGTTTCTGCTATCCATGCTTTTCCTCAAACTACCACTCAGGCCCTCACTCCTTGCTGGCCGGGCTGCTGTAACGGCCTCAGAAGAAGTCTCCCTGGACCCGTCTTCCAACACCAACCCACATTATCAGCTGGTACCAGAATCATCTTCCTGATGCCCAGCTATGATTACTTCTCACCGCTGCTCTAGACTTCAGTGACTCTCCTTTACCAACTGAATTAAGTGTAATTTCTCATCCTGGGGCAACTCGATTTTTCACACAGATGATGATTTAATCCCACGTTTCCTTACATACACTGGAAACACCAGACTGCCTGGAGAAAACTGTCTTCTTCACCAACAACTTACATGGTCCACTCAGATGGCTTTGTTCATTCTTTTCTCTCCTTACAATTTTCTCATCATACCTATCCTAGTCCCTGGAATTTTGCATGCCAAATGGGAACTAAGGTTGCAGCTGATGTTAAGGTTGCTAATCAGGCGACATTAAATTAGAGAGTGTAGCCTGGATTATCCAGGTGGTTACTGTGTAATCATTTAAAAGTGGGACCGAGAGTCAGGGTGGGAGGAAATGAGACGAGGGAAAAATGACAGAAAGAAATGCAACGTTGCAGGCTCTGAAGAGGGAAGAAGGGGACCATAGGCAAATAAAATGGGTGGTTTTTAGATGCCGAAAAAAGGAAGTGAATGGATTCTCTCCAGTAGCCTACAGAACACAGTCCAACCAACACCTTGATTTTAGCATAAAAAAGATCTGTGTTAGACTTCTGACTTCCAGAACTATAAAATAATACATGTGTGTAGTTTTAAGCCAGCCAGTTCATGGTAATTTGAAACTGAATACACCTCCATATGTAATTTCACACTCTACCTGTCTGTCTTTCAGGGCCCATTTCAAAAGTCTCTATAATGCAAAGATTGTTCTGCTCCCAAACGATCCCTCTCTGCCAACTACACTGGATAGGATTCCTTGCTTCTCTTAACCCACAAAAGTATTTGATGGATTTAATAGGTAAGTCTTGGTCTTAACCACCAGCTACATGACAACTGAAGTTCCTTAACTTCTCTGCACTTTAGTTTGTTCATCTATTAAAAAAAAAAAAAAAATCTTGGGGCGCCTGGGTGGCGCAGTCGGTTAAGCGTCCGACTTCAGCCAGGTCACGATCTCGCGGTCCGTGAGTTCGAGCCCCGCGTCAGGCTCTGGGCTGATGGCTCAGAGCCTGGAGCCTGCTTCCGATTCTGTGTCTCCTTCTCTCTCTGCCCCTCCCCCCTTCATGCTGTGTCTCTCTCTGTCTCAAAAATAAATAAACGTTAAAAAAAAAAAATTTAAAAAAAAAATTTAAAATAAAATCTCATAAGGCTGTTTTGAGGATTAAATATAGGAAAGAATATACATTTCATAGCACTGTGCTTGGCATACATGAAGCACTCAATATGCATTAGCAATCATCGTTAACTTCCTTCTCACCTGTTTTTCGGAATCACATCCACATAGCTATCTCATCACCATATTTGACAGACATGTGCCATTCACGTTTCCCCTGTGGGGAGTCTCTACCACCCAAGAGACCGTCTGGAAATAAGAGCTTTTAAGACAGGCGGCAGTGAAGCTGAAACAGCTCAGCTCAGAAAACTAGAAGAGCACCGGAAACCGCACAATGAATCATGTGGACCAACATTTATATACTCAACATAACAAATATAACGATAAAGGAGTAAGCAAACACTGGAGAGAGGGTTTAGGAGAGAAGATAAAACATTACTGAAGAAATAAAAGGCATTCTCTGGGCGCCTGGGTGGCTTAGCCAGTTGAGCATCCGACTCTTGATTTCAGCTCAGGTCATGATCTCGCAGTTGGTGAGTTCGAGCCTCACATCGGACTCTGTGCTGATGGCATGGAGCCTACTTGGGATTCTCTCTCTCTCTGCCCCCGGCCCCATTCACACTGTCTCACTCTCTCTCTCAAAATAAATAAACTTTAAAAAATTAAAAAAAAAAAGAAATAAATAAAAGGCATTCTCAAATAAATAATCTTCTCTCAGATCACCCAGAATCTGGCAAGACCTGAAAATGTTAACTTCTTCATTGGTTAAGCAATTAATGTACTCCTTATACTTCTATAGAAATGTAAGAAATCAGAACAATTCTGTAGACTCTAATTAGTAACCTCAACAATTTACTAACATACAATAAAATGTGTTGCAAATGTGAGCTTTTTCCCAAATGAGAAACTGATATAAAATTTAATATGTCCTTATTTAATTTGAAAGCAATAAAAAACTCTGTCAAGATTTTGATGAGAAGCATCATTTTCTCTTGTAAGAAATAATTATGGGAAGAATGCTTTTAAAACATTTAAATGTAAGCTAAAAAAAAAAAAATCAAAACAAAACAAAAAGCAATGAGCTCCACCAGAGGTCAGAAATAAAATCCAAGCTAAGATGTTAAGAGTGATACTGTGCCAAACGCTCGCGGGATGCTCTCACCGGAGAGCAGATGATAAGGCCACACCTGATTCGGGAAAGTGACTAGTAGTCAAGGAAGGTTAGAAATCCTTCTCTCAACTGGAGACAGATTGACTGACTTCTCCTAACATGCGGGGCGTATGTGCTAATTTACTTACTAAGGGTGAGTTCTATACTGCAATCAGGGATAGGAAGTGACACAGTGACAGCCAATATCCAGGGAGCTGGATTAAAAAGTTTACAAGGTAGCCTCATTTTAAGAAATAATAAATCTAAGAAAAGGGAAACTCCAAATACGTGAAAAATTTTAACATAATGCCACTTAAAATGGCTACCTAGGGACACCCGGGGGGCTTAGTCAGTTAAGCATCCGACTTCAGCTCAGGTCATGATCTCACAGTTCGTGGCTCCAAGTCCCATGTCGGGCTCTATGCTGACAATTCAGAGCCTGGAGCCTGTTTCAGATTCCGTGCCTCCCTCTCTCACACGCTCACTCTCTCTCAAAAATCATTAAAAACATTAAAAATAATAATAAAATAAAATAAAATAAAGCAAACTTCTTAAAATTTCTTACAGCAGTGAAAACTAGTGATGGCCTTAAAACATGTATTCACAAATATTTATTGAGTACTCACTTTGTACTAGACACCAAACTCAGAGATAATAATATAACGATAACTGAAATGCTTTCAGAGCCCAGGAAGCTTACAATTTACTGGGAAACATAAACTATCCAGTGTGAAGGTACCATAACCATGAGACAAGGGAACGTGGTAAACACACCATGGAAGGAGGGATGTATTCAGCTCAGTCATGGAAAGAGGAAGAAGCCACCCCTGCCCCCCAAAAAAGCACGTAACTGCTTAGGGAAGGATTGTCAACCAGATGAGCGGGGAAAAGATAAGACGTGCCAGGCACACCTGATGGCATGCACAGGGGCCTGCAGCCGAGACAGAGGAGAACCCTGAGTTTGCGTGTCGAGTAGTCCAGTGTCGATGAACACGGGAGGGTGGAGCAGGGAGTGACGAAATGAAAAAGTACAGAGAAACTAGAACAACAAAGCATCTTCAAAAACAAACAGCTAGAAGCAACACTCAGTAGGTCGTCTAGAGCTGCAAAGTCACCCCGAAGAGACCAAATGGATCTAAATATGAGAGCATTTCAAAGACCCTAAACCATCAACACACTTAAAGAAATTTGTCTTGGCAAAGAGGTGTTGATCAATTCTCTACCGAAAAAAGAGAGAGATTCTCAGGAACACTTGACTTTGCCCTTCTAAAAGGCATTGTTCGGGAGAAAGCATGCTTAGCAAACTCCAAGTATTACTGTCCAACTGGCAAGGCCATCTGTACTGTGAAGAGAATTTAGCATAAACCCATTAAACTTTCAAATTATAAAAATCAATGATTCATTCATTCAGCAAGTAAATATTTATTAAATCCCTGCTGTGTACAGTTTTCTGTATACTAAGGCTACAGTGGTAGATAAGAGTCGAAATTCCCCACTATCTTGGAGCGCATTACACACCGATGAGGGGAGACAATTAAAATATAAACGAACTCCTATATGTTTCAATAGTGAGAAGTGTTACAGAAGAAAATAAGGCAAATATGGAGGACAGGGAATGTAGGGATATGGGAGTTTTATGCAGGAAATCGGGAATAAAAAGAAAAACCTGCAATATCTGAAGGAAGGAGAATAATTGAGACAGAGGGAGTAGCAAACAGCCTTATGTTTATAATTTGGCTCAGGCTCAAAAGAGAGAATAGATTAGATACTCTAGTCAATGCGATAACTACATTTCTCACTGTTCCACTCTGATTTAATCACTCTATGAGCTCGATGAGCGCAGGTTTCTGAATCTTCCACCCCAAAGGCCAGATGCTGGTCCAGGACAAACTCACCAAGTCAAATGAAACTGACCCCATGGGGCCTTTTAGGAGAAACCAAATGACTTCTTCAACCTTCCCTAATCTTTGGCAGCAGCGGGAAGGGTTAACCAGAAGGTGGTAAAACTAGAGGAAAGATGACCAACAACATTAGCTGTAACTGTGCGGGAGGAAGAGAAGGCAACTGCTAAGAGAGACGTAGAAAATGATGGAGAAGCAAGAGACAAGTTCGCCTGCTCGCCACAGGAAACAGCATGAAGGAAGCAAAGGACAAGGAAAACCATTCTAGAAAGGAAGGAAGAAAGCTGAAATCAAAGAGAAGCAGGACAGCTTGCCTTTGTGGGAGGAAGTTTTATGAATGGAGGAGGGAATTGGCCTCATCAGACTTTCAGACTACACTAACATTGACTGCAAGTTCAGTAAATGCAAATAAAACCAAGTACGAATGGGCTCACCAAGAGTTACAGTAAGGGAGAAGAACTTCAGACAAAGATGTGGAAATTAAGAGTGCTTAATATTCAGTTACCATGCTCATTTTCAGTTTAAAGCTCAAAAGGGCAACATTTTCAAACATGTATTTCAGAGAATTAATAATCAAACCATGATTAGTATCTTGGGTATTATTTACTTATAACCCTATTGAAAAAAAACAAAGATGATTGGGTATGTTAACCATTCCAACAACAAAACACTCTTTTAAAAAACAATTTTTTTAATGTTTATATATTTTTTGAGAGAGAGAGACAGAGAGAGAGAGAGAGAGAGAGAGAGAGAGAGAGCAAGCACGAGCGGGAAGGAGCAGAAAGAGAAGAAAACACAGAATCCAAAGCAGGCTCCTGGCTCTGAGTTGTCAGCACAGATTCTCCCCTTCAGATTCTCCAATTACTGTTTTTCCAGGTTTACTTTGTCCTTTGCCAATTACATACATAATGTTTTTTATGACTTTTTATAACTTTAACATCCTGTAAGATTCACCCATTGCAAGCATATAACTCGATGAGCTGTGCTGACAGCACAGAGCCTGAGGCGGGGCTGGAACCCATGAACCGCGTGATCATGACCTGAGCCAAGTTGGACGCTTAACTGAGCCACACGGCACCCCCAAAACACTCTTTTAAAAAATATTTTAACCCGGGTGCATGGCTAGAAAACAAAATCCATGTCTATTACCAAAAAGAAGTCAGAATAATATTAATCAAAAACCTAAACTCTTCCTGAAATATAAGTGTAATTTATACCCTGGGAACATCTTTTAGCGGGAACTACATTCATGTGGTTTAGAGACTTTTGATTTTTCTTTCCCATGAAAACGTTCAATTGCTTTACTCTGTCACATGTCCGGTAGGAAAAAAACCTGAATTTGTGGATGGAGTATACTAAATATTTTATGAGCAAGTTTGAGAGACACTTACCCAGTATTGATGGAAATGATTTCTATCAGTGGATTCTTCCTGATCTTTGGCAAATCCAATGGCGCTCCACCCAACCGCTTTCCGTTATTCTTTTTCTGACCCAGTAGTCTCACAGAATGACCTTCAAACAAAGCATATAAACACACATTAGCATGGGTCACAGAACTTCACTTTCATTTACTGCTCTCAATAAATGTATTAATTTACCTTCTTCCTCTACGAAACAAACACCAAAAAAAACCCAACAGAAGATATGATCATTGTCCTAAGAAATAATGCCAAAGAGAAAAACAGCTGTGTGCATACCCTGCCATCAAAAGTGCTTTGCCTACAATATCTGCACCTTTTTCTACTGCACAGATGACAGAACCAAAAATACCCTCAGGATGGTATTCCGCAAGGTAGGCACCCCCTCAAACGTCAACCACACGCGTGGATGAAGCAGGGAGGGCTCACGGAGCACTGTGCCTGCCAGCCAACTGTACTGCTGGGGGATTAAAAAAAATGCAAAAGCAGATTATCTGCTGAGAGCAAACAGCAAATCCAAGAAATAAAGAATTAAAAAGCTGAGATAAAATGACACTTTAGGGTTGTTTTTTTTAAAAACAAACACAAGGTTTTAAACTGGTTTTTTTAATATAACAAAAGACAATCAGACTATTTCTAAGAGTCATAAAAATTTTTATAACTTGGAAAGTCTGAATTGCAGTTGAGAAAATATGGAACAGTACAAAGAATTCCCATCCCCTTCAGATTCTCCAATTACTGTTCTCCATGTTTACTTTGTCCTTTGCCTATTACACAGAGTATTTTCTGTAACTTTTTATAACTTTAACATCCTATAAGATTCACCCATGACGAGTCTACAACTCAATGACTTTTAAAGAAACACACACAACTGCACCGTCTTCACAAAACCCTGTTTTAGAACATTTCCATCACCCCCCCAAATTGTCCCAAGCTTAGTTGTACTCCACCCTTGCTCCCATTCCAAAATATATCACATTTTGTTAATCTGTTGACCAGCTGGTAGATGTCTGAACTGTTTCCAATTAATACCTATTAGAATAATGCTTCTAGGAACATTCACGTCCAAGTCTTTATGTGGACATATGTTTTTACTGCTCTTGGATAGATTCCTAGGAATGGAATTGCTGGGTCATGTGGTCAATTTATACTTACCTTTGTATGAAACAATGGTTTTCCAAAGTGGGGTACCATTTTATATCCTACCAGCAACGCATGAGGGTTTGAGTTTCCCCACATTGTCACCAAGACCTCACACTAACTTTTTTGACAATAGCCATCCTAGGGGGAAGTAATTTATTATTGTGGTTCAAATGAATTATGTATTTCCATAATGACTAATGACATTGAGCACCTTTTGATGTGTTTATTAGCCAAATGTATGTCTTGCTTGGTAAATGTAATAATTTTTATGTGTCAACTTGACTGGGCCACGGAATGCCATTTAGCCAAACATTATTTTGGGTTTCCACAATGGTCTTTCTGGGAAAGATTGACACTTGAATCAGTAGACTGAGTAAAGCAGATTAACACTGGTAGGTCTTATCCAACCAATCAAAGGCCTGAATAGAACAAGAAAGCTAAGAGGGAATAGTTCCTGACTGACTGTTGAGCTGGGTCCTTGTTCTTTCCCAGCCTTGGGATTCTGGCTAAAACACAGGCTCTTCTTGGGTCTTGTTTCTGCCCAAGTGCAGACCGACAGTAACACCACCAGCTCTGAGTCTCAGACCTCTGGACTTGGACTGGAACCAAACAAATGCTCTTGGGTCTTTATCTTGCCAACTACATATCTTTGGAATTCTCAATCTCCATCATGTCTCCATAATGGTATGAGCCAATTCTTTTTAATACATTTCTTCTGAACACATACTCGCGCGCGCACACACACACACACACACACCTACTACTACTGGCTGTTTCTTTGGAGAACGTTTGCTGATATGAATGTCTACTCTAGAAGTCTGCCGATATTTTAATTGGAGTAACTACCTTATTATTGTGTTATAAGATTTCTTTATTCTGCTTACAAACCCTCTTCAGACGTGATTTTTAAATATTTTACTCAGTCTGCAGCTTACAGCTTCACTTTTGTGATATTATGTTTTAAAAAGTAAATGTTTTTCAAGACGCCTGAGTGGCTCAGTCAGTTAAGCATCCAACTTCGGCTCAGGTCATGATCTCACGGTTCGTGGGTTTGAGCCCCACATCAGGCTCTGTGCTGACAGCTCAGAGCCCGGAGCCTGCTACAGATTCTGTGTCTCCCTCTTTCTTCCCCTCCCCTGCTCACATTCTGTCTCTGTCTCTCTCAAAAATAAATAAACATTAAAAAAAATATTCTTACCATCGTATGGAAGAACTCTTTGCCTAGCCCTAGCACATAGAGTTCTCTTATATTTTCCTCTCAAAGTCGTACTATTCTAGCTCTTATCTTTAAGTCTAGGATCCACTTTTTTACTTTTTGTGTGTAGTAAGGGTCTCCGTTCATTTTTTCATATGGATTCAATTGTCCAAGTGCCATTTCTTGTCCATCTTCCTTCTCTGTCCTATTGCTGTCACACATGTTAACACACAGCTGCATAAATCCCAAAACAGTGCTGTAATTAGTTTCATACAACTATACAGTTTTAAAAAGAGGAAAAATATACTCACAAAGGACTTTCTATTTACCCACCATATTTAACCATTTCTAGCACTTGTTTCCTCCTAAAAATTCAACGTAGCATTTGATACTACTTCCTTTCTGCCTGAAGAACTTTATTATTTCTTGTAAAGGAAACCCACTAGCAACAGTTTCTTTGCTTACTTGGGCAAGTCTTTATTTTGCTTAATTTGTGAAAGATACCTTTGCTGGATACAGAATTATCAGTTGACAGCTTTTTCGTTGAGCAGTGAATACAGCTAATCCTTGAACAATGCAGACTTGAGCAGAATCAAGCCCCACACAGTTGAAAATCCATGTATAACTTTTGGCTCCCCCCCAAAACTTAACTATTAATACCTTACACTGTTCACTGGAATCTTTGCTGATAACATACACATTTGATCAACAAGCGTTTTACATGCTATATGTATTATGTACTTCTTACAATAAAGCAAGCTTCAGAAAATGTTAAGAAAAGCATGAGGAAGATACATTTACAGTACTGTATTGTAAAAACTCCATGTCAAAGTGGACCACACAGTTCAAAACCATGTCATTCAGGGGTCAACTGCATAGCACTCCACACCTTTGACCTCTGTTGCTTCTGATAAGTCAGTTGTCAATCTTAATGTTGTTCTTATGTATATAATGTGTCACTTCTGCCTTACACTTTCAAGATTTTTCTCTCTTTTGCAACAGTTTGACTATGATGTATGTAAGTGTGGATCACTGTGATTTTCCTACATGCGGTTCATGTATCTTTTTGGCTCTATGAAGTAATTTTTTTATCAAGTTTGGGAAGTTTTCATGTAATACTTTAAAAAAAAAAATTGGGAGCATTTTTTCTGTATCTTCTTCTGTGGCTCCATGACATACTTGTTGGTGTGCCAGATGTTGTCTCACAGGTCTTCGAGTTCCTGGTGATTTTTCTCGTTATTCAGAGTGGATCATTTCTATTGATCTATCCTCAAATTTACTAATTGTTCTTCTTTTGCCATCTCTAACCTGCAAATGAGCCTCTTGAATGAACATTTCATTTCAGTTCTTGTACTTTTTAACTACAGATTTCTCATTGGTTCTTTTTTATCATTTCTGTTTGTGATTCTACATTCAAGTCAATGTCATCATCCTTTCCTTAAAGGTTTTGGTTTTTTTTTTACATTTTTATTTATTTTTGAGAGCAACAGAGACAGTGTGAATGGGGGTGGAGCAGAAAGAGAAAGGGGGAGACACAGAATCCAAAATAGGCTCCAGGCTCCGAGCTGTCAGCACAGAGCCCAACATGGGGCTCAAACCCATAAACCGTGAGATCGTGACCTGAGCCGAAGTTGGATGCCCAGCAACTGAGTCACCCAGACACTCCTCCTTGAAGGCTTTTAACACGGTTTCGTTTAGTAGTTGGCAGTCTTTGTCAAATCCAACATTTTTGGTCAAAGATAATGTGTACTTTTTTTTCCCCCTGAATATAGTTATACTTAGTTTCTTTGCGTGAATCATAATACTTTGTTGAATACAGAACATTTTAGATTATATACTGACATTCTCCATTCGGGTTCCCCCCACCAGGGATTGTTTTTTTTGTTTGTTTGTTTTTGTTGTTTTAGCTTACTTGGACTAAATCTATTAAGTCTATCTCTTCTACAAGGAAGGGCTACTGATGTCACTTCTTAGCTCTCCACCACCCCTCACCACCAAGCCTGACTTCCTCCGGGTCAACCCTGTATCTGCATACCTTTTTATTAAGGAAAGACTGGTTACACATTCGTTCAAACCCTATAAACCATTAAGATTTCTATCTGCTGATGGAACTGCGTATGAGCCAGTAAGGTTATTCAGAGTCAGGGACATTTCCAAGTGCGCTTCCCCAGGCCTTTTCTTCCTCCTGTGCTTTCTGAGGTTCTCTGCCACCTTCTCAGGACACGCATGCAGGCTCCAGCAGGCAGATGCATGTGGGCGGTGGGGCCCACTCCTGTCTCTGCTGTGCCAAGTGCACAACCTCAGGTCAACTAACCGTCTATGGGGACTTAGAAAGCCTCCAATCACTTCCACAAGTCCCCAGTAAATCCCTGGGCTAGTCCACCTGTCCACACAGAACAGTCCCACAGTTTCGGGCAGGTATAGTCACACGCGCTCCCTTGTCGCTTGCCATCAAAATCTCCACTTTAACTGACAGTTCTTCAAATCCACTGAGCTGTCCTGGAAGCAGCAGCAAAGCCCCTGGTTTTCAGAGCCTGTTCTGCCTTGAACAACCTTGCTAGAAGAGCTGAGGCAGGAAAATGGGAGTAGCCCCAGGCACAAATGCCATGGACTCACACTGTTCTTACCCAAAGTTCAGTTGTTTTCGTGAAGAAACACTTCTCAGTTTGCTGAAAACTTTTAGTCAATTTCCAGAGTGCTGGGATTGTTTTTTTGACTGTCCAGCTTCACTGTTGCTTGTGAGATCTGTTGACCTCCCCGTGCAATCATGCCATAAGCAAATCAAAGCCAACTTTTTCAAAGCAATCATTTAAAATAACTTCAAATACATAATTAGTACAGGCATAAGATTCTAAGGCAATTATATACATGTTCCATCACCCTTCGTTTCAGAAAAATACATTGCTTCAACGTCTCTTGTACAGACAGCTTTTCATGACCAGAAGTAATAAAACCATCAGTCACAGCCTTTTTGCACTAATCACTTTAATAAGAAACATTAAGTCCTTCATTCATTCTGAAAATTCTTGCTGTGCTGTAAAAACATAGCTAGAGTCAAGCAAGCATTTGGCATGCCAGATTTCAGACTTTCAGGATAAGTTCAACTCTTCAATCAAAAGTCCAGTTAATGAAGAGGTGTACAAGAGTGGAGTGCTAATATAATAGTTCGCTGAGAGATGCCACAAGTTCAGTAACGACTAGGCAAGGGCATGCTATCTTCATACTAGCATGAGACAAATTCCATTACATCCTGCTGAGATTTCAGTAATACGCAGCCTGCGCTAATAACATTTGATAAATTATTCATCTTCACTATCTACATGCAAATAAAGGAACATATCTCTGCCTGATTATATAATGAGTTATTTTCCAATCCAATGATTCATTAAAGAGCGAGAGAACTAACAATAGCCTGGTTTTTTTTTTTAATTGAAAAATATAGTACACTGAAGACAAAGTAGGAAATAATATAAAAGTCCCTCATTATACCCAGCCAAAGATGAAAAAAAGAAAATTTAACCACAGAACAATTTTTTTTAATGGAAAGGAGGAATAAAACTGTTACTTGTTATAAACCAGCTCTTTTAAGAATCCTTTTGCAAACAGAGCTGCTGTTTCAGATTATTTCCTTGAATCCACAGACCACAGAATAAAAACATACACTGCAAATCATTACCTGTTCTATGTGTGGTTATCAATACTATAACCATCTAAAATAAACTGAAATTTGACAGGCTGAAGAATAAACTGGAGGGGATGTCTTTGGGAAGAAAAGAAGAAGAGACAAGGGGTCTGGATCAGGGAAACAGGCTCAGGGAATAACGATACGAAAGGTAAAAAAGGAAAATTTGGGAAAATTTGTGTTGGAAATGAACACACCACACTTATGAAGGGACCATGGAGCAAGGAGCCCAATTTCACACTCAACACACACTGCTCCTTTGTGTGATCCCTTCTGGCCACTGACGCCTCATACCACGATGGGAAAAGAAGAGCCATTCAAGGAATACTGGTTTATTTTGTGACTACTGTGACTTTCAGCACCCTCTGTGGCTAGACAGGAGAGAAAGGGGTAGGAGGCAATCAGGACAACAGAGTCTGAAAGAAAAATGGGAGTGTGAAAATACCAGTTTTGACATTATTTCAATCACACGTCTATTCTGAAATTATAAGAGGAACTAACAGAAACGGATTGGTAGAACAATCCTCATTGTGACCAGATCTACAGATGACAACAGGAGACCACTGAGGAGTCAGTGATAATGATGTGAAGTGATTAAAACAGAGATAAGCAATTTTAATCTGAGGATAAGAACAAAAACCAAACTGCCTTAACATGTAGAATGGGACACACTCAAAGTCACAATCTCTGAGATCTTTTATCTTTTCCATTTAAAAAAAAAAATTTTTTTTTTCAACGTTTATTTATTTTTGGGACAGAGAGAGACGGAGCATGAACGGGCAAGGGGCAGAGAGAGAGGGAGACACAGAATCGGAAACAGGCTCCAGGCTCTGAGCCATCAGCCCAGAGCCTGACGCGGGGCTCGAACTCCCGGACCGCGAGATCGTGACCTGGCTGAAGTCGGACGCTTAACCGACTGCGCCACCCAGGCGCCCCTATCTTTTCCATTTTATATGTAAATTTACATTTCATCTCCTATAAATAATGGTCAAATGTGTCTCAGTGAGTTTATTAACCATCTTTAATAAACATCTCCCTACGTTGTTACAAATGTCACATAAAATTCAGCCCTGTTAAAACCAAATTTAATTTCAAGCCTGAGGCTCTCAGCAGTTATTTTTAAATCAGCTATAAAACCTTGATTCTGTGCTGGTTTTTACATTCGATCGAATCCACTAAACCATTTTATTGGCTAAAATTACACGTTATCGAATTTTGAACCAAAAGCTAATTTTTAAATTTAACCCACTACTACGTGCATATTTGTAAATTCATAATACTGAGAAAATCTATGTGGGAGAAAAACAGTCATGTACAGTAAGTGCTCTATTAGCTCAATCAATATTCAGTGCTGTTTACGGATCTTCAAGAGCAAACGTCTTTTCCAAATCCCACAGTGCCAAATGTTGAAAACATTATTAAAATCAAGGGGAAACATTCTACCTGTGGATACTAGAAAGACAGCCTGTCAATGTGTCAGAATGGCAATTATAATGGTCATTTACAAATAGAAAAGGATGAGCCTCTGGATTACAAGCACATCTTTTAACTGAGTGACAGACAACAGGACTGCCTACCAAATGCATATTTACTAATTAAATTACATTTCTACTCACAAACCAATCTTCTCTCCTTTGGTTTTCACAGCTCAAGTGGGTGTCACAAATTAGCTTTGGAATATCATGACACATCACAGACGCACCCGTGGTCTGGCAATGTGGACTCCAATCGTGTATTTCCCCCTCTTTAACTTCTCTTGTTCTTCTAAAGGCTCCGTAACCAGCCAGAGTTTCCTTCCATACTTTATTCACCCCATCTAATTGCAAAGGCCCTCGTTTCCTTCATGTGTGACCGCCCACCTTCCACCACCACCAGAGAGGTCTCGTGCCAAACCGCTCTCACTTCACACAAATTCAGTCCTATTAACTACCCACTCGACAGACGTGTCTGAACCCCAAGCTCTGGGTCAGACTGCTGGAAAATGTCCCGGTGAAGCAACCCACCAAGATGCAAGGGGCAGAGGCTAGGAGAAGACTGGCAGAAGATCCCAGCAAAAAGAAAAGAGAATAAATACAGTGCAGACACCAATTCTCACTTACGGAAATGTAGTCACGTCCATTTGAATACTATTTAAGACTATTACAAAGGAACGCTCAATTTAATCTATTCTTCTACAAAACGTTTGGAGTTCTTACTTGACATTCCCTGCACAGGCACTTTTAACTGCTTAATCATGACGAAAAACAAAAATGTGGCCAGAAATGTGACTCTGCTCAATTCAAAGTCATTCCTCATAGGCAGGCACCACTCCAACAAGAAGAACCGTTGGACAGTCACACTCAAGTGTGACCTTCCCTTGAAATGGTTTCATTTTAAAAGAAGAAAGCGAAGTAAAACCAGGAAGTTTGATTAAGTGGAAGGAGCAGCTTTGTACCACACCTAACCTGGAAGACTTTACACAAAGGGCCAGAACGGGCTCAAACACCCAAAATCACCCCAATTCAAGCATAAATTTTAGCTTGTAAGATTTTGAATAGGTATGAAAACTTTAAACGTTAACTAGAACAATGACACCTAGAAAAAGGTATCAAAATAAGGAAAGAACAGTAAGACTCAACTGTCCTAAAGAGGCAGAATTCAAAGCGTGAATCAGAACAGAGGCGGAGAGGGCCTACGGAGGCACACGGTTACCAGCGTGTATTCCATCCAGAGCTGGACAAGGCGTAAAGAAGCCTGCATCTTACCCGACACGCAGGTGAGTCGGAGAGGAAGCTAAGATAAGGTCATAATACAAAGTGCAAATCCCTAGAAGTCTGAGGATTATTTAACACCTTGGTGCACAAAAAGAGTTCCTTCCTACACTGTAATTACAACAATGTAAACTTTATGTATGATCTAGAACTATGTAAGACAGAAAGATGAAAGCATTCGCTGCAATGGAACATTTTTAAGACAGTTTTTTCTCCCATTTTCCCAGCATTACTGGCACAACTGATGATGACAATTAGTTTAAGGTCATCACATTAAACAAAAGACACACAAAACAAATAACCCACATAAGCAAAATGTCTTCTTACCCTAATGGAAACACCTTCTGGGGGCAAATTCCCATAAACACTTAATTTTATGTTTTAATTAAATCCTTTACAAGCGGATGTACTTTTTATGACAGTGGGAGATTTGCATAGTGCCGATTCATTTTTCCAAATGTAAATCAAGTGTACGTCAAAACACTCAAGAGTAGAAGGCAGTCCCATGTCAGTGACTCCACATTAGTAGAACCCTTAAATGAACTCCTTAGGTCACTGACTGTCTTGCTATCCTAGGCTCTTCTGAACTATAATTTGCTAAATAGCTCCAAGGCTTTAGTATTTACGGCAATAAAGCTACGAATGCTTCAGTTTCAGCATGCAAACATCCATGGTAGCAATACAGAACTTAATCACTGCTCACGCTCACACCTACATTTGGAAAATCACTGCACCAGGCGTTGAAAGCAGAAATCGCAGACCTTACAATACACAGCATTCAGGCTGCTAGGAAATGAGAATGGTAAAATACAGACATAAGGAACTTGTAAGCCACAAGCCCCTTATGAACTTTTGGACACTGCAGTTCAAAGTCCCACTTTGAATCACCAATGAAAGTTTCAAGTTTTTGCCTGTTATTATTCAACTCAAGCCCCCACGGAGTGTGACAGAAGAGAGACCAGAAGCAGAGTAAGTTGGACAGTTGTCCCATCTATGGATCTTGAAGCAAACTTTGTCTGCATTTCACCTCTCATCATGAGTTGAACATACCTACTTGCACTGTGGCTGTCTGAAGGCAACCTAAATGGGAGAAGGTAGGAAACAGGGCACCACGGGCTTACTTGCTGGCTTTACACTGACCCACTCTTAGTCCTCAGCCCCTTGTGACAGGCGTTAGCATTGCCTTTCTATAAAATGACGACAATGTATTAAGCACAAAAGTATAAGAAAAACAAAGAAAATGTGCATTTTGTATCATAATACCTTAATGTGCCTTCACGACAGAAACAAAAGCTCCATGTTACAGGTGAGCTTTAAAATAATGTTATGAGGGTATGAGGGGCACCTGGGTGGCTCAGTTGGTTAAGCATCTGACTTCAGCTCAGGCCATGATCTCATGGTTTTTGCGTTTAAGCCTGGCATTGGGCTCTCTGCTGTCAGCACAGAGCCCACTGCAGATCCCCTCTCTCCCTCTCTCTCCCTTTCTCTCCCTCTCTCTGCCTCTCCTCTGCTCGTATGTGCACGCTCTCTCTCTCAAAAACTAACTTAAAAAAGGGTGCCTGGATGGCTCAGTCAGTTGAGCATCTAACTTCAGCTCAGGTCATGATCTCACAGTCCATGAGTTCAAGCCCCATGTGAGGCTCTGTACTGACAGTTCAGAGCCTGGAGCCTGCTTTGGATTCTGTGTCTCCCTTCTCTCTGCCCCTGCCCTGTTCAGGCTCTGTTTCTGTCTCTCAAAACTAAATAAACATAAAAAAAAATTTTAAGATGTATGAAATATTATTTTATCAATATTACATGCTTCCAAAATATGCATAAAGATTTCCAATATCTACCTTTCCCACACGCAAAAACAAATACCCTATTCTGTCCTGAGTCACCACACTGACTTCTGTCCTAAAGTGATGTAAGGTCCCGAGGAAAACAGACTGGCAAACAAGTACCTGGAATGAAATGTCAGAAAAGGTCTGACAGGTGTTTCTAGGAACAGTGGGACACCACGAAAGAGGGTCCACTTTCCCAAGAAAGATGAGGAAAGGCTTCGAAGAGAGATGGCAAGGTGTGGGGGTGCTCAGCAAGCGTCATACAACTCAAATACACAATTATGCGTATTTCACGGTACACTTGGACATAACACTACCAACACAGCAAGACGACTTTTTTTGCTAGAATTCCTGCTTGGTGCTCATTTTCCACTTCTTAAAACCAATCTAGTTAAGAGCCTATCGCTAAAACCAGATTTCACTGAAAAGATTTATTAAGACTTGGCATGAAGGAGCCCCACTGTGAAAAACCACACCTTCAAAAATGAAAATATTTCTAAGTGTGGTTTATGAAGTAGAAGTTATATGGGCTTGAGACACATTTTTAGTTCCAATTCAGAGTGATCAAACATTAGTTTTAAAACTTAATTTTAGGAAATTACAATTAATGCTCATTATGAAGTATTAAAGACTGAAAGTTAACTACATCGAAATCCTTCTGCTTACAGCTTCATTATTTATCTAGGCTAAATACAAAGTTGAGATAGAAATCACAGCCCATATCCTTAAAAAACATGGAGGGATTTTCCTGACCTAACCATTTTAGAATGAAAACTATATAAAGTGTATCTCAAAAAAAAAAAAATCTTCGAAAATTACCCCTAATAAACACACCCAAGAGAATTTTCCCTGTAAAAACTTTTCATTAGCTTTTTATTGGGTAGATCAACTTTTTATTGGCTTCTTACAGTTAAGGTATACTTCCATTCTCTCATTTCCTAAATTAAGCACCTTTAAAGCAAGGTAAGACTCAAATATTCTATTCAGAGGCTTTTTTTTTTTCCTTTTAAACAAAACAAAAAAAAGCCCTCCTTACAAAAAAAACCCTTTGGCACAAAATGGGATAGCTTGTAAAAGTGAGGGAGGAGAGGAGGAAAACTGATCACAGAGGAGCCAAGAAACGTGAAGGAACAAAATGTGTTAAGGCAACATCGAGAAAGGGAACCAGAAATGGGTGAGCAGTGACATTCGACAATAGGAGCGAGGAAAGGAAGTAATACACGCACCTCACTTTCTCACTCCCCTCTATTCAAGGTAAGCAGCTTAACAGGAAGTAAATGGAGGATGAGGGTTCGCATTATAACACACTGCTGCCTGGCTGTGTGATCCAGAGTACAGATGAATTCACGCACACGGAAAGGGTAAGCTACAAAGAGCGAGGGAGAAGTTCATTACGTTGCTACTGTAATTAATGCAATTGTAATCCTATCAAGATCTATGGCCCTAATGACGTTTTCCAAAAGCAAAAAGCAAAGGAGATTTTCAAAACTTTCACACACTTAAAGTCAGATCCCATTTATTTTTTAAGCTATGGAGGGCTAGGAAATAGGTCACAAATAATTGCACGGATAATGATCATCAAATTTGCGAGTGATTTTTTTAAATATATAAATTAAAGTGGATTCAAGGTCATTCCTCTTAAATCGCTCACTCGCATCCTGATACCATTTCTTGAATATGAGGGGAGAGGAAGAAAGTGTAAGCAGTCGTGCCAGGAACCGCACAGGATCCTGGGTAAATATCAGCATATATGCCTAGAGAATGGTGTTGTTTTCCCAGCCCAGGACACCTGAGTGACAGGATCCTTGCCAGGCTGCACCAGGGCAATGAATCTGGGTGAAGGGCCATATGGCAGAACCTCCAACCCTCAGCCTCCCCAAGTTCTGAGAAACCAGCCTGCCAGCTCCCTCTCTCAGCAAACTGTTCCTCTCTCAGCTACCATTCCCCCTCTCGGCAAACACCCTTGAGAATCCCTGCTCCAGGTAATGTTTTCACCTTACGTGAAATTCTCTCAAGTTACTTTTTTTTCCAGCAATCCTAGTCGTCAAGACTAAAGCAGCCTGTCTCAAAGTCCCGAAAATAAACATGCCCCAGGGTAGAAATGAAAGTTGCTTCAAAGAAGCATAAAACTCCTAAGCAACACCAAGAAGTACACTTGTCCATCACCACCCAGGATGCCATTACAACTGAATGAGGTAAAGGCAAATGAGTCAGAGAATTGTGCTTTATGAATTCCAGACTCTCTTCACTGCAGAATACAGAGATTGACAAAAGCAAAATGCATGGTAGGTCCACTGCAAACATTTCAACCTCATTTTTTTAAGTAGGGAGGCATAGGGAAAGAAAAAGTAGAATCTGGCAGAAGGATATGTGGATGCGAGAAAAAGCTTTTCACATTCTAAAAACTTTGGCTAGAGATCACTGTCCAAAATGTCAGTATCTCACCCTAACCACAGATTCTGAGAGTCGGTGTTATATTACAGACTCAGACACCTCCAGAGTTTCAGAGTGGAAGGGACTTTCCACGTCTTACCATTAACAACTCAAGCAACAGAACCAATAAGGTTGTGTGCATTGCTAAACAGGACACTGTTAACAGGAGAGCGAGATATTTCAACACAGCTCATCACATGCTCAATCCAGGATTCTTACCCCTTACGACGGCCAACTGCAGCAGGACGTCAAGGAATGGTGCACTTGAACATTGGGAGTTACAGATCTCATGTGTCAGAAGCCCCCTTTCATAAAAACATTTCAATTACGACAACCTTATTGTTCAATACAAGGTAAGGTTTGTTATAAGCCAGTAGTACTGATAAACTTCTTCTTAAAAATCCATGCATAGTTCACATTCCAACTGGAGATTCTGCACATGAGTTTTCCCCCCACCCAACTGATAATTACAGGAAACTGATATTTATTCTCTCAGTCTCAGAATTGCTATGTATATGGTACATGCTTTATAGAGTGTTAGAGAATGAACTTTTAAAACTGTGTATCTCCAAACATGATATACAAAATGTTAAAGTCGAGAAGCAGCTTTCTCTGTGCCAGTGATCACTGATATTGGGTTTTCCAGGGAAAGGTCGACGGCATTACCTAACAAACGACATCTTACAACTGTCTGATTAAATCAATGTTCCTGTCAAATAAAATTTTTAAGAAAAAGAGAAAATCAGATTTAAATTTTTTGTGTGCTCACATCTGACTTATAAACTTGCCAGTGCTTTCATTTGACTATATATACATATATTATACATACATATATATGTATATATTATACATATGTATGTATAATACATATATATACCTATGTATGTATATATATAATATATATATTATATACATATTTGTTTTTTAATACATTTCTCAAGGGTGATCATGATTTTTACATATATTTTATTTGGATATTGAAGTTCTAATACACCTCTAACATGACCTGGCTTCTACTTTACATTTCTACTGGTTTCCACTTTATATCTCCGTTTTTATGGAAGCCAGCCATAAAGTACTAATGGAGAATTACCAATACAGCTTACTATTGTGTTAAGAAAACAGAAAAATAGCACAATTAACCTACCTACCACTTCACCCTCTTCTATGTGAAAAATGTAATGGAGCTGCTAATATTATTCAAGTTTATAGTCTCAACGATTCTCCCTACATTTTACCAAAAACTGCATATTCTTTAAATGAAGATTAAAATGTTTCCGGATGAGTATAAAGCACATATGCTATGCATGCAGGGTATAAAAGTGGTGTGCTCCATGCTGATTCTCTTAAAAGTTAATCATATCAAAGAAAGAACATCACATGAAGAAAATTTTTTACCTCAAGTTTTTTAAAAACTATATTAATTTGCCATGTTTCTATGAGAGCTTCAAAAGAAGAGTAATTCATCTCCTTGGCATATTTTGCTAAATAATCCTATTACAGTAAATAGAAATCAGAACCTTGGGATTCAGAAATTGGTATACCTGAGAACACCAAATATTTGAAACAAAAATGATTAATATTCAAACAGAAAAATCAGGATGCTCAAACTTAAAACCTGTTGTGCGTGAATGGTGTCACCAAATCTAGACTACAACACTACATACACTTTTAGAGACTTCAACAATATTTGTGGTGTGACCTTCCTGCAATCTGCTAAGACACTACAAAGATTTGCAAGAGTGGGAAAGTGATGTCACCAAGATGGCGACATCAGCTGCTCCTGACTTGACTGCCCCTCACGAAACAACTAACAATCATTCGAGAGCAAGAAATCATTGAGATGATTCTAGAACATGGGGTGAGGCTGAAGTACCCCAATGCACATCAAAGACCAAGCCAGACTGCATTAGGAGGTAAGAGACTGACTTACATTGACGGCACTGTCCCTCCCTCACTCAGCACAGCAACAAGAGGAGAGGCTCCCCAAGCCTCTCGTATCTCCAGTGGTTAAAGAGAACCCCGAGGGGTCAACCAACCTCCCCCGTATCGTGGGTCATTTGTGGGAGCCCCTACTCTGGTCTCATACCACAGGGATTGCTGAACAATCTGTGGAGCCCAGTCCCAGGGAATCTTGACTGTGACAGGGAAGGGGGGCCAGGGGTTTACAACGACCAGGAATTTTGGCAGCCCGAATTCATACCCTCAATGCCCACGCAGCAATTCCAGAAAGCAGCTATGCTCACCTACTGAACCAACTCCGCAGCACACTGCGCAAGGGGACCACGTGCATGCGGGTCTACCTAATTCCCGACCTCAAATGAGGGATTCTGCGAACCTAGATCCAGTTTGCCCGTGACCAGGCAAGGTACTGACTTGGAATGGAGAGTGCCTCCCAGTCCCACCTGAACAGACAGGCTGGTGACAAGACCTGGAAGCCATGAGGCCAGTAGCCCTGAGCCAAGAGAAGGGCAGGAAGACCCCAGAGGTTGTGGGGCAGAGTCAGTCCCTGCGCAGCCAGGAACTTGCGAGTCAGCTTGAATTGAGGCAAAAAACAAAGAGCTTTCCCGGTTTTAGAGCTGCTTCTCCCACTGTGCCTGGGCAGGGAACCTTATTCACAGCCTTTCTCATTGCTGAATATAGCTTCAGCCTGTCCAACCACGGAAACTACCCAGGCCACACGGAAGCTGCATGGCCCCTTCAAAAGTCCTGTGAAAAATGACAGTTGCACACAGAATACAGCACAGACGGCTCTGCCCACCTGCAGAGCAAAATCGGTGGGCTTACCTGCCCAGCAAATTCACTGTCCACTCGGGCCTGATTCGGGCCCCCAAGCAATGAGCTATATATGTCCTAGGCCCTTCTCTGCCCTCTGCCGGAGCAGTGAAGCTAATTCATAGCCACATCTATAACCTAGTAAGCCTTACCAGAGACTTGAGGCAACAACAGAGCCCCTCCTACAGATGCCTCATTTGGGTAGATAACCAAGCCAAGTTCTATCCGCGTGTTCTCAGCCCCCCATCTCCATCCTCAGAGTTGTCTCACCCAAAAATCGATCAGAATAGCGGGCCTCACAACTGCCCAAAGACATTATCAGCAAACACACCCACACACCCAAATTCAGCTGACTGGGGACGAACTCTCTCTGCCAAAGGAAACGTGTCAACTATGGAAGCAAAGGCCTGCTGCTCAAATGTACAGACAGCAATGTAAGAAACCAAGGATCAAAATATCAGGTTATTATGACACCCCCCCAAAGAAAACTAATAAAGATCTAATAACTGACCCTAAAGAAATGGACATTTATGAACCGTCAGACAAAAATTTGCGAATAAGCCTCATAAGGAAGTTAACTATAAGAAAACAGAAAAACGAAATTAGGAAAATAATGCACGAACAAAATGAGAATTTCTACAAGGAAACAGCACCCATTAAGAAAAAGCAAACACAGGGCACTTGGCTGGCTCTGTCAGTTGACAGTCTGACTCCTGATTTCAGCTCATAGTTCGTGGAATCAAGCCCCTGCGTTATCAACGCAGAGCCTGCTTGGAATTCTCTTTCCCTGTCTGCCTCTCACCCGCTCACACACATTCTGTCTCTCTCCCTCTCCCTCTCAAAATAAATAAATAAACATTTAAAAACATGAAACGGTGTTTATATATGTGCACTAATTTCCTTAGTCACTAAAAAAAGGGGGAGGGTGGAAATAAAACAAACATAAATCCCAGAGTTGAAAAATACAATAACTGAAGAATTCAAGAGAGAGAGTTTCAAAAGTAGCCTTGACCATGCAGAAGAAAAAATTAGAGACCTAGGACATTGGAAATTATCCAAGGAGCAAAAAGGAAAAAAGGATAAAAAGCAGTGAAGAAAGCCTATGCACATTATGGGACACAATGAAAAGAAACAATATTTCCATTATGGAAAAGGAAAACAGAAAGGACAAAACATAAATTTAAAGCAAAAATTGCTGAAAACTTCCCAAACCTAGGGAGAAAAATGGATATCCAGATCAATGAGGTCCAAAAGACGGCAAGTAAGTTGAACCAGAAGAGGGTTACACATTATTATTACATTATTTTTAAAAATCAGGGGTGCCTGGGTTGCTCAGTTGGTTAAGTGTCCAACTCTTGATTTTGACTCAGGTCACAATCTCAAGATTTAGGAGATAGAGCCTCATGTCCCAATCTGAGCTGACCTTGCAGAGCCTGCTAGGAATGCTCTCTGCCCCTCCCCCACTCATGGGAGCACATGCCCACTTGCTATCTCAAAAAAAATAAATACATACATACATACATACATACTTAAAAAATCAAAGACAAAAAAAGAATTTAAGAGCAGCTAAGAGAAAAGAGAGAAGTTACATATAAGGGAACTCCCATAATATTCTCAAAGGAAACTTTTTAGGCCAGGAGAGATTGAGAGGCCATACTGAAAATGTTGAAAGAAAACTGCTTTCAACTAAGAATCTGTACCTGGCAAAGCCATCCATCAGAAAAGAACAAGGAATAAAGACTTTCCTACACAAACAAAAAATGAGACAGTTCATTACTATCAGACCCGCATTAGACAAAATGCTATAGGGAATTCTTTCAGTGGGAGTAAGAGAACACTAATTAACATAAAAACACAAAAAGACAGATAAATCACACTAATAACAGACAGTAGATGTAGGTCATAGTTAGACTCTGCAATATGGTAACAGTGATGCAATACTTTACTTAAAACTCTAAATGTTAAAAAAACAAGAGGAATGTAACCATAAATTTATGTTAACTATGAGTACAACAACTTCTTCTTAGGCACACAATACAACATGTAAATTCTAACAGCAATAACCTAAAATGTGATAGGGAAAAGAAATAAAAGTGTCAAGTATACAAATTTTATTGAAGATAAGTCATTATCAGTTAAAATGGAGTGTTAAAAGTTTTCAATATTTTATGTAAGCCTCATGGTAACCACAAGGAAAACTGTGTAGTAATAACACAAGAAACAAGATACAGAAGCCAAAGCATCCTGATACAAAAAGATATCAAAACACACAAAAACAGAATAAGAAACAAAAGAACAGTAGGCCTCCAAAGCAACAGGAAACAATTAACAAAATGGAAACAGTATATCCTTGCATATCAATAATTATTTTATTTCCTTTCCTTTTTTTAATAGTTTGAGAGAGCATGTGCATGAACCTGAGTGGGCAGAGGAAGCGGGAGAGACAGAATCTTAAGCAGGCTCCATGCCCAGGGTAAAGCTTGACACGGGGCTCGATCCCATGACCATGAAATCATGACTTGAGTCAAAATCTAGAGTCAGATACTCAACCAACTAAGCCCCCCCCACAGATGTCCCCAAAAATAATTATTTTAAATGTAAAAGGATTAAATTCTCCATTCAAAAGACACAGAATGTCTGAATGGACAAAAACAAACAAACAGATCCAACAATATGCTGCCTATAAGAGACTTCACTTTAGCCTTAAAAAAAATAAAAGTATCCATTCTTGTATCAGACAAAATGGACTTAAATTAACAATGGTAGAGACCAAACATACCATTATTAAATGACAAAGGGGTCATACATCAAAAATGTAGAATTATAAAGATTTATATGCCTAACAGAGTACCCAAATATATAAAGCAAAAAGTTTTATATATTTTATATATCAGAGAGCTAATGTGAGAAATAAAAATAATACAGTAATAGTTGGGGGCTTTTAATAACCTGCTCTCAACAAAAGATAGACAAGCCAGACAGAGTATCAATAAGGAAACAGCAAGTTTGAACAACACTATAAGCAAACAGACCTAACATATATGCATAACGCTCTACGCAACAACAGCAGAGTACACATTGTTCTCAAGTGCACGTGGAACACTTAAGAGAAGAAACCATGTTAGGTCACAAAACGAGTCTCAGCAAATTCAAGAAGACTGAAATCACACCAAGTTTCTTCTCTGACCACAATGGTATGAAACTAGAAATTAACAAGGGGACAATTGGAAAGTCACGAACACATGGAAATTAAACAACACTCACCTGAACCCATGAATCATGATAAAAATTGAGAAAATAAAAAAGCTTCACGAGATAAACTAAAGTGGAAATAAAACATATTGGAACTTGTGGCATGCAGCAAAAGCAATTCTATTCTAAAATCAAAGTTTATAGCAATAAAAACCTACATTAAGAAACAAAAAATATCCCAAATAAACAACCTAACTCTAAACCTTAAACAACTAGAAAAAGCCCAAACTTAACATTAGAAGAAATAACGATTAGATCTAAAATAATTAAAAATGAGGAGAGAAAAACAAAAGATTAACCATACTAAAAGTTGGTTGTCTGAAAAGATAAACAAACTTGACACATAGCTAGACTAACCAGAGGAAGGAAAAAAAAAAAAAAAAGGACCCACATCAACAAAATTATAAATGAAAAAAGAGACATTACAACTGATATTTCAGAAGGCACCTGGGTGGCTCAGTTGGTTAAGTGCATGACTTCGGCTCGGGTCGTGATCCCACAGTTTGTGGGGTCAAGTCTCACATCGGGCTCTGTGCTGACAGCTCAGAGTCTGGAACCTGCTTCAGATTCTGTGTCTCCCTCTCTCTCTGCCCTTTCCCCACTTGAGTTCTGTCTCTCTCAAAAAATAAACACTTAAAAAAAATTACAACTGATATCTCAGAAATTCAAAGGATCCCAAGAGGTTACTATTAACAATTAAATGCCAACAAACCTGACAACCTATAAGAAATGGAAACATTCTCAGAAACATGCAACTTACCAAGACTGAATCAGGAAGAAAGAAAAATTCTAAATAGCCTAATTACGAGTGAGGAGATTGAATCACTAATCAAAAATCTCCCATCAGACAAAATTCCAGAAGCAGATGCCTTTACTGGTGAATTTTACCAAACATTTAAAGAATATTAAAATAAATCCTTCTTATACTCTTCCAAAAACTGAAGAGGAGGAAATACTTCCAAACTCATTTTATAAAACCAACATTATCCTGATACCAAACCAGAAAAAGATACTACTAGGAAAAAAAAAAAATCTATAGGCCAATATCCCTGATGAACGCATGCAAGAAATTTCAATGAAACTCTAGACAACCAATTCAGCAGCACATTGAAAGGATTATTCACCATGATCAAATGAGATTTATCTCTAGTGTGCAAGGATGGCTCAACATCAGCAAATTAACCACTGTGATAAATCACATTAATAAAATACAATAAAAGAATCACATAATCCTATGAATAGATGTAGAAAAAGCATTAGGCAAAATTCAACATCATTTCATGATTAAAAACTCTTAATTAGGCACATATCTCTCTTAATTAGGCACATAATTTCTTAATTAGGAAAATATCTCAGTACAATTAAGGCCATACATGACAAGCCCACAATCAATATCATACTCAATGGTGAAAGGAGGAAAGCTTTTCCTGTAAGAACAAGAACATGACAAGAGTGCCCACTCTTACCACTACTATTCAATATACTACTAGAAGACCTACATAGTGCAATCAAAGTAGAAAAAGAAATAAAACATATATGAGCTGAAAAAGAAGAAGTAAAATTATGTCTACTTTCAGATGACATGCTTTTATATATAGAAATCCTATAGACTCAACCAAAAAAAAATGTCAGATCTAATCAATGAATTCAGTAAAATTGTTAGATACAAAGTTAACATGCAAAAATCAGTAACATTTTTTGTACACTAAGAACAAAATTTCTGTAAAGAAATTTTAAAAATTGACCCCATATACAACAGCATCACAAACAATAAAGTATTTAGAAATAATTTTAACTAAGGAGGAAAAGATCTCTACAATGAGGCACACTCAGTCAGTTAAGCGTCCAACTTCAGCTGGGGTCATGATCCCATGGTTTGTGCATTTGAAACCGGCATTGGGCTCCACGCTGACAGTGTGGAGCCTGCTTGGGATTCTCTCACGCTTTCTCTTTCTCTCTCAAAAATAAATAAACTTAAAAAAAAATACCTCTACAATGAAATTGTAAACTCTGATGAAATAAGGTGAAGAAGACATATATAAATGGAAAGGTATCCCATGTTCATGGATTAGAAGAATCAATGTTGTTAAAATGTCAATACTAACAAAACCCATCTATCAATTCAGTGCACTCCCCATAAGATTATAAAGGCATTTTTTCTTATAGAAGTAGGAAACACACTTCTAAAATCTATATGGAACTAGAAAATATCCCAAATAGCCAAAGAAATCCTGAGAAAGAGGAACAAAGCAGGAAGTATCCTACTTCGTGATCTCAAACTATACTACACAGTTATATAGTCATCAAAACAGTATGGTACTGAAAGTCCAGAAATAAACCCATGCCTATAGAGCAAAGTAATATTTGACAAGGGAGCAAACAATACTCAATGGAAAAAAAGGCAATCTATTCAATGAATGGTGCTGGGATCACTAGATATTTATGCATAAAACGATGAAACTGGACCCACATCTTACATCACACAAAAATTAACTCAAAACGGATTAAAGACCTGAAACTAAAAAACTCCTAGAAGAAAAAATAGGAACAAATCTCCTTGACATGGGTCTTAGTAATGATTTTTGGATATGACACTTAAAGCACAAGCAACAAAATCAAAAATCAGCAAGTGGGACTACATTAAACTAAAAATCCCACAGAGCAAAAGACACCATCAAAAGAAAAGAAAAGAAAAGAAAAGAAAAGAAAAAGAAAGAACGAAAGAGGAAGAAAGAAAGGGAAGAAAGGAGGGTAGAAGGAAGGAAGGAAGGAAGGAAGGAAGGAAGGAAGGAAGGAAGGAAGGAAGGACGGATGGACAGATGGACGAAGGAAGGCAGGAAACCTACAGAATGGGAAAAAATATTTGCAAACCATCTTATCTGTTGAGGGGTTAATATCCAAAACACATAAAGAACTCATATAACTCAATAGTAAACACACACACACACACACACACACACACACACACACACACACACACCAAAACAAACAAAAAAAAACAAATAACCCAATGAAAAACTGGTCAGAGGGCATAAAGAGACATTTCTCCAAAGGAGATATACAAAAGGCCAACAGGTACATGAAAGATGCTCAACATCACTAGTCACTAGGGAAAAGAAAATTAAAGCCACAATGATATATCATCCCACACCTGTTAGAATGACCATCATCAAAAAACACAAGAGCACTGAGTGATACAGTTGACTAAGCATCTGACTTTGGCTCAGGTCATGGTCTCACAGTTCATGAGTTCAAGCCCCATGTCAGGCTCTGTGCTGACCAGCTCAGAGCCTGGGACCTACCTCAGATTCTGTGTCTCCCTCTCTCTCTACCCCTCCCCACTCATGCTCTGTCTCTCTCTCTCAAAAAATGAATAAGCATTCACACACACACACACACACACACACACACACACACACACCAACAGATAAATGATGGCATGCCTGTAGAGATAAAAGAACCTTTGTGTACTGCGGGTAGGATTATAAACTGATACAGCCACTATGGGAAACATTTATGGAGAATCCTCAAAAAATTAAAAATAGAACTACCATATGATATAGCAATTCCATTTTCAAGAATATATCCAGAGGTAATTAAAACACTAACTCATAAAGATATCTTGCACCCCATATTTAAAGCAATATTACTTATGACAGCTACAATATAGAAACAACCTAAGTATCCATCAATGGATGAATGTATACAGAAGTTGTGCTTTAGACTCACAATGGAATATTATTCAGCCACAAAAAAAGAGTAAAGAAATCCTACCATGTGCAGTAACACGTGTGGACCTTGCAAGCATTCTGCTGAACTAATAAAGACAAATACTGTGTGATCTCACTTATGTGGGGGGCATGGAGAAGGGAAGGAAGAGGAAATGAAAACCAAACTAATAGAAGAGATCAGATCTGTGGTTACTATGGGTAAGGGGGCTGGTGAAGGAGAGAAGAGGGGGAATTGCGGGAAAGCGGTCAAAGGTACAAACTTGCAGTTAGAAGATAAATAGGTACTAGGGATGTAAAGCGCAGCACGGTGACTGTGGCTAACACTGCTGTATGGCATACAGGAAAGCTGTTAGGAGAGCTAATCCTAAGAGTTTCATCACAAAGCAAAAAATCTTCCCCTTTGTTCTTTTCTTCCTTCTTTCCTTTTGATGGTATCTATATGAGAAGGTGCAGGTTAGCTGAACTCAGTGTGGTATTCATTTCGTAATATGTAGGAATCAAACCATCATGCTGTACATCTTAAATTTATACAGTGATGTACGTCAATTATCTCTCCATAAAACTGGAAGGGTGGGGGAGGAGGGAAACATCAGAGAGATTAATGCCTCGAAAACAGAATGAAAAGGGGGCAGAGTTGAAGGAGGGAAGAGGAGTGAAACTGCAGGTGAACCAGCTCATACTGACCCCTAGAGGCCACTGTACAGGTTTGGCTTTTACTCTGAGTGAGGTAAGGTAGGGTGGGGGGGACACCACAGAAGTAAAGGAGGGACATGGTCCCACCTGTGTTTAAAAAAAAAAAAAAACACACAAAATTGCAAGAGTTAATGTGTAAGTCCAATTTCCACAGTAGGCAACTCCTTGTTAATATTTAAACAAGGAAGGATGGGGCTACTTTTGCAGACAGATCAGTGGGACCACTAATAGGAGGGTTGGGTCATGGGAAGCCTGAGAGGTTCAAGCTCAAAGTAATTTCCTTTCTTGTTTTGAACAATTAAATCCACTGAACCATTTTAACAGTGTTATTATGTGAAAACTCCGGTAAGACTGTCAAACTAACAAACTATTCAACCCCATGTACCTCCCATGTAGCCCTACCACCGGAATGAAGAAACAAAAGTTAATGAAATACCCAAGACTTCATAAAAATTAATTCTGTTAATAAAGAAAGGTGGGTTCAAACCATAAGAAAATGAGTCTTTGAACAGAAAAGGAAATATACGTGATGAACACACTAAAGCAGTGTAATTGAAGACAAACCAAAAACATGTAAAACAATTCTGAAGGTATCATAAAATAGCAGAATCCACCTGGGGCAGGGGGGCACAGGAAAGCATTTATTTTAGTTTTAAAAGCTTTAACGGCAGAAAAATATTAGACAAAATAAAAGTTATTTAACTAGATTTTCATTTTTTCAAAACGGTCAACATGACCATTTATAATGTTTAAAGAAGATCCTTATCAGCATCTGTTGGATACTTTGCAGCTAGGGCTGCTCAACTGTATATGTGTGGCTGGAAATAGAACTGACAATTTAGCTAATGAAGTTAGAAAAATACAGACAAGATACAACATGGTGGTTTCTCTAATAGATGGTCCTTTCCAGTCATTATTCCAAACCAGCGATTACAAAATAAAGTGACATGAGAAACCAACTTAAAGTCTCGTGGTAGAACTTTGTTGTTGGAGACCATAAGGAATTGTTCCCGATTCATCTTTTGAAAACTATTATGATTTGGAAAAGGCTAAGAAAGACACAATGGATAAAACATATCCATTCTAGAAATAATGGATATGGAAGGATAGAGAACAAATAAGTTAAAATCCTATTGCTAATCTCGGGGACCAAAAGAGAGGGAGAGAGGAAAAAACATAAACTGACTAATTTAAGAAAGTAGCAAAATACAATGATTGCGAAACTATAACCACTTATTAACAAGGTACATAAACTTAAACAGGCTCATTGGAAAAAAAAAAACTAAATAAACAACAGCAATAATTTCCTGACTTCTTTAGTTATTACAAGATAGAAGTTCTCACTTAATTATACCAGTGAGACTGAGAAGTATTTCCAATATATAAAACCAATGTGCAACATTTTCCACCACATTCCAACTATATAACTGTGTCAGCGATTACACACACTGAGAGGATGCACAGAAGTGTCCCTTTTGAAAGCATACTTTGAAAATGAATAAAATGATTTTACTGGAAAACCCTGAAAAAAGTAGATGTGCTTTTATGGTCCAACCAACACCATGCCAGATGGACCATGTTATGTACCCAAGCTCAATTCACTTACTCATTAAGTTTGGAAAACATCCTCAAGTAAATCTCCACGGGACTTTTGGGAGGTTACTCAGTTATTAACACTGATAAAAACCATGCTTGATATAATAGTTTTGCCTTCCAGTCTCAATTCATGACAAGTTTATACTTTGAATTAGTATCAAATACAAAGTACAAAATCTGACACACTGAAGAGCAATGTGTTAAATAGGGAGGAGCTATTTGGCGAAGTACCCTGGGAATTTAGGTCAGTCTAATCCAAGGTTGCATCAATTACTGAGAAGTTAAGGGAAACGGAAAATCAATTAAACTTGCAGATTGTGCCATATTGGGAAAGTCTTGAATTACCAACACTGGAGGCATTTGGAATTAGACTGAATGAAATACCAGCAAACGTATTATTAACAACGGAGGCCTCTCATATTAGAGGGGAAGAAACATGACTTAATAGTAAAAACATTTTTCTAACTTCAATAGGCAATGTTTATTTGCAATCATTTGTCTTACGTTATCCAGTAGACTACCTTTACAAAGAGAAGAATTTACAGGATTCTTTATTTGTTTGGAGGACTTAATGAACACATATCAGAAGAAATACAGATTTATATTCCCTTCACAGATTTCATACAAAAAAAAATTTTAACGACCATGTAAACCAAGACTAAGGTACATGAATATTTTAAAATAAATAAATAAATATAAATACTTTAAACACTGTACTTCTTCTCTGAGAATCAGTTATATGCCTTGTTGAATTACCAAGATGATATGGAAAAAATCCTAAATTCATTATAGTCTGGTTTCTCCTAAAGTAAACGCTATAAACGGATGGAATTTTCAGGCCACTATTAAAATAGTGAAGATTCATTCAGAATAACTTGAAATTTTCCATTTCGTTCCAACCAAGACAGATATAAATGGAATAGGTTTTATATGGTTTTATGTTAATTACAGTAGTTAAATGGTTTTGGGCATCAATGTAGCTTATTAATTCATTTTTTAAAACATTACTTGGTATAACATAAGCAGTAAGAAGAATGCCAACAGGCTGTGGCAGAGGCTGTATGTCCAAACTCCCTTCAAGGAAGACATATGAAGAGAGCCCAACAGGAATCAAATGTGGAAACAAGACAGTTATGGCACAATCCTCTTGTCAGGCAGTATTCCATCTGGCCTTTCTGGGCAAAGACTTGCTTCTCCATGGAGCATTTATCAATCAGGGTCCCAGCAAAGCAGATGGTACACTGCATAATTGAAGAGGTTTTAATAAAGGGACTATTTACTAAGGTTTGGCAAGGTTAGGAAAACCAACAAGAGACAATGCAATACTCTCAGGCTTGCAACAATGGGGTGCTGTTTCCACCCCTGGGCCTGAAAAAGCAAAGGAAGGGAACAACTAGAAGAACCTGGAGAAACAGATGAAGAGAGGGGGCCACCTGGCAGGATCTGTGGCCGCAGTTGAGGGAAGCACAAAACCAGCATAAGCAGAGAAGAAGAGAGTGAGGAAGTGTTAACAAATACTCCCATCTCACACTCTAGTCAAGCCTCCAACCTCCAGCTGGAAAAATCCAATTAGATACCAAACAGTAAGGAACCTACTGATGCAATACATACACAGGTCAGCCTCTCTGGGCACACGTCAAGGTACAGAATGGGTCTGTAAGGGTAAACGGAAGTTATCCACTCGTGCAGGACCCCAAGACAAACATAGAGCAAGCTACAAATAATATACCAGGAACATCAAATAGCACATTCTGGCTGGAGCAGAAGGTGTATATATGGAATCAATGGAAGAAAAAGTGAAAATGACAGGGTAGAATAAAAGATAATTAAGATCACACTAAGAAGTCACAGTTTGAAGGTACACATGCAGGAAGGTAAAATAATCCCAGGATAATGGCAGCAGTGTATACAGTCAGATTGGAAGAAGAGTCACTTCTAGCAGTTAGATGATTCCAGCAGCCTCGGTATTAAGGAAGTAGTAAGAAACAGTAACAAAACTTGATCCCGTAGTATGTCCTAGGTATCTGAAAAATCATATCCATTTAATCCTCTCTATTTTGAACTAAGAAACCTGAGCCTCAGAAAACTAACCTGCTGAGAGGCACCTGGGTGGCTCAGTTGGTTGAACCTCTGACTTCGGCTCAGGTCATGATCTCACGGTTCATGAGTCCCAGCCCCACATCGGGCTCTCTGCTGTCAGCCTGTCAGCACAGAGCCCGCTTCAGATCCTCTGTCTCTCTCTGTCTGCCAATCCCCCACCTGCGTTCTCCCAAATATTTTTGAAAAAAGAAAGTAACCTGCTGAAAGTCAACCCAGAACTAATTAGCTAGTACAAATGCCACAATATTTCACCAACTTGTGCTTTCTAAATGAAATATTGGCAACAGAAAGTGAAAAACAGAAGTTCGTTGACAGGTCCAGAGCTCCATCAACCAGGAGATCTCAGATGAGTCAACTGACCCCTTCCCTAGCTCACCTTCCTTATCTGCAACTAAGAGCACCTACCAAAATTATTTCTTCCATCTCTAAAGTTTTCCTGTTGTAATACTAATACTTAATTCATCAGCCTTGCCACCCTCAAGTCAATCTGCCAATGAACATCCCCATCAACTTCATCTTCAACTCATCCCTGGCTGTGAACTCTCAAATTAAATCTGATTTCAGTCTCCCCAACAAATGCACTCAAGCAAAAACTCTTCAGTGAGAGGCCATCTCCAGTCAACTCGACCTACAGGTGATAGGCCTTCTGTGATACTGTGACATAACAGAAAGTATATATTTGCTTTCATCCTCAGTTCCTAGTACAGAGCCCCTACAACACTTATAATTCCCTGAGTGATAAGGGTGAGAGGAGCATTTATGGCTATTCTTAATAAGCCCTTTTCAACCATATCTGGATTCATGCTAATGAGGTAACTCTTAAGAGGATGGGGGCTGGTTGTCAAAGGAACCAACAATGTAATTAAAAGGTTGGAACTTTCATCCCCAACCCCAAACTTTGGGAGTTCAAGCAGCACTGGCCAATGATTTCATCAATCATCTATGGAGTAATGTAGACTCCAC
This sequence comes from Herpailurus yagouaroundi, assembly GCF_014898765.1. Classification (NCBI taxonomy): domain Eukaryota; kingdom Metazoa; phylum Chordata; class Mammalia; order Carnivora; family Felidae; genus Herpailurus; species Herpailurus yagouaroundi. The sequence continues at coordinate 6,113,344 of NW_024412467.1, forward strand.
AGAAACCCTCCACGTTGGTGAATGTACTGAGGTGCTGGGAGGGTGGCATACCCAGAGAGGGCATGGAAGCTCCACTTCCATTAGCACATAGCTTGCCCTGTGCATTTCTTCCATGTGGATGTTCCTGAGTTGTATCCTTTACAATAAACCAGTAATAATAAGTAAAAGGTTTTCCTGAATTCTATAAGCCACTCTAGCAAGTCATCAAACCTAAGTAGGGGGTCATGGGAACCAAATTTACAGTTGGTCAGAAGTGTAGGTGACAATTCTTACAATGGACATCTAGAGTGGTGGGTAGTCTAATGAAACTGAGCCCTTAACCTATGAGGTCTACACTAACTCCAGACAGTTCATGTCAAAACTGCTCAGTACAGCCCTTTTGATTCCCTGAGCAACACCATGGTGGTTGGGAAAAACAAGTGCATTATGAAAGGGGGCAAAAAGGGAGGCAAGAAGAAAGTGGCTAATCCATTTTCTAAGAAAGATTGGTAGGATGTAAAAGCACCAACTATGTTCAATAGAAGAAATATTGGAGGGGGCACCTGGGTGGCTCAGTCAGTTAAGCATCCACTTTGGCTCAGGTCATGATCTCACAGTTCATGGATCTGAGCTCTGCTTCAGGCTCTGTGCTGACAGCTTGGAGCCTGGAGCCTGCTTGGGATTCTCTCTCTCCCTCTCTCTCTGCCCCTCCCCTGCTTGCGCTCTCTCTCTCTCTCTCTCTCAAAAATGAACACTAAAAAAAATTTTTTTTTAAGAAATATTGGAAAAAACACTAATCACAAGAACTCAAGGAATCGAAATTGCATCTGATGGCCTCCAAGACAGTGTTTGAGAAGTGAGCCTTGCTGATCTGCAGAACAATGAAGTTACATTTAGAAAATTCAAGCTAATTATTGAGGATGTTCAGCGCAAAAACTTCCTGTCTAAGTTCCATGGCATGGATCTTACCACTGACAAATGGTGCTCCATGGTCAAAAATGGCAGACCATGACTGAAGCTCACATTGATGCCGTGACTAGGAATGGTCATTTGCTTCATCTATTTTGTGTTGATTTTACTTAAAAATGCAACAATCATATTCAGAAGACCTCTTATGCTAAGCACCAATAGGTCTGCCAAATTCCAAAAAAGATGATGGAAGTCATGACCCAAGAGGTACAGACAAACGACTTGAAAAGAGTGGTCGATAAATAGACTCCAAATGGCATCAGAAAAGGCTTGTCAGTCTATTTACCCACCCCATGATGTCTCTGTCAGAAAAGTAAAAATGCTGAAAAAGCATTGGGAAGTATGAACTGGTAAAACTGATTAAGCTTCATGGTGAAGGTTCTGGAAAAGCTCCTGGGGATGACACCAGTGCTAAAGTTGAACAAGCTGATGGAATGTGAGCCCCTGGTCCAAGAATCTTGTTTAAAACTCGGTCATTTAATGGTGACAAATAAAAAGAAAAAATGATTTGTGATATTTAAATAACAAAAATTGTTTTGTATAGAAAACCTACATATTCAGTGTCCCAAGTATTGTCATTATAGAAAAACGTACTTTATCTTTACCTTCTATGATTTCCTATAAGAAATTATACCCCTGCAAGCCATTTGACCACATTCAGAGCACAATATTACTGGGTGTTTTTTATTAGACTTTATTTTTCAGATCAGTTTTAGGTTCCCAGCAAAATCGAACAGAACAGAGTTCCTATATACCACCCCACCACCAAGCTGTCCCCGGTTATCAACATCCTCCACCAGAATGGTACATTTGTTACATCAATGAACCTATGATGACACATCATTATAACTCAAAGACCATATTACAGTTCACTCATGGTACTAAACATTCTACGGGTTTGGAAAAATGTGTAACACCATGTATCCACCACTATAGTATCATACAGAATAGTATCACTGCCCTAAAACATTCCTTTGTAGCCTGCCTATTCATTTCTCTCTCCTCTTCCCCAACACTGGCAACAATGATCTTTTTACTATCTCTTTGTTTTTTCCTTTTGCAGAAGCCACAGAGTTGGAATCATCCAATGTGTAGCCATTTCTGATAGGCTTCTTTCACTCAGTAATGAGATTGAAGTTTCCTCTATACCATTTCCTAACTTGATTGCTCATTTCTTTTCAGCACTGGTTACCATCCCACTGCCTCTATGTACCACAGTTCATCCTTTCACGGAAGGACATCTTGGTTGCTTGCACTTTCGGCAATTATGGTTAATAAAGCAGCTATAAACGTCTGTGTGCAGGTTTTTGTGCAGACACAAACTTTCAAGTCCTCTGGTATACGCCAAAGAGCATGGTTGCTGCATCATATGCTAAAAGTACGTTAGTCTTGTAAGAAACTGCCAAACTGGTTTCCCAAATGGCTGCACCATTGCACACTCCTACCGGCAATGAAGGAGAGTTCCTGTTATTCCACACTCTTATCAGCATTTGGGGTTGTCAGTGGTCCAGATTTTAGCCATACAAGTAAATGTGTTGTGGTATGTCCTTGTTTCACTCGCATTTCCTTAACGACACATGAGGTGGATCATCTTTCATGTGCTTATTTTCCATCCATGTATCTTCTTTGGTGAAGTGTCTGATGAGGCATTTAGTCCATTTTTTTAACTGGGTACTTTATTTTCTTACTCTTGAGCTTTAAAAGTTCTTTATGTATTTTAGATAATATTCATCAGATTTATCTTTTGCAAACATTTTCTCCCAGTATCTGACTTGTCTTCTTACTCTCTTGACAGTCTTCTCTTGCAGAGGAGAAATTCTTAATTTTAATGGAGTCCAGCTTGTCAGTTCTTTCTTTCACAGATCAAGCCTTTGGTGTTGCATCTACAAAAGCCATCCACACCCCAGGTCACGTACATTTTCTTCTGTGCTATCTTTATCGCCATTAATTAAAATACATATATGTGTGTGTGTGTGTGTGTGTATGTGTGTGTGTATATATATATATATATGTATATATATGTATACGTATACGTATGTATACACATATATACATACGTATACGTATACATACATGTCATACATACATATGTATACGTATATACATAGACGTATATGTATGTATACATATGTATGTGTACATATATGGAGTGGCCAGTATGCAGCTGGTACTTAAGACAGAGGATGAGTAAGGCGATTAAACCCTCAAGCACCCTGAAGCACTGCTTTCAGAAGCTCAATCAAAGAACCACTAACACAGTGAGTCTCCAGCGGGAGAGGTCAGGGAAGTCAGGGTACAGTCACGTGGATGCAGGATCACACTTAGGAGCACAGGCAAGGGAGGAGGCCAGCCTGGATACAAATCCCAACTCTGCGCTCACCAGCCGTGTGCCTCTGGATCTTAACTTCCTCAACCAAGAAATGGGGAGAATATTTATAGCCACTTCACCTCACAGGGCTGTTGTGAAGATGAAAGGCGTAGGCATATGATGCGCTTAGCGCCTGTCCCACGGAGCCTGTCCCTCCCAGCCTGTCCCCCTGACCTGCACAATACACACCAGCACTTCTATTTCTGCATTCTTCAAAACGGGACGTGGGCACACAGTTTGCTTTTTAATCATGATGTTTCATTTTATTTTGAAATTTCAAAGAAGATTCAGGGAGACTCTGATTCTCCTATTCTCTGGTTATCTAATAAATCGATGAGTCAAAATAAATGAGGAACAGCATGTGGAAGGTAGCAGACACAAGCCAGCTGGAAAACTATGGGATTAAAATCTCAACTTGGTGAAAGCAGTGTTTTCTTTTTTTAAACACACAATCCCCACTTGTAATAAAGCAATTAAAATTTTAGGTGAAAAGCTCAATTCATTTAATATTTCAATATTATATTATTGGTTTTTATTTGTACTAATCTAAAAGGGGAAAATAGACTATGAGTATTTAAAAATTAAACCATATAAGTGAGGATAATTTATTTCTCAGTGACTTCAAAAGGAATCTGGTTCAAAGTACAGTGACTAACAAAATAAAGCATGATTCTATTTTCTAGTGTAACTACAAAAATTATACACAAGAGAGTATCAAAATTGAATACTACTTTTAAAAGTACTTTCTTTTTTTAAGTTTTTTAAATTTATTTTGAGAGAGACAGAGACCACACGAGTGAGGGAGGGACAGAGAGAGAGGGAGAAGGAGCAGGCTCCAAACCACCAGCACAGAGCCTGATGTGGAGCTCGAACCCACGAAGCTGTAAAATCATGACCTGAACAGAAACCAAGAGCTGGACGCTGAACCAACCAGGCCACCCAGGGCCCTTAAAAGTCCTTTTTTTTTTTTTCCTTTTTTTAATGTTTGCTTATTTTTGAGAGAGGGAGAGACAGAGCATGAGTTGGGGAGGTGCAGAGACAGGGAGACACAGAATCTAAAGCCGGCTCCAGGCTCTGAGCTGTCAGCACAGAGCCCGACCCGGGGCTCGAACCCACCAACTGTGAGATCATGACCTGAGCCAAAGTCAGACGTTCAACCGACTGAGCCATCCAGGCACCCCAAAAGTACTTTTAAAAATCATTAACTACAACCAATTAGGTGATATAAAAACCTGCAAATAACATCAACTATATCTAAATAAAACAGCAAAAAAATACACATAAATCATTTCCTTATCTTAAAATTGGTTAAATTATCTCTTCCTGATCTGAAACTCAAAATCCATTTTGCTGAAAAATAAAAATGAGATTAAAAAACGATTATGACCTGACTCATTTATAAGCCAATCAGATATATGCCTCCTGCATTAGATTGGTCAATGGACGAAGTAGTCAAGGACAAAATGTTACAACTTTATATCTAAATAAATGTTAACTAAGTGATATTTTTATAATATAGTTCAAACAATACAGTAGCTTCCCTTTCTTACCAGCCAGAGGATATGGTCCAAGACCCCCAGTGGATGCCTGACACTATATACCTATATATATCCATACAGAGATATATATCTCCATGTATCCATATGTGTGTGTGTGTGTGTATATATATATATATATATATATATATATAGTACCAAACACTAGATGTATTGTTTTTTCCTGCACATGCAGAGCTCTGATGAAGTTGAATTTATAAATTAGCCCCAGTAAGGGATTAACAACAATAACTAATAATAAAATAGAAAAATTACAACCACAGACTGTAATAAAAGTTATGTGAATATGGTCTCTCTCTCTCAAAGTATCTTACTTTCAGGGCACCTGGGTGGCTCAGTTGGTTGAGCATCTGACTTTAGCTCAGGTCATGATCTCACAGTTCACAAGTTTGAGCCCCGCATCGGGCTCTGTGCTGACAGCTCGGAGCCTGGAGCCAGCTTCGGATTCTGTGTCTCCCTTTCTCTCTCTGTCCCTGCCCTACTCATGCTCTCTCTCTCTCTCTCTGTCTCTCAAAAACAAACAAACAAAGAAACAAAACATTTGAAAATTTAAAAAAAAAAAAAAAAATGTCTTCCTATCCCGTATTCGCCCTTCTTCTTATGATGGTAAGATGAGCCGCGAGGTGAACGAGGCAGGCATGTGATGAGGGGTCAGGCTGCCACTGACCTTCTGATGGTAGTCAGGAGGAGGACCATCTGCTTCCGGACATGAGCTGACTGTGGCTAACCATATCCAGAAAGCAAAACTGCAGACAAAGGGGGACTACTGTATACATCTGCTTATCCCACTCGCAACAATTACCTTTAATGGTTTCCTCCACAACCTCTACCACTCGATCTATCTGTTGAACCTGAAAAGAAAACAAATGGTTAGATAAGCTATTTACATGAGACAAGAAACATTAATTAGTGTTGACCCTTCTGCTTGAGTCAATGAAACACATTTTTCTAAGCCCACGAACTCAGGTTTCCTTTAATTCATGCATTTGGAGATATTATAAAAAAAAATTGTGTATTAATGTTTTATGTTACAGTGAAGTATGAAATTACCACTCTCCTGTCCTCCCATGATAATTGAAGAAATAATAATACATTTAAATGAACCTCCTGGCGTTCTGTTAGCATAGCCTATCAACATCAACTCAACAGATCCAGGGACATAAACTGAAGTTTAATTAAAACATGTCTCTTCACACACACATTCTCTTCTTTTCATTCTTCAAAAAAAATGGCACAAAATGACAACCTACGCAAAAGGACATGCTGGTAGTGAGATCTACCCTCTATTCTATGCTTTATTACTCTAACACTGAAACACCTCTTAATGAACGTCTACCATGTGCTAAGCGCTGTGCTCGGGTCAAAGGAATACAAAGTCAAAGAGTGCATCTCAGAGAACCAAAGGGGACTCTAAGAGTGGCTAGGGTGTAGAAGGAAAATGGAAAAAGCAAAGACTGTACTTACTGCAAGAAGCTAAGGGAAGGGAGAAAGTCAAAAAGGAAAAAATCATAAGTTGATATTACTTACACCTTGCACAATCCTCAAGCTACAACTTTATAACAGAATACATGCTCATCGAAAAAATTCAAACAAATCAGAAATGTAAAAAGGAAATAAAGTAACCTGTAACATCCTACACCCTCCATTTCTGCTCCTAAGATAATATCATTCATAATAGTTCAATAAGTAGATACCAAGACATTTGTCAGTACAGAATATTTACATATAGCTTTGTTTTGTACTTTTTTCCTTATAAATTTTGAGATAAATAGGTACACAGATAGATGAGAGTGAAAACAACAATCCTGCCTCTATACATCATCAATACATAAGGTCTACTTCATTTATGTTACTAGCTGCCTAGTATCTCATGTAGAGATCTATCATAATGCATTCATTCATTCCCCAACTGATGGACCCTTACGTTATTTCTTTCACTATTATACAAAGATGCTGCAATAAACTCAAATGAGATAAGAACCTTCTGAAAAGACTTTAATAAAAGTGCAATGGCAACCCTCTTTTGAATATTCCATTGGCCTCAATGTCTTACAGGAAATAAGGAAAGACTTGCGAGAACACACCTGAACTTGATTCTGCTTCTGACCACTCAGCCAAGCATAGTGGTAGGAGTAGCAATAATTATTGAGAAATTGCCAAAGGCAAAGTAAATCTCTGTTGGATCTTTAGTCCCAAACAAACCTGCCTTGCTGGAACCACCAGGTTCTGGTTTTATGAAGAGAATTCATGTGGCTTCCTTACAGAATGTGATCAAAGTCAAAATATCAGAGTTCAAAGAAGAGGAAAGCAGCCAGTAGGGTCAAATGGTACGAAGATAGCGAGTTAACATAAAGACTGGAATGCGTATGCCTGATTTAACAATGAGGGAATCGATGAACTTAGGGGAAGCAGCGAGCTCAGCAGTAATGAATCATAACTAAAAAAACAGTGACAGCAAATAGAGACTACTCTACAGACAGATGGATAGAAAAAAGAGGAGACACAAGCTGGTCAAATTTCCCAGTGAATGTGGGTGAATGAACAAGGTATCAGATGAGGATACAAGAGAGAGAATAAAAGTAATGCAAGATGAGATGATCCAATGGTGGAATTAAAACACAGAAGCTTTCCTACGCAGGTGGAGACCTAATCGCTCAAAGGGACCACTGCACCCAGCCCGGAAGCACATGGACTGAGAAAGAGAGTCAGAATAACCTGTAGAAGAAGCAGTTAAAACATTAAAAAGTTGAGGGTAAGATAAAACTGTAATATTCTTAAAAGAAAACATAGCCATAAACGTAGGTGAACCTTAGGTTGGACGCTGGTGTCTTAGACGTTATACCAAAACCATGAATGACAAAAGAAAAAAGATAAAACAAAATTATAACCTCTTGGTACATTAAAGGACACCATCAAGAAAATAACAAGACAACACAGAAAATGGGAGAACATTTTTGCAAATCATAAACACGATAGGATTTAGATTTGTATCTAAAATATATAATAAGCTCCTGCAACTCAATAACGAAAAAAAAAACAAATACTTAAAGGAGTAAATTTAATGTTATATATACTTTATAATAATGAGATACTACTCCATACCCACTAGGACGGCCATAATCAAAAGGGCAGACAATAACAAGTGTAGGCGAAGATACAGAGAAATTGGAACGTTTCTACATTTCTACATTGCTAGTGGGAATGTGGTAAAAGGGTGCAGCCGTTTTGGAAAATAGGCAGAGCCTCAAATAGTTAAACAGAGTTGCAACATGATTCCAGTCCTTAGTATACACCCAAGAGAAATGAAGATACACGCCTACACAAAAACTAGTACACAAATGTTCAAAGCAGCATTATTCCTAATAAGCAAACGGTGGAACCAACTCAAGTTTCATCAGCTGATGAAGACATCAACAAAAGGGTAAAGATCCATACAATGAAATATCATTAAACCGTAAAGGGGAACGTAATAGACAGTAGTCCCCACTTTACCAGGAGTTCACCTTCCACGGTTTCATTTACCTGCAATCCAGAAGCAGATGACCTTCCCTCTGACATATCATCAGAAAGTCAGCAGCAGCCTAATCCTACATCACGGTGCACATGTCATTCCCATCAGGTAGGCATGTTATCATCTCATATCATCACAATGAGAAGGATGAGTACAGTACATTAGGATAGTGTGAGAAAGAGATCACACTCACGCATGAGATTACGTAATACATTACATCACATTATGCTTTTATTATAGCATATGACTATAACTGTTCTGTTTTAGTAATAGTAATTGTTGCTCATCTCTTACTGTCCCTAATTTATAAACTATGCTTTAGCATAAGTATGTATGTATAGGGGGAAAAAAAACACTGTATATATAGGCCTCAGGGCAATCCACAGTTTCTGTATGCACTGGGGGTCTTGGAATACAATCCCCCCCCCATGGATAAAGAGGGGAATACTATATGCTACAACGTTATGCCAATCCAAAGCCAGACCAAATTAGTCAAATACTGTACGACTCCATGTATATGAACTGGCAGGAATAGGACAATCTTCAGAGACAAAGTAGATCACTGAGTGCCTGTGAACGGCAGTAAAAGAAATGAGAGAAGCTGCCAGGGAGGGCTGGGTTTCCTTTTGGAGTGATGAAAATATTCTAAAATTGACTCTGGTGGATTGTGGCGTACTTCTGAATATATTAAAAATCATTAAATTATACATGCTTCATGACAGCACTGTATGCTGTGTCCATTATATCTCAAAAAGGCTGTTATTACAATAATAATAATAATAATAATAATAATACAGGCTGATGGCGGTCAAACGTTCTAATACCAAGGTCATGAACCTCAAGGAAAAACTGAAGATATATACTCCCAATTAAAGGAGGCTTAAAGAAACCTGAGAATTGAATGCAACTTCCAATATGGGGCTTTTTCTTTTCCTATCGAGGACATTACTGGGACAACCGGCAAGAGCTGAATACAGCCTTCACATAAGCCTACAGTGTACCAATGTTAATTTCCTGATTTTTATAATTATACTCTAAGAGTGTATGAAAATATTCTCATTTTTTAAATATACGGGTATTCAGAAGTAAAGAGGCATCACATCTACGTCTTACTCTCAAAGAATCAGAAAGAAATGTATATATACATTTTTTTTAAAAAGATAATTATAAGCAAATGTATTAAAATATTAACATTTGCAGAATCTGAGTAAAGAGTATATGGTAATTCCTTTTGTTTGCAATTTTCCTGTCCGTGCGAAACTATGTCAAAATAAAAGTTTAAAATATATGTGTGTGTGTATGTATATGTTGAACAAATAAAGAGAATTTTTGTTTATGCTGATAGTCGCACAGAATTTGCTCGAATGTATGTACACAGCTGAAAATATATTATCTGATTTTTAGGTTTTATTTTATACTGAGAGAGAGAGAGAGAGAGAGAGAGAGAGAGAGAGAGAATGAAAGTGCACCAGGGTGGGGCAGAGAGATGGAGACAGAACGTGAAGCAGGCTCCAGGCTCCGAGCCGTCAGCACAGAGCAGGACGCAGGGCTCGAACTCACAAGGAGCAAGATCATGAGCTGAGCCGAAGTCGGATGTTTAACCAACTGAACCACTCAGGCACCCCTATTGTCTCATCTTTTCAAAGAAGGACTTAATTCCATTTGCTTTATGGCAGAAAACTCAATGTTCCCTACACATAATTTAATCACTAGGTGCGTGGAGGGCCTCTAGAACTTGAAAAAGAAGCGTCTGCCAAACATTAAGAAAATAAAAACAACACTTGATTACAAACACGCAGGGAGAAAGTTCAGTGAGTGATTCAAAGAAAATATTGTGTTGCTTCCATTTCTAGTGAGGTGGATATTGGAGGAAGCGGTGGGACAAAAAGAAAGAAGGGGAAGAGAGAAGAGACGGGGGTTGGGGGAAACAGTTAAATGGGAGAGGGGAGTTAGAAGGCCAAAAAAACAAAAACAAAAACAAAAACCACCAACACGTGGGAGGCAGGGAGAGAAGAAAAACCAATTACGAGAGAACAAACTCAAGATCCACGTAGGGTAATGAAGAATATATTGAATTCATTCTGGAGAGAAAAGGAAAGCTGTTCTTAATTAATACTATAAATTGTAGCCCTGAATACACAAGAGCTTAGTTTCTGGCATATAATTCAAATAAAATAAATAAAACAGTATCTCGTGTCCTTCAGGCACTTAGTTATAAATATACAGGGAAAAAAAAGGCGTGCAGTATGTTCTATTACTGACTCCATATGTTGTCGACAATGAAGAAAGGAGTTAGTGAACAAACAATTCATAAATAACATTAACGAGTCACTCTGCTGCAGAACTTTTAAAAGAAATCCATCAAAATATTTTATTCAGCTATTATGAACTACTCCAAATTTATAACTAAACACACTCGGAAGAAACAAACTTACACAAAGTCACCTAAAGCAAATCAAAGTGCTCTTCGTTTAGAGCGGTGCGTCCGACAGACCTCTCTACACCGATGGAAGCGTTTCTATGTTGTGCCACTCAACGTGGCAGCCAACGGCCCCCTGTAGTCACTGCGTACTTGAAGTGTGGCTACTGGGACCGACCAGCTTTCAACGTGAATTAACTCCAACAGTCAGATGCGGCTATTGGCAGGTCACACCAGAAAGTGCAGGTTTAGAGTGTGGCTCGGCCAGCCACCCAACCTGCGGCAATTCGAGACACACCTCAGACACAGTTCTGCCAACCAGGCTTAAAAAAAGTCCCATCAGGGAGCAGGCTGATACTGTCTGGAGGTCAGTGGCTCTTGCCCTAGCAGCTTTTGCCCGAACAACGAGCCACAAGGTAAGTGAATGACTAGTAATGGCACAGTGACAGCTAACATTTCTTGAGCAATTACCACGTCCCAGGCTCTGCGCTAACACGTCACATGCTCTATCACATTTAATCCTCAGACATTCCTAGGCAGGAGGTACTACTGTTATTTCAGAGGCTAAAGGAACCAAGGCACAAGGGTACCCGGCGAAAGTCTGGCCAGGTGTTTTTGGCAGATCTCATCCGGGAGTGGCACACGGGACGTGGGTGGTACCTTTCATGACTGTTCCTTTTCCTATGCACGTGGAGGCCATCACTAAAGGATCACAGAATGCCACGTGACTGAACTTGGACTTTCAAGAGACCCTGGTAACAACTATTCCCCCAACCTCTGCCCACAAATCACCACTGGCGTGCATGCACTCACTTCACAAGTATCTATTAAGCACCAACTAAACACAAAGCACTGTCTAGCAACTGGGGACACGATGGTGGAAAATACAAAGTCCCTGCATCATGGGCCTTACATTCTAATGGGGAGGGGAAGGGGGGCAAAACACGTTCAACAACTGAAAATGTTCATTTCTTGTCATGACAGATACCACGAAGAAAATAAAATCTGGAAGTGGCAGGAGGTAGAGAGGGCAATTCTGCCACGGTGGTCCAGTAAACATCTCAACAGGCAACACTAATCCTGGGACCTGAACCATATGACAGGAGCATCAACGTGAACCTCCAGGGCAGAGACAGAAATGGCGGTGAGTGAGGGGCAGAGCGACAGGGGAGGCGGTCAGATAGCTGGGTGGGGGAGGCCCGGTGAAACGCTGTACCAAATGCTATGCTGTTCAGATCCCTCTGCTTGCACAAGGACGTCACTGTGGGGTCAAGAGAACCCCTTCAACAGCAGCACTGAGGCTAATTCTATTGAAAATGTACCCATATTTCTCTATTACTTAGTGTGAGTGCTTTTATACTTGCACGGATCTGGCTGGGGCTTTACTATTTCTAGACTTCATCCCGAGGCACCTCAAATCCTTTCAGAAAAAAGGTGAATACGTTATAGGTACATATTCACACAGATCCAAAGGAATTCTCTCATTGTCTCCTTTAACTGATTGTATGTAAATAAACTAGGACACCTGTCCTGTCATTACCATTCTAATTAAAAATACCAATACCAGACCAAAACTTCAAAACCACCTGTACACCCTATCAACCTTTAAAAAAAAAGAAAAAGGAAAAGGAAAAGGAAAAGGAAAAAGAAAAAGAAAAAGAAAAAGAAAAAGAAAAAGAAAAAGAAAA